>NC_088790.1:6973351-7277840 GCF_949628265.1 Cloeon dipterum | reverse complement strand
GCAGGTATAAACATTTATTTTTGAACGGCTGTGCCAACCGGGCTGTAACATTTTTTCTGCTTTTCGTCTAATTTAGGACCATTTGGGCACCCTACCATGTTGAAACACACATGTTACAAGTCAAAAAGATTTAGAAAAAGGCTTTATAATGCAAATTTGGTAGCACAGAAAAGCTACAGAATGGCGGCTATCTTTACAAGATCCGACTCATTATCATGCAAACCGTGAAATCCAGTTTTACATAGCGCAGCGCACGCGAATTGCGCGGATGACAAATGGCGTGCTGCAAAAGCGACGGGGAGGTGCAAATTTATTTTTTCAAATCTACGTGCCGTTGTCGCCGTTTTTTATGGGGTCACGCGCGGAAATTCGGACCCCGATTTATAATCTAATATGGGAGCAGCAGGATGTGACCCGAGTGGACTTGTTGGAGCCGAGTCCTTAAATCCGTTTAAACGTCCTTGCAGAAGGGCCAAACAATTTGAGAGTGTTCCGCCGGATTTATTCGCTGGCTCTCGCTCGCTCGCTTACGCTCCCCATGTGCCTGATACATATAAAAGCCAGGTTACACTTCTGCCTGCCACTCGGGGGCATATTTCACGCAGGGGCTGTATGCAAATAATAAATTTTATGACTGCCACCTTCAAATCCTCTCACACGCCGGTTTATGGCGCACTAAAATAAATCTCATTTATTGATACGCACCCGCCGCCGCTTGAGCCCCGCGAATAAAGTGACTAACCCACTCTTGAATCAATTAATCCTGCCTACTTTCCGGGACAGTTTCCTAGCTGCACCCACGCTGCCAGTTTTATGAGTTCGACGGCTGTTCAAGCTGCTAAGTTTGTGTCTGACGCAGTTTGAGCACCAGATCCCTAGGCAAACACGTCACTTCACTGGTATTTGCACAAAAGCGGCGAGTGGTCCTCATTGCGGCTTAGCGCTGAAAAGTCGAATGGCACTACTGCGTATTTAATCCTTTTTTAAAGTATTTTGCTCTTGCGAGCCAGCCGCGCCGCGCCATCAACCGGCTAATTTTAGGTTATAAGGTCAACCACCGTGACTTTGTCTAAGTTTCTCCAGCCACTCCAGCCACCGGCCAAAAAGTTGAAAAATGCAAAATTGCCAAAGAAAAAGTGCTCTATTTTCCCAGTTATAGTTTGAGCAGTCCAAACTGTGGAATCAATCGATGTTTAACGATGGATGAATGTGTATACTAGGGCTCTAACTAATGCATACGTGCTTGCCTGGAGGTTACTACAAACAATAATATCAGTTGGAGAGCAATAATTCGGACCGTCTCCAGAGGCGACAAGATTGCCATCTCAAGCGGCGTCGTCTGACGCGACGAACGGTGAAAAGCACTAGTTTTGAATGTTCTCTCATTTCAAAAGGGAAGACGTTTCGTTTTAATTAATGCAAGAAGAAAAAAATTAGTCGCTCAACTCTTCAGAGGGCATTGAATTCAGCAGAATGGTTTAATTCTCACAAATATTGCGAGGAATTACACAATAGGTGGAACTCCTCGAGAAACTCCTAACTGGCACTTAAACGTGCTTGTGTAGAGCAACAAAATTGTATTCAATTCAAAGCGATAAGCCAGGTAAAGGTAGCGAAATTTGGCTGGAGCAGCTACGCAACTTTGAATGGCATTCATCGCCAAGTTTTATTTATTGTCATCTGAGAGTTGAAACGAATGAAATTCACCGCACAAAGCGCTCCTCTCGCTCGAGTCTGCGACGCAAGACGCCACTCGGCTCCGTCTGCCAATTTATCAAGACAGCATTAAGCGAGTTAGTCTGCGAGAGCAAAACTCGATACTTTTTCAAGATTTGCTGGCGGTTCTTGATTTGCCCGACGGATTTATTGTCTCGCTCAAGGCTCCTCCGCAACGAATCTGGTGCAAACTGCATCTTTTCCTCTCGATCGCGCGTGGATGGATCTACCCAACTGGGTGCCAATCGGACCATCTCCCGCGGGGCCGAAAAAACCATTTCCCTCGCTGGCTGGCTGATAAAGCTAGCGTGAAAGAAAGGTACATAAACGAGTGCGCACCCCTCTCGCTCGTAAATAATTGCTCGCGGAAGGAGAAAAAAAATGCACCGCATCAATTGAATTTTGTATGTTTTTGCGTTCCGCCACCCTATTTCTCAAACTTGTTCTTGTCAATAGAAACCGCCAATTTTCAACCCTGAGATGAGATCCCCCCTGTTCCGCACCGCAAGAAAGACGAGTGTTTGAATTTCATCACACGCCGCGACTTTTATCTGATAGGCAGAATGTCAATACGCTGACGCGGGGGGTGGCGCTGCTGCGAGTTTGATGCTTTGCTATTTTTCGACGGGCGCGTTAATTAAAAGCCGCGCACGCATACACACAACACGCCGCGGAATAATGGATACGCGCTGCTACAACGCAAACAAACTCATTTTAAACGAGAGAGGCGAGAGTGGATGTGAATCCGCCTGCAACGAACACACTTCCAAAATTTAATTAATCCATCTAACGACCCGCCGCCTATCACGCACGCCGCAACTGCTTTGATATGACGGATTAGTGCATTATGTGATCGGTTGGAACAACTTCCGCGAAAACTCTTTCAATGTGGCTGGCATTCGATTTGTTTGCGGTTAGTTTGCGGTTGCATTGCAAAACTATTACTCGCTATGTATGTTCTATGTTGTTTCACTTTTCTCAGAAATGCTGCAGTTCTGGAAATGAAATAATTTTAATGCTTTAGAGTGCTGAAACCAACACCGATAATTGCTAGATGTTAATTCGTTAACAAACATTTGTATATATAAACCTTTATAAATATACAACCTCTACAAAACACCTATCAAACAATTTGATTCCCAGAGAAGATAATAACAGTTGTGTTCTTGGAATTTTAAATGTGCTCGCATATGATTGGAATCATCATACGATATTCCTGTTCATGATACGTTTGTTCAGTTGCAAAGCATTCAGACATCAAAGGTGATGGAAATAAATAACCCCAATGTATACAGTTTCAACGTGTATTGACAAAGCCACACGTGTCAGTAAGGAATGACCAGAGGGGAACAGCGCCATTTCCGAAATGATTCGTTTGACTGACCAGCATCAGCATTCCAATGCGACGTTCATTCATTAATTATTCAGCAAGCGACAAAACGAAATATCAGCACATTATTATGCCGATGCTGGATGCGACCTAACGTGATTAATGAACAAATTTGTTAGGCAAATCGCTATGTCTACCGCTCCACTGGCGGGTTGCAGTTTGCTGATAGCTTGCCACCAAATATGACTGAGCGACGAGCGTACACAAAGCTCCCCCCCTCTCCCCTCGTGACAGATACAACAAATATTAGCATTTCTGCGCTGATCAAAAACGTGCGTGATCGAAAGTCAATCAAGTGGTGCTGGCACAGTGAATTATGATTTTCGATTGCGACAGAAATTCGCGGAAAACAGCCATAGGGAATTATCTGGAACTGATGCGGCAGCAACGAGCAGAACGGGTAGCGTGTTGTATTTCATTTGTAGATGATTTTTCAAAAGAGCCCACCCGCATTCGTGTTTGGAAACGCAGGCCAAACAAAAAGAGCATTGTTGTGTAATTTTGCTTCTTTTTGCTCTGGGGTTTTGTCTCGAGTCGGACAGGCGGAAAATGACGCAGCGGAGCAAAAAGTGAAACAAACTGACTGAATGTGCATCAGACCACTCGGTGAGAGGCATTAAATTCCATTTTAGCCGCGGCTGTCGCCAAGGAGAAAAAACTCCCGGCTCGGGCGTGCCATAAATTCGCCTGTCGCGAGTAATATTACTCATAATTTTTATGTCCCTTTAAGATTTTGTAATAATAGTAGCTGAATATATATTGTACAGCGGCAGCGGCGAGGGAAAGAGAATAAATTCATTTTATGTGTCGTTTTGCGCTGAATTTTATTCCAGCAGTCGACAGCAGTCGCCTAGCGCTGGCGCGCCCGCTACGAGAAATATGCAACCCGCTCTGCACTAATGACCGCCAAATTGTATAACCCTTCGTCTCGCGTGTGCGCCACATTATGTTCGGCCATTACCGAGCGCGCTCCGCTCTCGTTCGGGGCCAAAGTGGAGAATAATTTTTGCACGATTTCATTCATTATTGCGCTTGTCGTTTTCGTGTGCTGGCAAATAACAATTTAATGAGCATTGCCGGCTGGGCGCGTGCGTTAGTATCCACCCTTTATCGACGCCTCTATCCGAGTTTTAGCGCCCAATAAAAATTACGGGTTGCAATTGTGCATGTTTGAATAGAACGACGGCTGTATGTGCGAGCGCGATTACGCGTGCCTCACTGGAGTTGTTTTCGTGACGCGAATAGCTTTGGAGAGATTCGAATGGCGCGTGGGTGGAATAGTATTCTAATTTTCGCGGATGAATTCCGTGTTTGTTGTTGTAAACAACCGACATTCAAATGCACGCCCTCGACTGCCAACATTGGTTTTCAATGCCCTAGTTGTTTCATACACAAATTGGTTTCTGCGAATGTCAGCGCATAAATTAGTAAAAAGGAATGAAACACAGAGTTTATAATGTTTACTACACAGCAAATTCACTACGAGAATAAGTCTAAAGGTTGAGAAAATATTACATATTAATTTGTTAACTTAAAAGAGTGCATAATTGAGGAGGAAACCATACTCCGACTAGTCTTCGTTGTTGAAACTTGATTTATCTCGACACGTTTCACTCCCAACGGCAATTATTCATTCATGATATAGACATTTCATCTACCATTTTTTTAAATATTGTAACTGTAGAGCCGAAACGTGTTAAGCTAGATCAAATTAAGTTTCAACAACGTTTGATGATGTCTGAGATTAATTATTTTACCAAAGACATTGAAAATACAATCCTTACTCGCGCTGAAGCAAAAGAAAATTTTTCAACAAATCAAATTAAGAAAGCTATGACTGAGAGCTAAGTGTGGCTCGTCAACTTGAGTCTGTTAGCCCTGTTAGCAAAGGAGACTCCCTTCCAATTTTGGTTGATCATGGGAGGGGTGTCGAAGAAATAATAGTCTATTTCAGTGACTCAGAGGCAGAAATAAAAACTAGATTTTATCTGTGAGTGTCAAAGTGGAATAATTACTTAATACCCCCAGCCGAAATGTCGCACAAAAGCTGAACAGGCAGATTGACAAGGGCTCAAGTGCAGGTGTCCATAAATCAGTTTTGGTTCGCTCGCAGAGACCGACACAAAAGGCTGCCAACCCACACGAGATTATGCCTGCGCATGCAGGCACACTCAATCAGTGGCGCCTTTCGTCGATTTGCGGTCGACGAGCCGCCGCTGCTGCGCTGGCTGGGTTGGACCAGGCCTTTTCAAAAGACGAATTCAAATGCAAAAAGGGCTGCTTTCGAGTGACGCACCCAGGTTGATTCGTGAGAAGGGCCGCTTTCGGATCGTAAGTAGCAATAAAACGCTGGGTAGTGACGTTATTCAAGCAAGAGTTGGACCCGCGTTCGCAAATGGCAGCATCGTAACACCGTCATTTATATCCCGGCTCCCGCCGGGGCAGAAATAACTTCAAATTGACGCAGTTTTTCGAGCAGCCGGCTCTTCAGCTATAAACATTCAATATGGATGGCAATTTGCAGGCGAAAACACTCGCCGCACGGTGCATGGAACGGAAACCTCTTTCCGTATTCATAATTTTCTTTGTCACGCGCTCTCGGGTCACCAGAAAACTTGCAAATAGCGAGTGGAAAGCTCGTTAGTTTGCGCCCGATCAAAGCGTCTGGAGCGTCTTTGTGTCTTCTCAAAGCGTCGTTCTTGCCTCCGACGCTCGGCAGACCTGTGAAGATTTTTTCGCAAAGAATGGCTGCAAGTCGTGTGTATGTATATGTGCCCCGTGCTATTTTCCTCGGCGGCGACGGCGGCTCTTTGCTCGGCAGTCACTCACTCGGTGGAGCAAAAGTTGTGCCGGGCGGGACCTCTGGCTCCTTCGGCGAACGAAGAGGCGGTCCAGGAAGAATGCTTAATGAATTCTCTGATCAAAAAGGAGAGACGCGGAACCGACATTTCAAAAGGCTTCGTCGTGTTTAAGAACTTTTCCATCTGACAAAAAATCTCGAGCACTGCCAGAGAAGGCAAAAATGGATTTTTTTTGCCGTTGGCTAGACACTCACACTGCCATAGTTAGGATTAATATAAAATGTGATATTTACAACAGTGGAATCATAATTCAATCAGGGCTGTTCTTAAAGTAATGCTGGAATCTTAATGTCATTCATATTAATTTTTTTTCTCAGGCATTGGCGTTTCGTTCGCGACTTGATTGGTACGCAACTTTCCACGAACCTAAAAGTACAATAACTTTTAATGATAATATTATTTTATAGCGATTTCTTGAGTCCGAATGCCTGCCTCTCCGTAAAAGCTAAACAATAAAGAATACATATAGCAGACTCTTACCGTATCGCTAGCTTTTAATAATTAAAGGATTGAGCTGGTAGATGAACGTACATAAAAATGCAGAGGGGCCTTTTGAGTGCTCAAGCGAGGAATGCCTCGGAAAACTTGTACGACTTCTCGTGCCAAAAGCTGCATCTCCATTCAGACTATGCGTGGCTATTCCTTCAGAGGGCACCTTTTTGTGGAGGGAAAGACGAAGGCGAGGGCGTAAAAAAGAGCCCAGTAGTTCCAATCAATCTCGTCCGCTGCTTTTTATCACATTTGGGAAATGGCGGGAATCGATTCGCGAAAACCCTCTTCACTTTCTCTCTAGGTCCTGCCAATCATTTGAGAAAGAGGGACGCGCTAACGGAGCGGTAAACTTAATTTGGAGCCCCCTCCCCCCAAGAGTGTATTTTATATTTCCGGAGTGTCGGCATAAATTATTATGGCGTGGCAGGTGTTTTTATTGGCAGTCGACGCTGCGTCGTGCGAGATGAGGCTCAGTGGTGCAAAGAAGTGGCGAGATTCCCTCCAGGAAAATGTATAAATAGAGCTGTTTTCCGCATTGATCTCTGTCGCTTTCACTTTAAAGGCCCACAAGCGCCTACTGGCGTTGCCAAGGTGGATAAAGAGCGCAATTTCTTTTATTTTCTTTGAGAGCAGAGAGACTTTAGCAAATCTAATCAGAACCAGTTTCGTGGAACAGCAGAGATTTTTAGTTTTCTGTTGAGATTTGCATAATGAGGAGAGTACAGCAGTGGAGATTTGAGCTCTCTTGGAAAATTATTTCGCCAAGCTAAATTCTTCTTTGTTTAAAAAAATACTCAGATTTTTTTCAAAATCTTTTTTGCAGTCACAATAGCAATCTTCCTTTCACTTCATTTTTAGAAATTCTGAGCTACACGTTCCAATTGAGTGCACGTGCCGTTTTGCAGCACATCGCGTGCAGCACCATTGGAATATTAGTGGGCGGAAAGCGGAAGTGGGGGTGGCGGCCAGGGCCAAAGCTGAACTAACAACAACAACTAAACTAACCGACGTTTAGAGGCGCTAATTAGTCGGCATGCACAAGCTGTGTATTACATATAACCGGCTATTTGCGGCAATCGATGGGCAGCCAGTGGACCCAACTCTCGATAATTGGCCAACTTTTGTGCGCGCCTGCTGACCTATTCGCAAGCATTTTGCTTATCTTCCCTTTCACGAGAGGAATTAGCCCCGAGAAGTTTCCATCCGACAACTTTCTTTGAAAGAACGGCACGCGTGTAAAATAATCACTTTTCCAAAAGCCAATTTCGCTGTAAAAATTCTCCTCGCGCAGCCGTAAAATACCATCTGGATCGCTCTATTCAATCATTCTTGCGTTTTTATCCATTTAATACGGCCTAAAAACTTTGAACATCCTTTCCAGCAAGAAAGAGTTTTATGAAGAGCACGCGGAGAGCAAGTTGAAGGAAAACACACGGACACACACAGTTGCTGAAAGCACCAGAGAGCAATTCATTCCATTTTATATCACTTGCAATGACACAATACACCTCCTCGTCCGAGACTCAGTGCTACACGTCTCTAAGAGGGCGAAAATTTCATTAAGTCGGTTGTTGTTCACGGAAAGCAGCTTTTTACCTTGTTTTATTTCCGGCGAGAGCCGAGTGAGGAAAAAGCTTGGAGGAGAGAAAGCGCGTCTGTCTCATCGGCGAGGCATTGCGGACCACACCTTAACTCGATTGGTGGTGCTCAAAACTGCCCGGCCGTTGCTTCGCCCATCCAAGCTCACCTTCACGACTTTAGCCCGAGGAATTGCGCCGCCTGGAATTGTTTTGCAGCGGCAGCTGAGCGGATTTCAGCCTTGCGAGCGGTAGCCGTTGGTAAAAAAGTGCCCGAGTGCCGCTATACCTGCTGCATTAAAGAGAATCGAGAGCGCTTTTTGCGCTCTTCAGTTCCGCACACCCACTTTCTCGCTAATTTTGATAATGGAACTCGCGCTTACTCCACAGGGATGCCGTACCAGATAAAAGTTTTTCATAGAACAATTACTGGATTGCTTTTTCCGTCATTTTTTACCTCTGGAAGAAATATTCTTGCATTATTCGTGTAGAGAAAAATATGCAAATGCCCCAGATATCTTCATTTACTGCAGCAACGCTCGATTCGAGAGCTTTATTACTTATCGTTCGCAAATAGAATTCATCACGGATCGAAATGACTGCTTTGCAAGTCAATTCCATCAGTCAGGCACCGAAAATAGCCCAACCGAAACAATCCAGTATCCACTCAGCGCTTGCTGAGCTCAAAAGCCCGTGCATTTAATCAATTTCAACGCCAGACCCGAGCGCATACATGCTAACTCAATAATCCGCACACACTATGTCAAATTCTAGCGCCGTCTGCGCGAAATAATGGTGCCAGTCCAAATCCACGGGAGCCGGATTACATTCTTCGAGCGGATCGCACCTGAAAGTGGCAAATTCAATTTTTGTCGTCGCCTATCGGGTGCCCCCTCGTTCTCTCTGATGCAATGAATACGTAATCGAACACACCTGTTCTCACTCGCCGTTTGGCGCGCAATATCTCAATATTTCATTTCGCATGGAGCTCAACCCTTTCGCAGCCAAAACAACCAAGCGGTGATATATTATGAAAATCCCTTCCACCAGATTCACGTGATGAATTGCCCTGTTAAAATATTAAATAGGCGCGTACGCTCCCAGTGCGCCTGGCCGGATCCTGCGGCAGGAATTAAAGCGGCGGAAAAATTCGGATCCTCCTATTCGGTGGCGCAATCCAGCTCATTAGGCGCGGCGGGCTCGTGTCACGCATCTGCTCCTCCGGGTGCAAAACCGCAGGTTCGGTGCGTAGCGGCAGGATTAGCAGACGGGCATTAGGCCTTTTATCTCGGCCCGGCAGACTCTTAAAATGCACCAGCAACTCTCAGGAGCAGGACTTTCATTCTGCTAATGGATTCGCAGGATGGGATACACGCGCTCTCGTGCATGCATATAGGTCCTCTCTCGCCTGGTCTCATCATTTTAAGGCGCCGGTTTTTAGCCTGCAGACAAGGCTTGTTCATTGTTCTCGGGATAATGAGCTCAGGGGATTAATCGTGATAGTCGAATTCGCTACTTAACACTTTGCTAATTTGGGAGCAAGTAGTTTTAAATTATTCATGCCTATGTTAATTATAAAATAAAATTAAAAGCATTAATTGACCAGTAATATAAACCCTAAGTGTTCGAAGCCGCCATCAGATGGCACCACCATAATTTACTGTTCTTAAAAATTCTAAATAATTTTTATTCCATTAATCCGAAATATTTACAGGTGAGATTTTGGAAAAAAATAGTTTCTTTTCTGCTGTGATTTCAGACTCAATCCTGCTGCTGTGAATTCTTCACTTAATTTGTTTTCTTTTGATGTTCTGAAAACCAAAATTGGTTCAGCTAATCGCCGTAGAATTGTGAAAAAAAAATTTTGAAATAAAAAATCTTTTCTGACAATTCTATACGACGAATGACGAGACTGATTTTGTTTTTCACCACGTCAAAGGAAAGCATAATAAGTGAAGAACCCACAATGGCAGGATTAAGTCTGAAATCGTAGCGGAAGTGTCTTTAAAATAAAATTTTAATAAAGCATACGGTGGTAACATCTGTTAGCGGCTTCGAACACTAAGGGTTTATACAACTGGTGAAATTCACCAAAAGCCGTTTTTTATGTGTGTCTTTTCTATTTAGCATTTTCATTTTGCATTGATTTTTTTTTAACAAACCAAACAACTGTCCGCGCTTTAAACATAGTTTTCATCTTTGCAGTAAGTTTTTTTTAAATTTCCAGTGCCTATACGAACAGTTTTAATTAAATGACATTGTTCGATAACGAAGAATTAATGTTATCACATTGCAATTTAATTAATTATAGTAGTATGATGTATATATCATATTTTAATTAAATTACCTCACTTGCAGATTGTTTAAAGCGTACTTAATCATCCAAAGCTTGTGAGTATTATAGTCCACATTCATACTTTGTCTCTATATAATTATAAATTTCAGAACACATTGTGGAACATTGTTCGCTCCGCAGGAGATTATAGAGTAATGTGCCTGGTAATTTGCAAATTATCAGCTTGGCAAACTGACAAACAACAAGTAAATGCCACAATAAGCCAGTCGGTAAAACGGACAAAGAGAAAGTGGTGCGCAATTATAGGAAGAATGAGCATAGCAGCACAGAATCTCGGCTTTCTTATTTATAGAGGGTGTATTCAAATATTATGCCTTCTAGAATGTCCCGAAACCAGGAATAACACGATCCCAAGCAATGAGATGTTCAATTTTGCTGCGGGTGGCGTCATTTTTTTATGGGCTTCGCAGCTAAAATAGCACTCCATAGTGCCAATAAAGTAGCATGTGTTTATCATTTAAGGGGGGCGCGTGTTGTTTTGCTCGTGTGAGCCGCCACTGCGGTACCCAGGGGTGCGCTCTTTTTATTATGATTTAAGCAAGCAGGCTGGCAAGCACTGCGAGAAGAAAGAATATAAGGAGCAGAAGAGAGTGTTCCCATTTGCCTCATCGCCCCACGCGCGCAAATTTAACGCCAGGCCGAGTAATTTGCATGCGGAATCGAGTTCTGTGCTCCGACACGACGGGACTCAAAAATCCCCTCGAAAGATGAAAACACCGCAGCGCCCGCGTCGCACCCGTGCTTTAAAATCCAGTTTGAGCTCGAAATCCGCCGGTGGAAAATTATTTACACTGGGATTTTGGAATTACTTCAGTGCCACGCCCAGCGGGAATAAAAACTTTGCTCTTTTGCCGAGATGTAAACACCACCGCGGAGATGAGAAATTTCCATCATGAGAACCGAGTTTTTGATGCTCACCCTGTGCGTGCTTCTTCTGAGGGATCAATTTTTTCCGTTGCGTTAAAACAACAATCCCGTGAGATCGACATTATAAATTTTAGCAGGAAAGAGGGATCAGGGTAAAGTTTTACACGTAAAACGATGAAAATCGTACACAAATACAAAAAAAGTCAATGAAAAATTGTTGAGTGGGACAAATATGTGGCCCTATCGTCAAATTTCACTCTCAAAATGCTCATCCCCATTGAAATCCCAAATCCAAACGGAGAACATTTGTGATAATTGTGCTTGAACCAAATCATTGGTTTGGTATTTCAATCACACAACAATCCATCAACTAATATGAAATTTTTGCAACTGCATGATACATAACAAAATCTACAAAGCAAAAGTATTCAATTCAATCATTTTATTCAGAAAAACTATTCGCCGTAATACTTCAAACTTGAGAAATGTTCGGCAGAGGTAAAAAACCTGAATGGTCTCACTGAATGGTATTCGCTGCCATACATTTTTTGCTTAATAAATGTCAACCTTGACATTTACCTCTTTCTTTACATCTGATACTTGTTATTTATGAGAAGGTTGACGAACTTGGCGATGATGTGAAATAAAGTGTAAGACACAGAAAAAATGCCTTGCCGAAAGAAGTATCGGTTAGTAATTATTTTTTAGAGCGGTGCCGTGATTGATAGGGTGCGGTGATAAAAATTCAGTCAGTGCCCGAGACGCCGAGAGAACAATAACGATCGAGAGTGTATCGATTTCAGCACCACTACCACGGACGCGACGACGTCACTTGGGGTGTCTACTCTACCTAACAAACCCACAGAAAGAGAGAGCGAACGCGAGGGTGTCAAAACAAACATTCAACTGATCTGCTCTGGCCAAGCGAATATTTTTATCGGCGGTGAGCAAACTGTGTTTTTGTTATTGCTTCCGAAACCCGTTTCAATCATAGCCAGCCACGCACACCTCGTTACCGATGCATGCACGCCCCATATATTGTGCTGGTTTCCTGCTCTCGCGTCAAAAGCAACACTTTCCTCCGTCCGTCCGGCTGGCACGAGAGCCAACTTATTCTCCATCTGCGTCCGCGATAAGGCGTTTTCCACCCAACTTTTTCTTTTGGGCAAAACTTTTCCTCCTGCAATTTAAAGAAATCACGCTGTCTTGGATGTCCAAATATGTCGTTATCTTGTTTTATGCGCCATATAGTATGTATGTGTTCGTGGAATCGCGTGACGGTTAGGCGAGCGAGCGAATTCGTCCGATTCAATTTTTCTTCTGCTTCTGCTGTCAGGCTGAAATTTACTGCATCGATCTGGAGTTGGAAATTGCAGGTTTTCGTGGTCTTGCAGAAATATAATTGGTGCCACCGTTTGAAGACACGTGACATTTCTGACTGAGTTGACTTTGGATTTGGTATTTCCAACCGTCGATGCTACGCGGAAGGCAGGCGAAATTGTTGGAAGGCAAATATTCACCTAATGAGATGGTTAACAGGAAAATCAATGAAACGCTTATTTGGCAAAAAGTCTAACTAAATCATATTACGGCCAACAAAATCAATAGTCAGGAACGTGACGACATGGGTTTCATGCATATTCATGCGTGGACTGGACCTAGTACGACCAAAAACGGACACTTAATTTGAGGCGGATGCGATTTTTGCTTTCTATAGAGGTAAATTTTATTAAAATGAAGGTTCAGAGTAGACGGGGAAACCGATGGCCTCGCTTTTTTCGATTTTCCGTCTCCCCGGAATAAGCGCGTCCCGCCTCGGAACAAAAACGCCTCTTTTGTGACTTGGATCCTTTCCCGTCGGCCGAGAAGGAATTTGCATACATTCATCTCTCGATCGTGTGTGTATATAGTGTATAACGCTTCATCGAATGCGGCCCGGCGATGTTATGTGTAAGCACAACGGAACGGATAAAAAATAGAGACTCGCCATCGGCTCTCTTTCTCGTGCCCGGGAAATATTTATTTTGGGAAACGCGCATACATTCTGTTAAGCCACGGTTAGTGTTGCAGAATACCCACATTATCATACGCGAGCTTGACCGCAAGCGTTGTGCTTTTATTGTTTTGAGCCGCCGAACGCTGCTCACCGCAGCCAAAAGAGCGAGCGAGTTCCAAAATGAAAATGATGACGTCGGAGCTCTTCTGTGGCTTATTTGTTTTGCACCGCCGACGGTTGCTAGTCCCAGCGATTAAATATTAACCCAGAGGCTGCGGAGAGGAAAAATGATTTAAAACCTGCCAGATCCAAGGACCGGCAAAAGATGGCTATAGCTTTGGAATTTTATCGAGGAAAAACGATGGCGCTGGCGAGAAATGGGCAAATCCGATTTAATGAGTTGAGAGAAGCTGCGAAGAAGTAAGTTGTTAATCTCGCGCCAAAAGAAGGAAAAGTTTCTTCGGCATTCTGATAATGACACTGGCAGAAAAGATGGAGCACTAGTTCCGCCGAAGATTGGCTCAATTGTTGCTCACAGAGTCGAACTGGGACAGAGGCCAACATTCGTCCATTCGAGCACATTTCGCGCAACGCTGATTAAATCCGGCTCCGGCCCGCGAAGTTTCTAATTGCTCGGAAACATCTTTACCTATCTCGGTGATCCACCCGATAGGTTCATTACGCCAAGCTCGAACAATTGCAGCAACTTTCGCGATGATCGTTAAAATTCACGGCGTCCTCAGCCGCACCAGCGCGGTTTAATGAAATCAGTGTAACTCTATATGTACACTTCGGCTTTAAAAGTTTCTTTGGCTCTAAAGAAAGGACACTCACGAGTCGGATTTCACAGTGTCATTGTGATGCGGGATTCGCTCTGTTGGAAGAGATTTTCCGCGTTTTGTGCCAACTTAATCCTGATAATTAGGAATGTCGACGTCACACAAGCAAATCCGTGACCTCACAGTCCAAAGAGTTAAAACAAGCGAAAGGGAAACTCATTTGAATATTAAATTGATTGTCACTGCAAATTTATTCGCTAATCACAAGGCTTTTTCAATAGGGGCTGAATTTTTTCCCCACCATTCTAAAAAGCATTCGCTGTCAAAAGAAATCCGAAACCTTTCCAGGTATTCCAGCTATTTTCTAAATGAAAAACTTTTACGGGCGCTGAAAAATTACATCAGAAATCTATCAAAAATATTCTGGCACTGACAGCCGAACGAAAAGTCAATACAAATCTAAACTCGTTTGCTTTTAAACCATTGCCACTGAATTGGTGCAGAGGCCGAGAATCAGTCAGGCAGGCAGAGTGATTGATAGCGAAAAACCACAGAGGAGCCGGAGCGGAATCAATCAAAGCAGGAAATAATCCGGCAGTCAGATTCGTTTCTGCCGCACAAAAGAGCGATGGGTGCAAATTTATTCATAGAGCCTTGTGGTCGAGTGCAGAGCGGATAAAAATGTGTGTCGCCTGCTCGGTCCGCTCGATGGCTGCTCACAAAGGAGGCGGAGGGATCAATCGCGGTGCGGCGGCGAATTCTGCCACGGCCAGGGACTCACTTTCCGATCCAGCGGCTGATTTTCTTGCATGTGGCTAAATGCAAACTGTTATTTTAGGTTGATAGTCTATTCGGAGAGCGCAAACACAGTGTGTGAAAAGCCAAGACCAAGGTCAATGAAATTTGTGTAGAAGCAGTCACTCTTACTTCCACCAAGGGGATATAGATAGACAAGGGGTGCAAGGGCAGGCGAAACAACAACACAGCGAGAGCTGATCGAAGTGGTCTCTCTCGCAGTCTAGTGCCTCTCTCATCTCATTTCTATGCGAGCCGACTGCGGAAACAATGCGGCACTCGCCGCACGGATCTCTCTCTCTCTCTCTCTCTCTCTCTCTCTCTCGCAATCAAACCCAGGGAGCAACGAACGCACTCTCCTTTTCTCCCTCTCCCTTTTGGCCCATCGGCAGCTTTGTTTGCACGCACTAATGCACGTATGTACCGATGGTACATGCTCAACGTTTAAATAATTGCGAAAGGTAATTAGCCGGATTTGCTTTTCCGCCAGCGATGGATTATCTTCTGCCAACGCAAAAATGGGAGCAAGCTGTAGGATAAGGAGATATTTCGGCAAAGCTGCAAACGCGCGCCTACCGAGAATCAAGGAAAATTGCCTTTTGTTAGTTTGCCCGTGCGTCTAGCTATCGACTGTGAACACAAAGCAGGCCGATATTTTTGCACTTCACAGAAGAGGAGCATCCGCTTAAATCAGCAACCGTGTTTTGCAAGCTGAGCGAGCATGAATTTTCCTGTTTTGTCTTCAACCGAGTATTTATTTTATGAACAAGTTGGATACACATATTTTCTTTCCTGGAGAATAAACAAAAAACATTTAAGCTTGGATTGAACAGATCCAATTTCCGCTGTAAAAAAACTGCTGGTGGTATAAAAAATGTCGTAATGACAACTTCTAATGGCAACTTACCCAAGGGCATGAAAATAAAAATCAATCGATAATATCAAATTAAGAACGAGTAATTTTATCTTGATATTTACCGTCCGTGACCATCCATAGCCCCAATTCGCTAGAATATCGTGGCAAATTATCAAACTTGCAGCGAACAATGGCTGAGTTATAAAATTTGCTTTATGGACGCGATAATACAGAAAACGTGATTCCATTCCACCAGCGGCTTCATGTGTGCTCTCTACTACTGCCAGCGAGTTCACTGCCGACGGCGACGACGCCAAAATCAGATTACGTTCCCGACGAATTTTACAGCTCGCAATGATCATCTTCACAAGAAAATTCGCGCCTGCCGTATTTTCATTATACACTTTCTCCGCGGAGCCGAGTTTAAATTCAAAGATAAGCTCAAGTGCCTTATAGCGGCATGTAAGCGCGCGCCGCCCGGGTAATATGATCCGGGAAATTCAGAATTTCCTGGCCGATAGCCGTGTTTTCGCTCGCCAGTGCTGCAGCAGCGGGAAATTCCAATATAGTGTTTGGCGAGTTTCGAAACACACATTCCTGCAGCAGCTTTCTCCGGCAGTGCCCCTGGCGCACACCGAAGTATGCAGACCCGCTTGTTATTTGTGCTAAGCGGGTTGTGTGCAGCGTCATAAATGTTTCACGGGCCGTGATGAGCGCTCGAGAGGCGACCGCTTTTTGTGCAGACGGCCCTGTTGGACCTGGCACTCGAGTGCACTCGCCCAGCTCTGAATGTACATGCAAAACTCGTCTGCCTGGCTGGCTGAAGCGGGCGAATTCCTCTGAAACACTTTGCCGCCCGCAGCTGTGTATGGAGTCAAAATTAAGTGTGTGCTCGAGTCGCTTTAACCTTTTTGACTCGCGGCCATAATCAACACCTCAAAATATTAAGTGCAAGATTTGATCGAATCCGGTTCCACCCGTTGTTTTAGATAAAAGAAGCTCTAAGGACCAATATTTCTATGTTCTGAGAAAAATAAATTATTTTCTATACATCTCATGCAATTTGAGATTTTTGAATGGAAAGGAATGCCTAAGTAAGAAGCTAAAGATACCATTCATTTATAAAAAGTTGCAGATCCCAAGAATTGGAAACTCTTCAAACTTCTGCTGAGCGTGAGAGATATAAAGGGTGGTTTCATTTATTACTTTTTAGAGGCTGCCGAGAACAAAGAAACCACAGGAAAATCTTTGAGCTGAACTCAAATTTTTAATTTCTATTTTCCTTAATCAAGAACTTCAAACGGAATTGCTACAGTCATTGTGATATAACATAACACTTGTGGATAATAGTACAAAGGTCACAAAGGGGTGTACGCTCTCAGTACCAAGGACTTTGATTCAATCGCCAGACACTCGTCCCGTGCATCCTAATCACACGGATGCCGGAGAGGTGCAAACCACTCTATGAACTGAGTTTGTCTGCTTTCACGTACCTCTGAGTAGCTCACATTGTTGTTTGATGACGTGTACAAGTCATTATATAGTAACACACATTATTTATAGACTCAAACTTACTATGAGCTCACTTGAATTAAATTGAAAATACATATGGATGCTTTGCAAAGCAAGCAAATTCTGTGGTCGAAATGCGCAATTGTTCCACATTTGTAAAGAATTCTTAATTTTGTCGTGTCGTCCTCATCATTGCACAGCAAATGGAAACAAACCTGTTTCATTTTCCAGCCGTCCAACAAAATAGATTAATTGACAAGCACGCGACAATACATAGTGTGTATTCTCCACACAACTTTTTATTGTGTGGCATGCTATCATTTTTGGCGGCAGCGCGTGCACGGCGTGTGCTGATGTAACGATTGTGTGGAATCACTGGGGTCTATATGTATAGAGATGTTGGCGGAATTGAATTGGAGAGCGACACGCCCGCCGCACAATAGCCACACACTCGCCTGCACCCAGCAAACCACAGCACTCTCTCAATCAATCATTTCCCGCTACGAAATTCGGGAATTCTAAGGAAAGCCCAAAAATGGCGGCCCCGAACTCTGGCCGGGCGGCTTCATTTTAGTAGATTTTATCGTGCTACGTTGTGTTGGTAAGGGGCAAACAACGTCGTTCGCGCAATTAAAGCTTCTGTGTGGTGTCCTCTGAACAAATATGCACTCCACGCACGCCTAATTCGCTCACGGCGGCGCTGGCTGGTTCTCTTTGTGATTCGACTGCTCGTTCGCTAAAATTATTACCCCATTAAAGAGTAGTGCGAGTGCTTTGCTATCTTCTGCACAGCTTAATGGCGACAAAAAATTGCAAGTGCTCTAGGGATTGGAGCGCAGCAATTAAAAGGCTTTTCTTTTTGCCACTCTTCCATTTTAAATAAAAATGTTTTAAACAAATTTAGGTATTCCCTGCTTTTGTTAAATGCACATTGAGCTATGACCTGATACCGAAATCTAACTTTTTCGCTGGAAAACATCATCGACGCCATTTTTAGTCTGAGAAAAAACCGGGAGCTGCAGAATAAGGTTACGTGGCAGCAGAATATTTAAATCACCACCCTTGGATTTCTAAAAGACTGTTAAGATGTTGTTTAGTCGGCAAGAAGAATTGTTCCAGCTGTATTTTTCAGTTGCCCCTCACTGGATAAAAGGTATTGAAACGTACCAAATAAACTTAGTTCAATAGATGCTAGAATTTAAATTTAAATTCAGTTTTAATATTTCAAACTAGCTTTCGTATTCACAATATTTTTTTGGAATTTAATTAATAATTGTATTTCCCTTGAAAACCTAGTTCTACATACCTTTTACTGCAAAAAATCAATCTTGTGTATAATAAATTGTCGGCCAATCGTAGCGGTTTAAAAGAAAGAGAGATAAATTACAACGAACAAGGTGCAGATGGGACGCTCTGTAAAAAATGCTAGCAATTTCAGCCAGCTGAATTCGATTTCGCTGGTCTTGCTGTTCATTACGAGCCAAATAATCATTTTATTGTGCGTAATTAACCCACTTGCTCTGAGAAATAATCGCACCCACTGCTAAAAATGGTAATTAGCAGGCTGTGCTAGCTGCTTCTACTACGCGCAAAGCGAGCCCATTTTTTCCATTTTCTGTACTCTCCCTTCGCATGCGTCTATTTGCACATCCCGCAAAATGGGCGAGACGGCGGCTCACTGATGGCGAAATTTTGAATTAATGAACTACGCTTCCACAGTTTTTATGACCGCCGCCCAACTTAAATTACCGAATTGCTTATATTAAATAGCTGTGTGGTCTTTTGTCTGTGCCTTTTTCTAGTGTTTACCATCAGATCACAGATAGCGAGCAAATAGCGCCAACTGAAATTAGCATTTTTTTGCAAACAAACTTATGTATTATGCAGAGTATAAACTACAACATAATCCTGAATTGCAAATCTCTAAGTTACCCTGATCTGAAATATAGTATAGTATTAGGATTTGTAGATTTATAAAAAAAAATAAAATGTTGAAACTGATTGGAAATTTTTAGAGTAAATTAAATTTTGTATTTTCCACTGTCAGACTGTCACAGGACGGAAATTAAGACTGAAACTTTCCTGTACTAATTTGGAAAGTAAACAAAAATTAATTTTTAAAAAAAACACATTTGAACATTGTTTTTCACACTCCACACCAAAATGGCATATCCAATTTGTATATTAATTTTCACCAATTAAAACATAACGAAAAAACAACTAATACAGAACAAAATTACACAATCCTTAACATTATTCAATTAATTTAGAGAGGACATCGCGGTTCCTACCTTGCGTGAAGTGGAGGTGGATGAAGGAAATCCAGAGCAGCACGAGTGCAGCGACGGATCGACGCATGTTGCGATTAGGCTGTCGGTGCCGGCGAAGAAACGCAAATCAATTAAACCAGCGACGCAATCACTGTCAGCAATGTGACTCAATGGAACAACACGATCAGCAGCAGCATGTCGGCTCACAGCTTCCTGCGGCGCATAATAACAACAATCCGAGAGATTAGCACGACGGCTTGATTGGCAGGTGAGTGGAGCAGAGGGAAAGAAGAGCCGGCTGGCTGGCGAGGACGCGCGTCCAACGATGCTTAGGGCCCGAAAGGCGGCACGTCTCTGACTAGCTCGCTGCCTGCCTCCGCCGACGCCGGAGCACCCGGCGCGTGGCGCTCGCGTAGCAGTCAACCCCCTCGCCCACCCAGGGGTGCATTGCATTTTGCCCTCTTCGTGCGCGTCGAATCATGCACTCACACACCCCCGAAATTGTTGTGTGTTGGGTTTACTGTCCCCCGAGAAACGAGCGAAGAAATCGACTCCATCCACTGCGCTTAGACTCTCGACTTGATGACGGTTTTTATGTTTTATGCAAGCGGGACACAGCCAGGATGGATTTTTACGGCGACGCAACTCCCGCGGGGTGAAAATTGCTTCTAAATGAATTTCATCACGCCATTCATTAATTTTCCCCCTAGTGGGAGTCAAGGGAATGACATTAAAAAGTTACCTGTTTGTTTTGCAATTCAATTTCTGACGTTATCTAGAGATGGATGCAATAAGTTTTTTTATCCTTTTTTTAGAGGAAAGAACGTTAAAAAGCCACCCTTTCGAAAGCACTTAACGGTCTCAAGAGAAACAGCACATTTTAACGCTGCCATATAGTAATCTTCTTATTACGTCTGTTTCTTTTCTTGAAAATATCAAGCAGGCTATAACAATTTTGTCGTTTATATCACTGAAATTTTTATGAAATTTGGATTTTTAACCAAATAAATCAGCTTCATAACTATGTACTGATTTTATTGTTTTATTTCTGCTCTTAAAATCAAATTCTATAGTATAAAGGAAATTTACACATATTTTAAGGCTCAAAATCGTTATTGATATGGCAGCAGTGCATGTCGTGAACGCAGGAAATATACTTCAAGTGTTTACGTGATATAAGAAACAAGTTTCACTCTTTGGAATATATCCGAGTACAGGATATAATTTTGAGCTTGTGAATTAGTGAAAGGGGAGATTTCTCGTAGTGAGTATACGAGTTGCGGTTTTTCACAAGATTTTTCCACTACTTGCTCTCTTTTTTATCGAGCTTGGAAACTAGTTTAGTCGATGTTTTTTAATGACCAGGTTATTCAGAAGTGAGAACGTGCACGTTAGTTATTATTTTCAATCTTCATTTGTTGAAACCAATGAACTTAATGATCCACAATTTAACTATTCTTTGTTAAATTAGAAATG
Organism: Cloeon dipterum; assembly: GCF_949628265.1. NCBI lineage: Eukaryota > Metazoa > Arthropoda > Insecta > Ephemeroptera > Baetidae > Cloeon > Cloeon dipterum. The sequence goes on along the minus strand of NC_088790.1, from coordinate 7,256,897 downwards.
GTTAATATGGAAGAAATTAGTCTGCAATTCAATGCATATCTATAGAAATGAAAACATTTATTAATGTAAGCCCTTGCCATGCTGAATAATAAAAAAATGCAAGACTTTTTGACAGCAGGAACACTTTCCCTTTCACGTTCAGCTTGCGCATTGTTTACAAATCATTTGCGAGTGCCGAGTGAAAAGTCGTAAACCATTTGGTGGTTTCACAACGGCGTAAGTGGAAAACAGCGTAAAACGCAGAAGGACAAGTGAAATTTTGGTAGCATCAATACACTTCGCAAAAATCGCTTCATTTGGTTCAGCCAGTAGGCTACTGCGAATTCTCTACAAAAAGCTTTAGTCGGAGGCACACGCGTTGGGCTATTCCAATATTATATCCTTGGGGGCCGAAACGAACTGGAGCAGCGTGGCTCGTGTGGTGTTTGTTGTATGTTTGTGTGGACATTTGCTGATCAAAACATACAATCTTTTAAGTAAAACCCGTCGGGGCCACCTCTCTTTGCGGACAAGCGCTGCTGGGTTGTGTGGTCTGTGTCCAAGCTGCGTGAATAAAGAGAACACAAAATGTAAAAGCTGTGCGTAAATGTATTTCGCGCTTGCAGCTGTGTTGCCAAGTACCCTTGCAAGTTGGAGTTTTACGCGTGGCGCCTTTGCCAACTAGTAGTAAGAGGATCACGGAAAAATGGTATCATAATAGAGCTAGCGGTTTTCGTTTAAGATTTGGTGTCGCACAGAACAGCGAAAAACACTCCGCGTATTCCCTGGAAATTTCCGAACTGCCTTGCGTGGCGACTAAATTGAATTCTTGCCTGGCTGACCACCCAACACCCGGGTTAATCCTTGGCGTTTTTGGTCGCCTCGGTCAGAAGAAGAGAGTGCCTCAAGTGTACAAATTTCTGTAATTGAGTATTACTAGTTTTTATTCTTCTAATTTTGATGTGAAAGTAAAGTTTCAATTTGTGTTTGATTATTTCTCTCAGCTGAAAATTTTATGTATCATGCAACAAATTCAAGAAATTTGAATACGAATAAGTTTTTCAACGTAACAGATAATGCATAAAACTTTAAATCACACAAATCAATTTTTGCTGACTGCGTTCCAGATAACCCTCCGTTCCAAAGAATCTAATTTATTTACTTAAGCCCTTTTGGCGACCTCTGTCGTTTTATTTCCCTTCAGCAACTCGCAGGGGTCCAGTTAAGAGGAATATTCTGATACGTCAAGAAAGCGTCAAAAAAGTTTACGTAAAGATTCCTGACTTTCTTTTGTGCTGATGCTGTCGTCTTGCAAGAGAGCTAGCTCTCCATTTGAAAAATAGCCGCACGCCCGTCTCCTCAGTTAAAGTTTGCTTTCCAAGAGAAGTCATCAGTCAGTGGGTCTTGCAACGAGGCAGACTCCTTCACTCTTTCGTGTACATGTTCTCGCACTCGCTCTCGGTCCACTCTGCATGAATTTGACCCAGTCAGCAGCGCGACGAGGCAAAGTCTAAATAAGAGAGAGCAGTCGGCACGGAGTGCCTTCGAGTAATAGTTTAGTGTCCAAACTTTGCAGCAGCCTGAGTCCCTGAAGCTTTTGTGGGGCTGCGCAGGGAAACTTGGTTTCTACACACCAGCCTTTGACCTTGCCGCCGGTTTCGGCGCTCGGCCGCCCGCCAAGATTAATCACAACTGTCGTCAGCAAATAACTTTATTCTATATAGCGAGTGCTTTCGCAGACACTTGGTGCGTGAAATTATCAGCCATGCTGATGGGTTGAAATCAGCCAAAAAATATTTGCGAGCCAGTCCTAATAGAACGAGGAAACTTTCTGGATTAATGGAATGTGCAGGTTTCATAAAACAAAACCTGGACGTAGAGAGCTAAATTAATTTGATCAGCAAGTTTTTCCAGTATTTTTAAATTTAAAGGCGTTTCTTATAGGGGTTTTTATTCCACTCGCATGGATTTTCTCTCACATTTCATCAAGGGAAGCTAGCTCATTTTAATATATTTCAATTACTTATTGATATTTTTTCTTGCGTTGAAATTTGATGATATCCTTCAGCTTAATTTTGAAAAAAATCCATCAAGGTATACACCTGAGCTCTGGTAATATAAAAAATCCACCTTATTTATGTGCTCCTGAAAGAAGAGAAAGCTCCAATATTTGAAATTTCTACCCGAAATTTGTCGTAACAATGAGATCTATTAATTAAACTTTATCCAAAATAAAAGTCGTAAATGTTTTTATAGCGATGGGAATCTTTAAAAGTAGTAAAATACAACTCCGAGCATGAGGGATTGCAATACTTATGCTTCTAATCTGTTACTACTACTTTTTTCTCGTATATAAAATTTAAAAAAAGGTTCACAGACATATATTGTATATATATAAAAGGAAGCATTTATTTCATTTTTTTAAATAATTTAATTAAGTATTAAGTGTAATTAGACATAAAATGTGTACAGCATTCACCAGATATAAAAGGAGATCAACAATGTTTACTGCTCGTTTTTGCGGTTTTTGCGTTGGCGGCTTGAGAAAGAGCTAAATTCTTATTATCAGTCTATAAATGGAAGAAGCTAACTGGTTTTTCGCAGAATTTGCATTCATAAAGTTCCCAATCGCGTAGGAGTGATAAATTAATTTTTTACAAATTATTAAATAATGAAAACAGTAAAAAGTGTGCTTCGTGAACATCTGTCTATCAACAAAACAGACTCCATTCCAATTTCGACCAACTCCGGGTCAATATCGGAATTTTTAAAATAGTTAAAAATTAGATACTTAAATGAATTCCAGCTTAAATTGAAACATACTTCAGTGAGTTGTATAATTAATAGCCACTCAGTAATAATCAAAATAATTACGAGGAAATTCCATCATAATTCATTTTGTGAAAAACGCAGGTCAGATCGAGTATGTGTGAAGAGTAAACTGTCGCCCCTTCAGATTATTGCTTGCAAATATATAGGAAAGTCCTGCGTAGCTTGAAATGTCAGTGGTTGCGCTCGAGAGGAGAAATCTTTCAAACTCACACAGGACACAACTCTCGGGAAGAGAGAATGCAAGGCGGTGGCGCTTTGGTCTCAGCTGGGGGGTTGCTGGCTGGTATTTTAACAGACGTTAATGAATTTCAGAAGGACGAAAATGAAACCCCCAGGCGCGCTATTCTAATTAGTTTAACAGCAGCGTGAATTTGGAGAACATTCGCAGCACGCGCGAGGGCTCAGAGATCTTCGCGAAAAATATGGCTACCGAAAGCACCAGAATTTTAGTCTAATGATAATAAAAATTAATCTGCTTGCGAAGAAAGACGTAAAAGCGTTTTCTCTTTTTCTTCTTCTCTTCTTATTCTTCCGTTGAGGAAGAGAATATGTACGTAGGATCGATCTGGGCCAGCCACGCCGCTGTTCTAAAAACTTACGGTGGGAAGAACGAACTTTTGCTAAACTTTCTTCCCATCGTTGAAATAATAAGAGGCATTTTGTACTATGGAAAACAGACGCTGCTCAAATCGGAACGCGAGAAAAGAGCGGCACCACGCGCTAAAAATTCCGCGTTTGCCGCTTCATGCCTGGCGTTGCGAGATAAAGAGCTATCCTAACCGCCTCCCATGTTTTAATGGCTTTTTCAAGCGAAATTTATTTCACAGCCGATGTGTGTGACGCGCTCTTCCACGACTGAGCAAAGCTTATTATTAGCCGACAGCGATGAAAAACTGCAAAAGTCAGGAAATTTTATCCATCCTTCAAAGGAATTTTCCTTTAGAACCTGTAAATAAAGTTTAAAAGAATCAAGCTGAGATCCTGATGGAATAGTTTAAAACAAAGGAGTATAAGCAATGTGCTTAAGCTTGCTTCCCTTCATCATTTGCACCAGGGAATTTTATTTTTTGACTACTTAATAGTGAATGAAATATGTTAATAGTGTTTTCATTCAAACATTCAAACAATCATTTATCTGCAGGTTTATGCACTTCAATAGTTAAGCACACATTCATAATAACTGATCAAACATGAATAATGTAAAATTATAAAAATAGTGAATATTTAAATGTTGATGATTGGCATACTCTATATAATTTACCTCAACATTAGTGTTAAAATTCGGTTGAATAAAATTAATTATTAGTAAATAAAATTTCCAAATATGTATAGCTAGCAATCATAATGAAGAATTTGAATTTGAATGATTAGGGCTGTGGGCGTATTTTAAATTCAAGCATCATTTGTATTCATGGTTCATGGTATTGCACAACACTTTATCTCTTTATTCTTTATTTAATCCATTTTTATCCACTCTGCGCACCGTACAAGTTAAATTTAATATTTTCCTCTGCATTGCAAACAACGCATTTTAATAAAAGCAACAAGTCTGAAAATTGGAATTCTGGACAATATTCCCTCAAAACGAATAAATATGTCATTTCTTGTTTGCTACTCGATAAGTTTCAGTAGAATTTTATTAAACCACAAACATGAATAGTATTATTTACATTTTGCTCGTCGAGAAAATCTCTGCATTTCCATTGAAGGCAAAAAACGGATTAAAATGAATTTAATATTGAATGAATGAAAGCCAAATGAATAATATATCTCATTTATCTGCCAGATTCCATTTAAACGCTCCACCATCTGTTAATTCCATCGCTCCTTTTAGCAAGTTTTAATAATCTGCCCGTCGCCATGCCGGGGGATGATTATTAGCGAGAGCGAAGCACACATCTTTATTACTCGACCGCCATAAATAAGGGGCTAATAAGCGTCAATAATGGCTCTCCAGACTAGAAAGATGCAGACACAAAGCGTAATATCCTCGCTGTGCGCACAGCACAAAAGGCCAACAAATCTAAGGCCGATGAATAGCAATGACAAGAGGGGTGGCGTATGTTTTATCGGTGGTGTGGTATTTAAAATAACTGGGGGTATAAATCTGACAGGGGAGGGTACGTATTTTCATTCGCATTTTCACTAGGGCCCACCGACAGCGAGCTGCCGACTTCTTTGTGTGTGCCAGCCAGCGAGACCATCACGTGGCACGCTCTACTGTGAATCCAGCTGCGAGTCGGCCAATTTTTCCCTATTGATTTCTCTACATCCTCAGCCACATACACGCAGAAGAGTAATGCTTACAGTTATTTACTTTTCAACTTACGTATTGGAAGGGGGACAAAATAGAAAAGCTTTTCTGCTTTTTATTCCGATTAGATTGGGGTTCGACGGATTAATTTGCAATTAGAATAATGGCGTGAGTCACAATAAATATATGCGTGCCACAGAATTATTATCAGCTCCCAGCGCTCACGAGAAAGCAGAAAAGTGGAAATAGAGAATTTAATAGTTAACAGATGCATTTTCCCCCACAGTGCAGTGTATGGTATCAGTGTGTGTTTAAAAATATTATGCTTGGACTTCTCAATGCATAATTTTGAATTTATTCTATACTTATTTAGGTTTGAACGAACTTTGAATTCGCAATTACACTTGTCAGCATAGGCACATAATTTTACAAACAAAAATTGTTATTTTGTAGGGTTTGTTTTCAGTAAAATATTGTATGAGATTTCACATTTTAAAATATACATCATTCTTTAGATGTAAACTTTGTGCAATCATAATTAAACAAGATTAAATTTTCAAGATAATGGTATAGCTTATTTAAAAAATAATAATTTTCTAAAGTTGATTTTTTTTAAGAAGAATAGTGAAATCTGCTACAACAATATCGCTAGTTAAAATAACTGAAGAAAGCAAATGAATTCGGTGTTAATTCGAAATTTGAGGTTATCCATAAAACAAAGCGTGTAATTTGGGACACCTGGCGCGTAGGTTACGCCATTTGGCTTGCGGTTCATCCGTTTATTTGATTCGATTTGCGGACGTAAAGAAAAGCACTTTGCCTCCTTTCTTCTCTCACCCTCATTTCTATTCAGTATTGACTCGCAAAATAATAGAGTTGCGCAGGCATGATTGCATGTCACACGCCGTTGTGTCGCCACGTAATCTGCGGATAAGCAGGTGTCAGTGTCGAACTCAAAGGCGCCGCTGCCTTCATCGGAGCGACAACAAAACCAGGAGAAAGTAATAAGAGGACCCAGTATTGTAAGCGATTTCAGTCAAAAAGCGCATTATTAAAAAGCGCACCGTGCTAAAGAATAATCAATATTTGAGGCGGATGAGCTTTTGCCTTTGCTTTGCCAACGCCATATATCCTCCCTTTCTTTTGACGCGCGAAGAGACTCGCTTGGAAACAGAAACAAAGAAAGCTCAGTCGAAGATTCAGCCTGGTGCCGCCGACGCTGAGATCTCCTTCGAAGTATATTGCTACACGACTCACTGCATTAAATTTTAATCTGCAGCAATATCGGAAATAGATTTATGAAGGCATCTTTAATTCCCTTTTTCTTGCGCAAGCTAAGGGGGTGAGAGGGGCAAAGCAATAAATTTTCTCACCCCATCACGCACTAAATTCGCTTGCTGATATTTTGTAATGAAAATTGATTTTAAAATCCTTCTTCCCTTGTAGAGAAAATAAACTACATCAGCCAAGCGAGAGAAAGAGAGAAAGAGAGAGAGAGAGAGAGAGAGAGAGAGAGAGAGAGAGAGAGAGAGAGAGAGAGAGAGAGAGAGAGAGAGAGAGAGAGAGAGAGATAATTTTCATCTATATAATAGTGTGCAGCTGGAAGCGAAAACGATATTAATTATGGAATTCTGCAAGCGGAACAATTATCCAATTAACACCTACGTGTAATTAGAATTAATGCACCGCTGACCTAACGATACCAGGTTTATATGGATCGCGTTTCATTATAATCTAACGCTTCCTTCTCTTTACAACAAAAATCAACTTGTCAGGTCCAGCGATTGGAATTTGGAGTCAAAATCTGTATATTTATCTGAACAAATAAATACATTGATATTTTTCCGAACTGAAATATCATGTATATCTCGTAAATACATTGACCAATGAGGATAAAACCATAAAATCTGAATTATGAGTCAGCCAAATATTTTTATTCTCTAGCAAGAGTGATAAGCAATTTTTTATGATACACGTGGGGTGAATTTTGACACAGGCAAGTGGCAAATGCCAACAAGAATTTAAAACGGGATATTTCCCTTAGAAGCCTAAATTTTTAGTTTAAATTTAAAATCACTTTGTTACCAGACTATTTCGGCCGCCTTTTTAAAAAATGAATACATTTGAGGTCGTTTTTGAATACCCTAATGCACTATTGTGGTTTAAAAGTGCCCACCCCCACCCAGTGCATCCCCCTACCAGCTCAAATTTAATTTTAATTTTATTATAGGTGCTGATCATTTTTGAATTTATGAATGAATAATTTATTTAACGCAATTATGCTTGCAACACTAAGCCTACAATCGTCCGCATCAATTTTTACAACTCTTTGCTGCTTCTCTTAAACTAATTCTTTTTATTGAGCATTGCAAAATATGATACTTTTCACACCGTTAACCGGTTTTTTTGGTTTAATTCTTCTTGATTTGAACAGGTTTATTGAAATATACCTATGGCAAGTCTTATATCAATAATCTTTTAGAATCATTTAATATTGGCACATTTGAGGTAGACGTTTTCACCTATGTGGTAAACACAGAGCGCAAGAGTCAATAGCCATACGTTTGATGCACCGTTAGCCCATTGCGGGTGTTGCATACGTGCAATTTAATTGCTAACATGTGAGGTCCAGCTCGGAATGCAGGAGTGCATGGAGCATTCGGCCCGAGTAATGTGGCTGACGTGTCCAGCGTTTGTTTGCATAATTGTAGATTCGTGCAAATAAACACACTTCGCTTATTTGCAAGGCCACCGACAATTATAAGGCAAACGCAGAAATCAATGGCCTCGCTGCTGTAAAGGAAAATTTATTATTCAGTGTGCGCTAAGCGGCCGCCAAAGTGCTCCCTTTTTCTATTTGTGCGGCTGCTGGTCAATATGTGCGCTCGTCGCGTTTACAACAAACACAGTAACAGCCGCGGACGTAAATAAAAGTAATGACTGGTGGGCGCGCATTCCCCCCAATTTTGACACTGGCACGTCGTCTTTTATTGTGTGCGCACACACTGCTCCATTTGTTGGCCGAAAAACACGAAAATTGTAATTGCTATTGATTAATCCTGCTGTGCCTGTTGTCGACTGATATTTTCATGTTGTTAGCCGCAGCTTTATTAAATATACCCACAGAGAACTGTGAGTGCATCGCTCAATTGACATTGTTGTTAATGCTAAACAATTTGTGTTTTATCGAGATCATAAATATATAATGCTGCACAAATTTTACTTAAAGCGTGGATATCCAGAAAAATACCAACGTGTTTTGTTTTTTAGATTCATAATGCATTAAATATGCACTCTGGCCAACGGGGCGAGTGTCTAAAAATGACAGTTTTAGACAGCTACCAAAGCAATTAACAATTATTAAGAGTGACAATTTGGGGAGCAGAAAATTTCAGTGGACTTTAATAGCAGACAAGGAAAATGTTTAAAAAAGAGAGTTCATAAAGTTACAATTTTACATAATAATGAATCTTAAGATACTTCTACAATTTGCGCACTTTTTTCAATTTAAAGAATTCTCAGATGAAAATACCTGCCAGAATTGAAAATTTTATGCTAATAAAACTAATCAAAGTATTTCGCAATCAAAGACACTATGAGTAAACATAAATACGCTTCAAAAATCGCAAGAAGTGATGGTTAACAATAAAAGACTCTGTTTGCCTCATTTTGGAACTCAAAAGGCAGCTCATTTCGATGTTTTACGAGCCGATTGCTTCCTCATGCTGCAGCCAAGAAGTAAAGTTCGCAAAGTTCAGAGCCATCAGTATCACACATTTCAATTTTTCATTACTTGACGGGAGAAGATTGTGTAAAGCGGAAAGTCGGTCGATAGTGACGTCGAGAATGGATTCAAGAGGGTAGACCCGAGTTTAATATTTGTGCGCCATATTTCTGAATATATTGGCAGTGAAATGCTCTCTCACTCTCTCACACTGCACTCTACAGTAGTGTGCGTACATATACGTAAAACCTTCAGAGCAATAAAATGCGGCCCGATTTCATTCAAAAAGCATTTGATGGCGAAGTGAGCGAGAATTCCAGCGTTGCACGTCTGAGTGATTCCTTTCTCTGAGCAGAAGACTCAATTTTATGCACACACAGTTAGACAATGGCGCAGAAAATCCACAATTCACTTCATCGCAGCTCTAATGGCAGCAGATATCATAAAAATAAATAGATGCGCGCATCCGTTTCCCGGCAAAAAAAGCAAGCGAAAGAAGAATAAAAAAAGCAGGCAGCGGAGAAACTTGGTTTCGTTGCAAAACCCCTCAGCACTATTTTTGGAGCGGAATTGAAATGACTTTTTTGTTTGCTGCTGCCGCTTTACGGCGCTAGGGGAAATAGAAAAATTTATTATTATGACTGCTTTTTGGAATGAGGGTGAAATTATTGAACTGCTGTTTTATTATTTTTTCAAGAATAGAGAACGACCTTTTCGCGAAAGCAATAACATCTGTTCAATATTGTATGACATTGAATTTATCGCGGGGTTTCATCTATTTTTTTCTTCGATAATTTGGTTTTAATTAAATCACTGCAGCTAATGTGGTGCATGTCAAGCTTTTTTCTGTTTTGATAAAAAAAATAATAAAGGACTGAAAACCTTCTTTTATATTTTGTAGTGAGTCAACCTACGCATATTCAAATTTTTGTTCATAGTGTTTCTCGTTTCTTGCTCTTTATCTGAATTCTGTTAGTCCTATTAATTCATTGATTTACACAATTTTTACGTCTTTCAAAATCCTTTTTTCAAATTTGTGCAACTATAAACATAACTATATCACGTATTTTCTAATTTTATTAATCAAATTATTTTATGCGACTTGAATCTATAAATGCATTGCATAATAGAATGCGCGGTGATCCAACTCCTACTGATGCGAATCCATAATATTCTATATTTTCTGGGTGACCTATTTGCCAACAGTTTTTCAGTTGAGGGATACAACAGCTCTTCCACCTCATTTCACAAGTTGATATTCTATTCAATTAAGCTAAAGGTTTAATATGACTAATCCTGCCAGAGTATTGCAGAGAAACATCAAAACGTACAAAAATATTCCCGGTGTAATAACATCCGCGCACATTATCTTGTATGGAAATCTACCATTTTCTGCTCTGCATGCACTCGGCGATGCTGCCTTGCGAAAGGAAGGAAAAGAGGAAAGAAAAATTAAATTACATCCTTTGCTGCAGCACAAAGGCTGGGAATTTTCAATTTGTTCAAGGAATGAGCTACCTCCCTCGCTTCTTATCCCGCAATCTCATATAAAATTTTCTCTTATCATGCAACTCGAATTACAATAAAGACTAGCTCGCCGCCGTTTCCTCTCTGTTATTTTCGTAGCCACACATTCTTTATGCACCGAGTTAAATTCGAGTGGCGCCAGTTCAGCTTTAGCAACTCTCGTCCTTCAATTTTTTCTTATACCAACCGCTGCCTGTTTTATTTTTTGTTTAGTCTGCTACTCCCGGCAGGGGTGACGATCCGCTCGCTCTCAATATTCATACTTCGTCACATGCACACGAGGCAATAAATTCACAACCCTTCACCATTGCTCAGCAGACGGTTGCGTGCGTGACAAGTTGGCATTACTTACTTTCTGTCTTTCTCCATTTTTCCCAAACACTCAGCTGCTGAAAGAAAAAAATGACGTAATAACGTGAGACTGCGTTTCCACGCTAAAATCAATCTAAAATCCACTTTTTCTTTATGGTTTACACATAAATAAAAAAATTTAAAAACTAAAATTCTTTGAAGACATTGTTTTTAACAATACAGCTAACAATCAGTTCGAAAACAGGGGTGTATTTATATTTACTAATTGAGATGCAATAAAGTACTGAGTGAGGACTCAGTTCTATTTCATATTGAATTGAACAGTGCTTCAGTTGCTTGATTATGAAGATCAGCATGCACAAGGAGGACAAACATGCCCGAAAGCACACTCATTCCGCATTCAAAGCACATTATTAATGCCCGTGGTCGTTAATATTCTCAACGAGGCCGGGTAGAAATGATATCAGACAAGAGTCAACTTTTTGTATTTACTCTCAAAAGCTGATGCACAGCAGGGGCACGTCTATCGTGGCAACTCATCTCGCAGATGCCGTCGAAATGACATATCCTGATGATGTCCTCAACTTTTTTAATAATTTCCTTTTCATCCCACTCCACACATTGCACTGCGGCGGCAATCCAATTGGCTCTCTTGCTTTTTTCACAAAAGTCAGCTCTTCATCTCGCCGACAGCGGCAGCCGCGTGTGCATGCATTAAAAAGGGATAATTCTCGCGGCGGTTGAAAGAAAGGAAATTAAATCGTAACCGCCTGCTGATGATGCCTTTCGGTGGTGCGAGCTAGAATTTTGCGAGCAACTTCTAGCCTCTGGCGCTTTTATCTTTTTATCAATCTCTTTTGCTAATGTTTGGATAGGCGTAAATAATGAGCACGCATCAAGCGGAGAAATTGCTAGAGTAGAGATAAAGTTCGTTTTGTCGGTCGACCAAACCGACTTCGCACAAACCACATAATGACTTCCCATCGATTCCCATTTGCCGCTGCCACGCACTCCTCGCCGAATGCCATATTTTTTGCTCCACACGCTGGCTGTTTTCATCCCTTGCAGCCCACAAAAACACGTCTGAAAGGTCAGCACGCGCGCTCAATAATTGGCTTTCGCCCATTTGGGCCGCTCGTAAAACTGATCCACCTTTTGCCACGCGCCAAAAGGTGCTAATTTTATGACACAAATTTTTCGGCCCACCTCTTTCACTCGACGCTTTGACCATTTACTTGCGCCTTTATGTTAAAAGTTCGATCATCGAGCTATACATTATGAATAAGCTATCAAATAAATGCAAAAGAGCATACAGAGCATCTTGTCAAAAATTTACAAAAATAATATTTTTAAACATATTAATGAATTTTCGAAATTATATTTTATTATTATTGTTTATTGTTCAAGGTTTAAAAAAACAACAAAAATATTACTATTGAAAAACACGAAAACAAAGGCAAAAAACGACCAAAGCAAATGTCATGGACGTGCGAAAAATATCAAATTTGAAACTTCAAAATTATTTTATTTTATTTCCTTTTTAATTAAGATGTCATAATTAAAGTCGAATCTTTTTGCTTTAAAAGCAGGTAGACTAGATCGAAAACTAATTTTTTAAATGTGTTTTTAAACTCGTTTGCGCATCACTCAAGGGCAGCAGACACTCAACCTCATTACGGAAAATTTTAATTCTGCAAAAGCACTCTCGCCGACCCAATTCTGAGTCGGCCCTCTAGCAGCGCAAACTGCAGTCTCGCCGCGAGAGAACGAGCGAGGTTTCTCCTGGGCAGACGCAATAACAATTAAGTCGGGCATCCCGGCAGCGCGAAAGCAGCCCCAGAGTCGCCCAGTTGTGCAGCGAATATTTAGGCAGCACCACCTTTCCGTCTTTCTTGGCGCGTACGTCGCATTGCGCCTCTGCCAGTTAAGAGTTTCGCCAGCGAGTGCCCTTTGTACGTGAGAAATTACATAAAATATCTCCTCGTGAGAGTTGAGAACAACAGCAACGCAAAAACGAGCCCGCGTCACTGTCGCCGCTCAAAGCAGTAGCTGGGTGTGAATTTTTACATATGTACGCACGCCAAGGAAGGAAACTTTGCTTTTGACCTTAAACTCGACGACGAATGCCTCCCCCATTGGGAGAGCTAATTAATAAAAATTCATGCAACAGCAGCAGGCAGCGTGTATATAGTGTACACGACTTGACTTGATGAAAAGGGCAGGTGACGGCGGCTCCGTGCACTTACTCTCTCACACTTTTAATTATGAAACTCGCACGACGCACACGCACGCACTTAGTTCGTGCGATGTTGTTAATATGGAAATGCGAAGCGAGAATATTCGTGGAGGACTAACAATAAGAAAAGCGTGATGCTGGCTCTTTCCTTAAATCTAATTTCCGAGAAACACAAATGTAAGATAAGATAAATTAGGCGGTAGCACCGCTGATACAGTCATTTTGGTTTTAATTACAATTCTTCTCTACTTATTTTCTTTCTAGTTTCTTTGATGTCGTGTTTATCAAAATAACATTTTATAATACATTTTTAAAAGGTATTGCGATTCCTTGACTCCTAAATAATCCACTCTACAGTTGAACTCATAAACATCCATATATAGACAATTGATTTTTATAGCGGTACATTTCTCTGTATATTTTAAAACAAAGAAGAAATACACACAGACAGGATTAATCTTGTCATTTGATTTTTCTCTAATAGCTGACTATCAAATATTAATTTTTTCACTTAGCCATTTAATTTCTCTCTCTGTATATTCAAGTCAAGTTTACTTTCCAGAATCCCCCTTTCAAAGCACAAGAAGTACGGGATTAATATTAAATGAATAACACATTTCATTAATTAACGAGCTTATTGGATTGGTGTTAATTTAATTACACATGCGTTAAAAATTAAAGGTTATTACAAGTCTAAAGCCTGCAATGAATCATGATACTGTGCCGCACAGCACAAGGCCAAAGCCGGTAGCATAACTTATTTTGATACATATTTTAAATTTGAAAATTTCCTATCACATTAGACAAAATATGATTTTATTTAATATGGATCTAGGTCAATTCAAGCTGCAATTCCTTTATCAATTTTAATTGGTTTTATAATGTAATAAAAATACAAGTCAATAATCACTTATCTTGGCCATGAGCAAGTTCAACAACCATCTTGCACCCACAGTGTATATTGTGTCTATGCTAAATAAGTCTACTTTACACCTATCATAGAATCATTATTTTGAGCTTGAAGCATAAATCCGTGCAGCACTGTAAGTGGATTTAAAATTAAAGCCCTATGTATTCCTGTTACAACGTTGGCAGTTAATTTTCGCTTGCAGAGTGCCGTGGCACGTGCAAAAAGCTGCCAGTCAGCTGGAACTGATGAAGTTGGCCAAACAATTAGCTGGCCTGCTTAATTAATCAAAAAACACAGCGGCGCGGGAGAGCACCGACAGCAGGGCAATAATTGATTATCAGCCGCAGTGGGTGCATCAGCTGCTCTTTGATTTGTGCACTCGATTCATTCTAATTTGCCGTTTATGCACGAGAGAGGAGAGAGGGAGAGAGAGAGAGAGAGAGAGAGAGAGAGAGAGAGAGAGAGAGAGAGAGAGAGCAAACTGGCACAGAGTTTACGGCTGCAGACACATTCTGCGGGGGCAATCTGTAATCCGAAAGTAGCGGCCAGTGGAGCCAACCAATGCTATTTGCACACCGCGGAGAGTTGAATTAATAACGGTCTGAGCTTGGGCCGCTGGCTCGCCTACTCTCATAAATTAGCCGCGCTGATGCATCCGCGCGCGCATTCCTAATGCAGATGTGTTTATGAATAGTTATAATGCGAGTTTGGTTTTGCCGTGGTCACCGCTGTCACATTTCCCGAGTTGGTTTCCTGTGTTTCGCTGCCGCTCGCGATTGTTGTTATAATTATTCGCTGCAAAAATTAATGGCGGCCGGTGTGCGCGCTCACCGCACTCGTTTGTTAGTGCTGCGTTTAATTTATTGCGGCTGGCTGGTCGTGATATTTCCAATTTTATTATATGCTGGCCGCCGCCTGCGCAAAACTTTGATGGAGCACCAGTTGCTTTTGACCTAACAAAGCGTCAGCGTTTGCAATTTAAATTAGAAGGCGTCGAGCTCTCCCACCAAGGGAATTGCCGATTTTTATTCATTCGGATCATGCTAATTCCGACAGGCGCCATGTGGAAAACCAATGCGATTTGGAAACCAATTTATTTATGGTCAGGTTCAACATGAAACTTGAATTGATTGGGAGTTTGATCGAATTCACTCTTGAGTTCTTCGAACTTTTTGTTTAGGACAAATTGCTTGCTGCGCTCTTATTAATGAAATGAAGTAATACATATATACAATATTGCTTTATCCGTTAATAAGTTTGAGGCTAAAAGTTTTTCCGCTGATGCTTATTATTCTGATATTTTCCGTTCCAATTACTCGTTGAGGGTGTCTGCTCTGCTACAAAGTGAAATTTAAATTTCGTGTCTGCCTTGAAAAGAGGCAATTCTTTGTTAATATCTGACGAAACGACCTAGAATCAAGCTGAAGCATTTTCCGCGTTGCCAACTCAAAAGGCGAGAAAGCAGCTTGATCTTTCCTTGTGTTAAGGCAACGACTCTGTTTTCGCCGTCTGTATGGAATTAACCTTAAAATTATTTCGGCTGTTCGCTTTATTGCGGCATTAGGAGCAACGGCGCGAGCACCAAAAAGAGGTAGCAGGAGAAGCAAAAATTTAACTTTTCAAATTTCTTTCATTGCTCTCTGGTTTGTTCACCCTCGCCTCTTTTGGGCTGCACCCTTTTCCTTCCTCGCTTCTTTGGCTGGCGATGAGTTTAATCTCACCATTCAACCCCGTGTAATCCTCTTTCCTACGCGAAACTCCTCGCAAATATTGATTCTATATCACTGAGCCTCCGGATTTTAATGAATTGCCAGTGCTGCTGCTCTGGGCAAATTCTCTGAATCCATTCGGGAAAGTAGTGAGGCGTGTTATTTGCTGAAGTGGTCTCGGACTGAGCCTGCGAGGAGAGTGATTAGTTCATTAAAAAGAGAGTGCACAAGTACAAATCATAGGGCTCATTTAATAATTTCACAAATAAAAAAAATCCACATAGAAGTTATTTATAGTTGTTATTAGGTCAGGAATGAAACTGGTGCTTTATTACTCACTGTTTTCAGTGCAGCGTGATTATCAGAGTGAGGAGTTGCATATAAAAATTAATTAATTGGCTAAGTAATTAATCAACTTAGAAGTTTGTGCCAACATTGAGAGTAATTTCACTCTAGCAAACAAATAATCACTATTTTGCGCGAAAATGGGTCATGGCGTGATGGACTTGATGTTTATCTAACCTCGAAATCAAGTAAAGCTATAGATGTTGAATATCATTTGGAACTTGCAGCTTGTCACTCGATTCGATGGGTTACAAATATCTCAATTTCAGTTTTTATTATTTCACCAAACAAGTCATTATAAATTAAAATCAGAATAATAAATATTCACATTTACATTTGATCATGATCAAAATAGTAGCAAAATTTGCTACTAATTCAACCACTAGCTACACTGCAACCTACACTACACAACTCCCAAACAGGAGCTCTGGGCCACCCCCGAGAGCACCTCTCGCACCTCAGATTTCGCTCCATTGTAGACAACGTACTGGTTGCGCCCTTTGAGAAAACTGCTTGTCCTCGCTTTAACATTGCCCTGCACGTCGTAATGGGCAAGCTTTGACAGAAGTCTGTCTTGCGTCACGCGGCCAAAGGCCTTCTTCCAGACCAAAGTGATTACATGGATGCTGGTCCACGATAGCCGCACATTTGTCCAGCATCTTGCAGAGCAACGTTGTACACGATCTCTTCTTATGGAAACCGTGCTGGCAGTCTGGAATAATTTTATTTTCATATGGAAATCGCTTTATTTTGTCGCGCACGACTTTTTGCAACGTGTTACCCTCTAATGACGTCATGTTGATCGGCCATTTTTAGTTAGACCCAAATATTTCAACTCGTGCTTCCAAACATTTCAGACAGTGCAGCCTCAGATACGGGTGGACGGTAGTTTCAGTTCCACCGGGGAAACGTCGGCACACGGTGCGGTCATTGCGGAAGACGACATAGTCGGCCAGGATTATTATCTCATTGTTGCCATGGTCCACCGACAGCCACGTTTCAGTCACGCAATTGATGTCTGCGTCCGAGTGCTCGATCGCAGCCAAGGTGTCTGCGCGCCTCTTTCTATTAAGACAAGGACCGGAACTTGATGATGATTCATACTTCGTGTTATTTCTTCGCGTAGTTCATTTAGACATGACGTTACAGCAAGCCAAAATTTCACTCATTTTGAAAATGATATCGTTTCACGTCCTTAAGAACGACTCATCTTTCGATTAATTCCACATATTCCTTACTCGACACTCCTTTTTTAATAATGTGATCCAACGGGATGGTTTGGATGCCGCAAAGTATAGAAAACTTGATACTGTAGCAGGTGGTCAGGCTTTAAAAAATTCTGATGACAAAACTTGCCCGTTGGCAGATGTAAGCGTAATTTTTATTTAGGCGATCAATAAATTCCTGTGCGCTATATGGCGAATGTTAGTAATGCAGCTTTTTCATATTTATTTATACATACGTATTCGCCCTCACCGCCAGCGCAGCAGCGAATTCCATTTTTTTCTGCCCCACTGGCATTTCACTGGCACACGCAGCCATTGTGCAAGCTTACTACTTGATGCAATCAACCCAGCAGCGGCCTTTGATATTTTTATCGCGCTTCATTTTTGTATTTACACCCATGCAAAAATGGAGCTGTGTGTTTGCACACAATCCACCATAGAATTATTGTTATTCCTTCAACTGACTGCTCTGCAAACAGTTTACCGTCCGAGTGCAGCAAGAATTATTATATCCATGGCAGGCTCATACAACTTAACGAGAAGTGTGTTGCAAGGGGGATATAGAAATGCATGATTTTGTATTGGTTACATATCTGAAACCCTCGTTTGCGAGAAATTTATTCGAGCTCTCATCATATTGAATTTTTTTAACAGTGCACGCTACATTGAAATTACCTTTCAAAGAATTTCAACTTTAGTTCTCGTTGTATAGAAAATCCTTCAAAAAGCACCACTTGCACCGTTGAAAGCAATACGCAAAACATGAAAGACCCCATGGTTGATAAAATCGCTCGCATGCGATTAAGCCTCGAAGTCGTTAATCGCACCGGCCGCTGTGCAAAATCAGCGGCATTTTTTGCACAGCGCCTGCCAACGAGGCCAGCTCGCGCGCGAAATCCAGCAACGGCTGCGGTCTAAACGCAAACAAACAAATAACGCGCCAGGCGGAACAACTCAAAAAGTCGTAAACGCAGCGGCAGCGATACACAATTTATGTTGGCTGCTTTATCTGCTGCGTGCGACGCAGGAAATATATATTTATTTATGCTTTACGCACACGCAAGCCGGAAAAAAACGCACGAGGTGCGTCTCCGCGACGAGTTGGGTATATATACGTGCGAAATACTTATTTGCAGACGCAGATACGCGCACCCACCCACTTGTTTATGATCTTTTTGCACCTGAGAGTTCCGGGGAAACGACACAAAAGGGGCATGAAAAAATTATTAGCTCGAGGACTGCTCGGAGACACTTTTCATGATTTTATTTCACTCGCTCGCGCAGCACGAGCTTTTTCTGCCGTCGTCTCGGCGGAGTACACAAGGACGATCACATCTCTAAAGGTTGGGGTGGCTTCGCAGTAATTATTATCGTTAGCTCTCTCTCGCATACGAAGTTTTGTTTCACACGCGTTTGTGCGAGCAAAAAGCACGCATGGTGTTTTCTGTGGTGCACCACTCCGATGAGAAATTGCGTTTTGCGCAAGCAAACATGCTCAATTATTACACAAAAGCCGACTGCTGCGCTCCTCACGTTGCAAAACACTCTCCTCCCGTTTTGTCTTTGAATTGCACTGTTTTGCTGCTGATATTGAGCTCGCACGCGCTCACCGGCAAATTCACTTTTTTCCGTTTATTTGCTCAGCCCAAGAGTGCTGCTGGCTTCGTTAAAATCTTATAGTCACTTACGTGGAAGCGTTTTCTAAAATAAATGATGCTCTTGAATTGAATGTTAAATATTTTTCATAACATTCCCTTCCATTCATCTAAAGAAGTGTATGGTAACACTTAAAAACCTTTTCATCCTAGCTCTCTTACATAATTTTAATTAGACCACAGCTTTTTTAGTGAATGCTTGCTGATTAATTCAGGACAATCATACTTGCTTTCTAAAAAATCAGACGAAAACTATAATATTTGCTTTGGCATAGCCGAATAAATATTTAGGTCAGCATTAAACACTCAAGATGGTGGGCAAAATCGTAATAATTTCCGCAAAGAGAATTCCCATCACTATAGCCACTCACCTTCAAATTGATCGCAATGAGAGAATTCGACAGCAGCTAAAAAACACACTTTTAGTTGACGAGCAAAATCTGGTGAAATCTAGATTTCGATGTTTCCTTTAAACTGCGTGATTTTTGCTAGATTCGACAAAATTTTTTTCAGTAATCAACGAACAAAAATATTCTTCAAAGTTTTTATGTTACACCTTCTTGAAAGGTTTTCGAGGAGGCATAACGAGCTAAACAATTAAAATAAATAAGAATATAAACATATGCAGTTAATACAACATCCCGATAAGAAATTTCCTGAGTGAGTATTCCATGCTCCTCCGCAAAAAGAAACCGAAAACGACCATTTCGATTCGAAACGCAACCACATTCTCACTCTCCCTTTCTCCGATAATGCAGTGCAAGAATTTGCATCTCAATGTTATTTTTTCTTCGTTTTCTGCACACGATGCAAACCTATTTTCCCCAATGCTTACTCCAACCTTTTTTTACAGTAGGGAAGTCGCGTGTGCGTTAGCGAATGTATATTTTATATATAGGCGCGGATGCAGGTTCTTTCAATCTAGTCGTTCTCCTTCCGCTATATTGCCGCTAAAAGAGGAGACACACAGCGCGTAAAAAACTTTGAAAATTGCTGCATTGTAGATGCAGTGAGTACAGAAAAAGATGTTACAACTGGGAGTGTGCCTGAGCTGAAGTACTCTCCCCATGACGCAACTCCGGTTTATGCACGCTTTTTTCCAGTAAAAAAATAAATTGTCATCGTGTCCTTTTGTGCTAGCATAACGAAGCAAACGTAGAAAAATTCGTAATTCTTGCGAAATGCGTAGCTCCTTTCTGATATAATTGTATATCATTTGAATAAATTTCATAAATATATAGGAATCATTTTTCCCTAAACTGACGAGTTTTGCATTTTGTTTTTACTCTTTTTCCTAGTGTGATTTTTAACGATCACTCTTGACTTACAGACTCTTAAAACCAAGTATGATTCCCAGACATTTGATATGCAACCCTTTTTCTTGTAGCTTTAAGTCACGACTTTCTGCAGCGTGAAGGCAAAAGACAACCACGTAGAAATGTTGTCAAAGAGCTCTCGAAAGTAAAAAGTAGCAAAGCCGTTACCGGGGTAAACAAAATGCGGGGATGTGTGAGAAGTAGAGGAGGCACTCACATAAACTTCTGTGCAGTATTATTATTGTCACTGTTGTGTAACGAGTGTACGTAATATTGTATTATTTTACTGGATTCCAGCAGCTACCATCGCAGACACTATTGCTGCAACACAACATTAATGAAGTGCCACAAAACGGACATACTCACTCGCCATATACAGTGGAACACACAGCAGCAGCCAGCAATCGAGAGAAACATGCTTTTGCTTCCAACAAGCGGCGTTTTTCCGTCCGCCTCAACTGCAAGTGACTGATTTTAATTGCACCATTAACTGAAACACATGGGGCAAAATGTAGTGTGCAAAAGTTGCTGCAATTTGCCAAGGGAAATAATTGGCATTGGCATTTTTTATTGGCTGACTGCCTGTCTCTACGTGAAATGCCTTTGAAGATCCACAAGTATTTCTTGTTGCAATAACAATGACAAGATGAGTTAAATGTGCAAAAAAAAAAAACAGAAAAACTGCTGCAAGCAAAATGTTGCTGTTTCACAAATTTACTGATGTAGCTGCTGCGAGATCAGCGATGTTCGGAACAGGTGTCTTGGTGGACCCAAGTTGAATTTCATGTCCACGTGACACAGAAACCCCCTAATTTTTGTCCGCATAGTTGTTCCACCAAGTCTTGACAAACGGCCCGCGGGAATCCACTAAGGGAAGGAGGGAACGCGAATTGTACCTGCGTGCTGCGCGGGTTCAACAAAGGAAAACAACACTTATGTCCGTAGAAAAGCCTCGCTTTCATTTCACCTCTCTTGCAAGCTCGGTTTTACGAAACATAATAGCCGAAATTTTTTCATTTCCCCTTGCAAATACACACAAAGTCATTGTGGAAAAGGAGGCAGCGAGCGTGGAGTGCAGGCGAGTGAGTATGTACTGCTTTTTTCAGCGAAATTTAATGACCCTTTTTTAGCTTCTGGGCCGCTGGTTGTTGTGGAGAGGAGCCTGCCTCGTCCGTCGGCCGCGTGAGCTGAAAGAGAGTCAGCGGGCGAGTTGCCTTTATTTCGCATGAGAAGAGAATGCTGTCGTTGTCGTCGTCGTCTTTGGTCATTTTTCGCCCGGAGGCCACGTTCTGCACACTCGACCCAGTACGTAATAATAAATGCAGCTGGCTAAATGGCTGTGCGCCTCGAGTGGCAGCAACCCTTTCTGCCGCGCACAATGACCGCGATACACTTCATATTTAAGGCTGCACCCTTGGCTGGGATCGCCCGCGGCCTAATAATAATAACAGTAAACAAAGGGGGCCGCTCCGCCATCGGGCACGCGCTGTTTTTGTTTCGCGACTGCTTCATTGTCCGAAGCCGCGCCGCCATGCATTTCGGACTCATTAAAATGCCGATGGAGCCACCCGACCGTGGATCGCCGCCTCTTTTCAATTTTCCGCACCCACCACAAAAGGAACTTGGGCTCGGTCGACGAAATCGAGTTTCCAAACTGGCCCCTGGTAAAACGCATTTTTTCGCCCCGACAACCCAGCCACGCACTGACAGCCCATCAAAATGGCTGTCAGTTTTTGCAGCACCCTGTTTGAATATTAGCCATAAGCGCCCGGGAGAGGGAATATAATTCGCTGAGCTGGTAATTTTCGTGTGCGTAAGCTTTGGGAGGTTAATTTGCTGCTTTGCACTGAATCATTTTGATTGAGCTTTACATGGATTGGGAGGAATGACACTCGTTTGCTAATTAATCCATCCCTCATTTCTCGTCTATTTTGCAATAAAACATCCTAAAAAAATTGCATAGTCAGACACTTTTGTGCATGCTACTGAAATAAATTGGGAAAGTTGTGAATTTAATTTTAAGAGCTATTGTTATCAGCAAACTTTGATTCAATAAAATTTGAAAAAGGTGTGCTTAATTTTTTATCAAAATGATGTTGGACTGAAACTTTTAAAGGAATGGTTTGTTTGCATCAACCAAAACTATAGCAACGTTCCAAGAAAAGCTAATCTCTTTAATCGTGTTTCTGCTTTAAAATTTCCCTCGCTAAGACCGTATGAATGGAGGAGCGTATGTGCGGAGATATTGAAGGAGATTACATCAGCTATTTGCACATTGCTTTTCCGCGAGCGGTGCAAGGGCCGCAACAGCCATTAGAGTGGGAGCAGCACCTTTTTGCCCGACACTCGACCCGTCCACACACTTGTTTGCAAAATATCTATGCCGATGGTGCGAAAGATAGTGGCTGTCGTCACCACCGCTGTTGCCGAGCGTGGATATGCATATACACGCTGCACTCGCATACACGCCGCGTTTAATTATTGCTCATGCATGGAAAAGCAGCCTGCGATAAAGTGCGATGATTAATGATTCGGCTGCTCGTTCTCGGCTCGCGATAGATACTATCTGATAAATCGGCGCTGCATTTAAGTGGCCAAAAAGTGGCACAGCCGTAAATTAATATTTTGGCACACTCCGATATTCGCCCAAAATGGGGTTTCGAAACTGGGGCGTGAAAAATTTGCTCAATCTTCGCGCTATTAAATTCAGGGCATTAATCAATTTGTTATAGCGCTCTCATGAAAGTGATGAATTTTAAGTCTGTAAATATTTCAATCAGAAGTTCAATTTAAATTATTTAGAAGCAAAACTGAAAATGTAAGGGAAGGGTTCAGCTCTGTTAATTACAATTGATTATCAAAGTATTCAAATGAGAAAACGTGCTCAAGTGATCTCTGACCTTTAGATGCAATGTGACTTGAGGTGTTGGAAAATATTTTCCGCGTAGTGAAGCAAGCTTTTCTTGAACAATGCTCGAGTTCTTGGATAATTTCGCGAGTGTGTATTTTTGGCTTGCTTCAAGTAACCCGCTTCGAGTGAGCAGGAAAGTGTAGTAATAGAAGTGCCTTCCGCTCAAGGAAGAAGCAATCAATTTTCGGGCCTGTGCATATTAGTGTTTTCCTCTAGCGCCATGTGCAAGTCAAAGCAGAAGTTCATTAAACGCGGCAAGCTTTTTCGTTGGCTGTAAGAGAAGAAGAGGAACGATGAGAACACTGCCTGCTCGATCTTTACCCTATATTTAAAGAAGAACGTGGCGCCAAAGTGCAAATTCGTTGTAGCGTTATTAAACGTTTAAATTAATTCTGACTTGATACCCCATGCTGCTGCTGAAGAGAGAAAGAGAAAAGATCCTCGCGGCAAAAGAACCGACAAGTTTTGAAATATGATTATTGCTTTTCAAAAGAAGTTTAATTTATCGATGGAAACGAGCGAACGAACGCGAACTGCAGGATTAGGTCCCAAATTGAATTCATAAAGGGAGTGTGACGTCGAGAGGGGCTTTATTGGAGGAAAGATGAATTCCTTTCTCGGAAAATGATCAAAGCTCCGACGGCACATAGAGAAGCTAAATTGTGAATCATGTGCGATGCTTTTGTTGAATTCAATTGACCTACTTAAAATGAGATGTTTGTTCATTTTGCCTACTATAAAAATGATTTCATTTCGACGCTACCTCCACTTCAGCAAGAAATGTGTAACGTTGCATGAAAATAACGTAAATAGATTGAAGGCTTCACATAAAATTAGCAATACACGATATAATATATACGAACCATGTTCATCGATGGGGGAAACCACTGCAGTGAGACGCGATATACATTTACCTAAGAAATAAGAAGTCTGGAAAGGATAAAACTATCACGTAATAAACAAATTTTATTAATTTTAAAAGAAATAAATTTTTATTTTGAAGTTGTTGCTTTAATTTACAAAATTTCGTTTCAGTCATTCAGTGCTGTCTGTGAAAATAAGATAAGTTTCCACGATCTTTAATGAGAACTAAAGTTAGCAAAGTCAAGAATCAAAAACTGATATTGTTTTCTTGGTCTTGTTTGATATCGTAAAATATAGAGTATGCGATCATAAAATTTTCTCTCTATAGCTATTAAAACGCAACGTATAACTATCGACCCATAGATACATCTGGAATCCTAGCTGATATATGCATAGCAGTGCCTGGCACCCATATCATCTGTCCCCACGTCAGTCGAGTGCAAACAACCAGCATCAAGGGAGCTTTTTTCCCACAGCTCTCATCGAGTGTGCAATGCGATTTTTCACCAACGCTCGCGTGGTCCCTCCATTGCTTTGACGCGACTGATGGTCGGCTGGCTCTCGAAAACGAAGCTCACAAGCTAATGAAGCGGAAAGCGGCTAATCCTGTGTGAATCCCCCTCGACCGACAATGGCAACACGCGGATCGGGTTTAATACAATTAATTGCAGCATACACGCACACTACGTGTGCGCGTGTGTCAGTTTTTTAGCTACTTTGCAAGTGTAAAGGTGTCGGCGGCACCTCTTGATATGCTAATTAGACTGGGCCTAATCATGGATCATGGCCGGGGAGGCGAGATTTTCCGCGGGCCATTGTCATGCAAATTAGACGCCGCGCCGTGATGTACACACACTCACGCGCTCGCCAAAGCCAACGTAGGTGCGCGCGCGTCCGTCCGCTCCCGCAAAGGGTTCAAGTGTGGGGTGGACGGACGGCAGTTTTATCTAAATTGTGATATCTTTATGGCAGACATCCCAGGTACATGGCCTGCGGTGTATATGTGCATGTTATTTCTCTCTATTTGCGCTCGCCACACGAGAGAATGTGTGTATGCACACGCTACTTGCTGCCTGGCGCGAAATTGGCTCGTTCTCTTGCTTGATAAACCCACATCGTGATTTATTTTCCTAGGCGTTCGCTCTGCACTTTACCCGCGATTGGTGGCTCCTTTGTGTGCTGTTTTTGCCCATGAGTATTGCAGATAACATTTTGAAAAAAATAATTGTATTACCAATTTAATATTAGCAACGAATAGATTTTAAATTTTAAAATTATACTTAGCACGCAAGACTTAAAATATTATTTCATAAAAAATATGTTCACTTTAAAATTGCCCCCAAAGTGAATCACAAGGCTTTATGTGTAGCTCGTGCGCTGTTGCTCTCAAATATTGTGTTATTTAATCTAGAAATAAATCTAAAATATGGCACGCAGTTTCAGGATCACGCAGCAGCTCGTAAAAATGAAATCTATACTGGTTCCACAGACTTTGTCATGAGCAATAGATTTTCATGCGACATTTTTTGCTGCCCGCAGCATCATTAGCGGAGCGAAATAATTATTAATTAATTTTGATTCGCTCGACAAATGAGACTAAATAAACCACGGCACGCGACACGCCGCGGCGCAAAAACCCACAGTGATGGTATCTCCGTTACACTATAAATAACATTTGCACGTCACATATACACACACAGGTGTATCGGTATACATATTTCGCAGAACAACTCTCGTGGCTGTGCGCCCGTGCTGATGCATCATAAATTTTCATTAGCTCAGCCGAGATAATTTATCAGTCAAGCGTTCTGTGTGCGCAGTGCAAAAAGTTATTGCTATTATTGCCATTGCTCTGGCGGGGAAAATGAATGCCGACGGCGTCTGCCTCCCTGCTAAAGGGAACAAGTCGTCGTCGTCGCGAAAACGACCGGGAAAATAAACCAGCCAGCAACCGCGCACGCGAATGATCCCGCCAAAGTCATTACGAATTGATGATAGAATGGCTCAAAAGAAATCTGATTAATCTGAAGACATTCCACTAATGGAATTCAATTTTTTCTTCCCCCGACCACCGTCGCTGATATTTTTCTCCAGCTATTAAGCTCAGCCATAATTCTTTGACTTTTTCTGTCGCACTGCTGCTTTTTCTTCCAGCGCACACACGGAAAGAGAGGCGCACAGTTCTGATCTAATTTTGCTCCAGCGACAGAGATTCTGCGGGTAAAAAACAATGCCGTGTTTTTATTTTTCAGTGTTTACTTGTTCGCTGTGGGAAATAAGCTTTGCTTCAGTCCATTTAGAGAATAATTTGTCCTAATTTGTTTAATGAAGCCATTTTGAAACACACAGCGGAAAAAACCATCTTTTTCGTTTAACATGAACGTTTGCTTTTGTCATTGCATGCCAACATTGGAATAATTATTTTTTTTCAAATGACCGTACTGCGATATAGAAAGAAAGAATGCCTTTTCATAAGTGCGGTTCAAAATATAAGCCAAGCAGTTTATTATTTTTTAAATTCTCTTTATTATTTATAAATAAACACTAAGAATGAGCAATATGTTTACATTCCTATAGTCAATATTTGAAAAATGCGACTAAGGGGTGGCTTAGAATTTTTCACATTTGGTCTTTGGAGCTTGCCTCAAATGACTCATGAATAGGACGTATGTGATGACGTCGAAACTGGTCGAGGAATGAAAATCGACGAATTCTTTTGACAACGAGGATGAAGCCTGGTTTTAATTAAATTGAACATTCCTATAGTCCTTAATATAAAAAATATGCTAAACTAAGAATAAATTATTTCAATCACCTGGGTTTTATTTCTAACAAAATGGAAACAACGTCATTTCAATAACATTAAATTCTCAAAACGAATATTTCAATCCTTTATGGCTTAGTCTGAACAATACCAAGTAGAACATAAAGTTTTAGCGCCAAGCCTATGGGTGATGGAGAAACACGCGCGCCAGGAAAATGCGATGGTACATACAAAGGTAAACACGAGTTTTGCCGACTTACACTCTTGCGCAACTGAGCACGTTTGCAATAATAATAATTGTACATTTGCACGTGAGTAGGCAATAATTTTAACCAAATACCCTGTGAGAACGTACGCCACAGAGAGGCTAAAGAGGTAGCGCAGATGCAAAGCTCCCTGCCGGCACACACCGTTCTTTGCTTTGGATGTTTTAATTAAAAGTGTAGCTAGCAAGTTAAGTGTACAAACGAAGGAACGCCAGCGATGCGAAACGTATTAGTTCAGAAAAGTTGGACTTGCTCTGTGTGACGCTGTAAACAAATAGCTCCAGCAGTACTTAGATCTTGCAGAAACAATATTTTCTCAGCTGCACGCGATGTCAAGCGGCGGCAACTTTTCTCTTCTAACGCGCCTAATGCATGCTCCGCAGTCATTCGCAGTGTAAGGGGATTTGCAAGTACGTTCCGCAGAGGAGTATTTTTTATTGAAACTATAATTAAACTTTGTTATAAAGTACTTGTAACTCAACAGTACGTACGTATATTATGTCGTGATTTTCTCAACCTTGAAAAAATTCACTCAAACTGTCAAGCTCAACGCCCAAAAATATTTCAATTTTGTAATAAAGTGTGAGAAAAAAACTTAATCGCAATGACCTTGAAATTTTCCTTGAAACACGTCACAATACTGCACTCACTCCACGCTTTTAGTTTTACAGTTCAGATTTGATGGATTATTTCATGCTTAATTTTTAAATTAATAACCCTGCAATGATCACATGATGCTCTAGCTACTCCCTATAAATAGCATATATCCTTATTAATACAAACTCTTTGTCTACGCTCCGAGATTTATTGTTCTCAAGCAAAGAGAGAATCCAGAAAATTCACGATCTTCGCGTAACAAATTTTAGGGCAGCTCCACAGCACTCGCACACGTTCATGAGCAATTGCTTCCAGCAGACTGGTGCCGCAGCTTCTTCAGGACTAACTCTAGCAACACTCGCACGGCGCCAAGCCCGTGTGCTCGCACACTCTCATGGCAGGGCCAACGTCTCGCCGCTAACCACCTTCAAATTAATGGGCAGGGTGTTGTAAATTAATGGTACTTTCACAGTGTACTCGAGACAGGCAGCACGAATAATAATGAGGTGTAAAACGAGAGAAGGAGTCTGAGGAACTGCGCGCCGGCCGTGAGTCTTAGAGCGTAATTTAAACATATACCGCCGAAACTGCTGCTTTTGTAACGTAATTTGTGAATTTGGCTCTCGGCTGCGTCTCGGCCGCAATAAAACACCATTCTCTGTCAGCCCTAGTGAGATAAGCAGGTCCAACGGTTTGCTTAACCAACCCCTACGTACACACAACTCTATTCGCGCTAATGACTGTTTCACGGTGCTCGCCGCGCTTGCGAAACACGCCGCACGCAACGTGCAAAGCTGAAAACTCGTGCTTATCGCAGCGGCCAATATGTCATTAAACGGGCAGTGACGTCACAATTAAAATGTGGAGTGTGTCAAATTGCTGGAAAATGACACGCTATATTCAGATTATAGCGAGTGGTCACCTGCCAATGATCTAAACCATTTCATCCAAATTACACCATTTGACCGTGATGTGCCTGTCAAAAGTAGTAATATAAACACATATTTGCATACCACTCACTGGAGGCATAACAAACTTTTAAAATGGTTGGACACATTTTGCCCTATTTTTAAAAACCACAAAAAAGTAAAATCATTGAAACTGCTAGTAAAAATTTAGTATTCATTTTGATGTGAAATAAATTTTGATTAAATCGGAATGACTGATGTTAAAAAATTATCATATAAAGCGTATGTACGTAAATTATGTGAAATCCACATGCAGATATTTAT
This sequence comes from Cloeon dipterum, assembly GCF_949628265.1. NCBI lineage: Eukaryota > Metazoa > Arthropoda > Insecta > Ephemeroptera > Baetidae > Cloeon > Cloeon dipterum. The sequence continues at coordinate 7,228,238 of NC_088790.1, read as the reverse complement.
GCCATCAACTATAATAAGTAATTAGAACATTATCAGTTCTGCAAAAAATCCCTGCTGCTAATGGCTTTTCAATTTATAAATCATATACAAATAATTAATTAAGTGTTACAATGTCATCAGCGAACTAGGAAAATCGGGAAAATCTCCCTTTTATTTTACATGTCATATGTCCCTGCTCAAAGAAAAATATAATTTACATAATTTGTTCCCTTTTTGCATATACTCTTTAAAGCCAACAATCAGTGGCGTAAGTTAACGAGGGAAAATAAAAATGTACGTCCCACTCGGTCGCTCTTAGAATACCGAGTTCTGCCTCGATCTGCCTGCTAGGCCATTAGAGTCGATCTATTATTTGCCTCGTTCATTTTTTATGCATGCAATTAAATGGAATTGCGCACAACTACTTCGCATGCACACTGCATCTGATTCAAATTTTTTACGCGGCTATATACAGCGACGACTCGGCGGCATGTATGAATAATGGCTCTGAATTAATTTCTTGCCGCTGCTGGTTTGCTCCACTTTCGCAAGACACACTGCTGAGCATTCGTGAAGAAAAGGGGTGGAATTCCAATGATATTTTGCCTCCTAGTAAAGGATGAATGCGCAGATAAAATCGGTTGAGAGTGGTAGAATTGCAGCAAAAATCGGTCTGAGAAACCATTTTAGACGACGGGAAATTAATTTCTGCGAACGCCGTCTGCGTCTTGCTTCTCATTCCGATTTGGTGGTATTTTTCCTTTATCTGTGACAATTGTGTAGCAGTGGCTTTTCCAGTAGAGGAAGTGCGTTTGTTGGCTCGTGTGCCAAATATCCAGGCAATGGGGAAAGAAGTCTCGTGTAAATAATAACAATAACTTTGGAATGCCACTTCTAGTGTTAATGAGAGATAAAACAAAAAACGCCGGCGTAACTTAAAGCCGAGCTAAAGAATGGCTCTCAAAATTCTTGCCAAAAACTCCCAGCCTATTCCACTAGACTGGGAGTTTTGTTATGTGAAAACAGACAATATATGCTTGCTGGATGCGCATTCAACGATTCCCTATAATTACGCATAATATAGGGGGTTAAATTAGCGTAAAAAGAATATAAAATAGGACACATCAGATAATCCAGCCTGTAACAAAAATAACTTGCACACAAATTGATAATTTTAGCTGATGAAAATTGTGGATTTTAAAACAAGTAAACAATTAAGGATAGAATTTGAAAAACTCTGTAGTTAGGTTTTTAATGAATCCTCTACAAGAGCATATTTGTAATAATGCCACTTGATATTATCAAATTATACTATTTCTCTGCTCGCGAAGCGAATATTTTTGTAAAATTACACTCTACCGTATGCTTTCAGAGAGTGTTTGGTTTTCTCCCGCAATGTTAGCACAAGCCAAACATCAACTGCACGCGAGCCTCATTCTGCGTGAAAATTACTTTGGTGGTGAGCTAGCTGTTTCGATCTCTTTAGCTGGTGAGTCGCTTTTGTTTCAAAAGAGCAGCTTGCAGCCTTTTGCACTCCGCTGTAAAAATCTCACACATATATACGTTGTCGCACACTCACGCACGCACGCACGCAACGGGGCTGTGAGAAGTCAAGTCTCGCATGCGGAAAATTCCGGCTCTGCTTTTGTGTATCAAATAATACACTTTCGCCTTAACTCCTGCAGCTGTCGACGACGGTGGGAAGACGCTCGAGAAAAGTACTGATAGTCGAATTTAGTCGCACGTGTAATATTACAACATCTCAGCGCGGCGACTGAATGAAACGCGAGACAGCTCTTGGCAAATTCGCTCGCGTGCCTTTCCAGATATACCGCTTTGCTTTTCTTTCCTGCGCTCACAAACATTGCCTTTCCCAAGTCTCTCTCGCCGCTTTCTTTTCTTTCAAGTGAGCTAAAAGTGCACATACACGTCGCTCTCTTATTCGTCGTTTCTTTACGGTTATTTTGTGAGGAAAGCACAGCGCGTTTCTCGCTTGAATACAAAGTGCACGCATTTAAAAATTCAGCAGTGCAGTGAGTAAATAGAAATTGCAATCGCCTGCTTTTTTGAAATTGTGTTTTCGAGCAAGCAACTTTTTTGCTTAAATTTCTTGCGACCAGAAAGTTTATTTCAGCTTAATACCAATGGTTCAACGACACTCCGTGCACCTTGAAAGGGGGACCAAGAAGCATTCCGTGCAGATTACTATAAAGTACAACCAACTCACTGACAACTACAAACGGAAGCACGAGACGACTTTGGCCAGCTCGTTTTTTGCTTGCAAAGAAGACGAAGATGAAATGGACTAACAATGCGACTTTTGCGGTGGGAAGGACAAGTAGTGCTGATGTTGACAAGGCAAAAAATTAGGAGAAGAACAGGGAGAAAGAAATAAATAAAGTGCTCTTGGATAGCAATCGGGCTGAAGTGGTCGGGGTCACTTCTTGTCTGAAAGGTCAGTGAGCAGGAAAAGGCCAACCAGCCAGCAGATGGCCGCCATAAAAAGGCCCGATTCAAATGTCAAACGTCCGTCCGGCCAATTGTGACTGATGCTGCTCTGGCATTTCACGGCGAAAAGAAAAGAGCCTCGTCATCTCATCAGATAATCTGAAATTAGAGGGAAACGCTGCGCTGCGAGCACGGATTGCGCGCACATAGACACACAAGACAAGACACATTATATTAGTTTGCATGCACAGTCAAAGCGCTTTTTGTATGCGACGAGCCAACACCTGCAGCCTTTTACTTCAACCACCCACTTCTTTTACAAAATGCTCGCAGAGCTCGCTTGTAATTATAATTATTTGCCCAGCGCATGCAGCTAAATGTGTACGCTGTTTTTTCTACTTATTTTGCGCCCTGAAGCTATTTCACTCGCAGAGCGCAAAGAAGTGGGTCGCTTGGAAATTGCGCGCAATTTTTCGTTTCAACAATTCCAGAGGTTGTCCGCTTCTAGTATTTGATTTCGCTAATCCTGCTATCTAGTATTAACACTGTTATTCCAAATAGAGGAATTTGCTTCATTATATGATTTATCACAATTCAATCAATAGCTTCATAAAATTTAGTGCCAGCTCAGTTGAGTAAAAATCAACTCAAAGGGAATTAATTATATATGGTATCACTAAATCATTTTAACAATCAGATTTTATTGAACAACACAGATTATATCGAAAATTCATTCAATATAGGAACGTTTGATCGTCATAACAACACTTTGACTGCATTTATCGCTGTAAAAGGAAAAGGCTCCTTTCAAAAACAAATTTGTGCTCAAACATTCATTAGAGGTTTTAATATAATTGGACTAATAGATACTAAAAGAGATCCTAGTAAATACATCAGCGTGAGGATTCAGACTACAGAGGGGTGGAATATTATTGCTTCAAATTGCAATTTCGTACACATCCGCGTCGGTCTCTAACTCCATTCGAGCTTGATTGCCTGAATGAGACTGTGAGAAGCCATCGACCACGTTCTCGTTCATTCCACCAGTTTCAAAAAAGTTGTCCAGGAGTTGGTTTTCTGAGAGGCCCTCAGCACTTGCGCTTGTCTGTGTTAGAAAAATCAGAGAGGAAGATATTCACTAAATTGACAAATAAAAAGAACTGGTTGGGCTTAATTCTGAATTTCAACGAGGATTCAATTTCCACTACTAAAATAAAAAGAATTTTAAAATAATGCATGTCAAGCTTTTTTCTTTGAGTATTATGTAAAAAGTTTGAGAACTGAAATTCTTTTACTCACCCTGTGTTTGATTTTCTTTCTGCAGGTGCAGTGGAAGTGTGTATGATAATTTGGCGCACAAGAATGCTTGGAATTCATGGCTTTTGACATATCTTGTTTCAAATTCCTGTTAGGGAATTTTATAAGACGCAGGGTGATGGTTGCCCATGTCAGAATGGTGAGGAACCACACTGTCAGCGAAAGGACGATCAGTCGCCAGGGCACAACAATTGGACCTGTTGGATTTCAGGAAAAAAATTAAATTACACTTTCAAGTTCCAATCTTTTAAAAATAAGAAATGAAAATTATTTTAACTTCAAATTATTGCCAATTCATTTAAAACTTAAATATCAAAATTATTTTAAAATACCTGCTTTGAAGATATCCTCCTGGCACATCTTAGTCGCATTTTGGGTCATCTGCTCTTTGTATAGGATTAGGACCTTTTCGATCAGGCTGTAGAGCAGATGACTTTCATCCATTGCGTAGGGGAAAAGGAAATTCAGCAAATCATGCAAAACGACTGAGACGCTTTTGGTTTGTTCCTCCTTCACTCTCTCCGACTGGCAGGCTTTTCGATCGCTGGAGTTTCTGTTTCCAGCCTCCTCTGCATGCGGCTGATGCGGCTGCTGGCCAGCAAAGAACGTGCGCTTTGTTGCTGCTTGGAATTCGCAATATTCAACTTTCCTGTGGAATGCCTCGAAAGCAACTGGTCGGAACAAATTATCCTATCAATAGCAGCCCGCCACGAAGGCCCTTGTTATCAGTCTGGATGCCACTCGCATTGAATCAATTCCGATTGTGTTCTCCAGAATGTTTTAGCTCATCCTTATTTGATTTACCGATGCTTACATTAGAGTATTATTTAATATAACTATACTATTGTGATTCCACTTGGGATATTTAATTTAATATTTGAGCATGAAAAGGCAAGCAAATTTAATTATTGATTGTAAGCAATGCAATTCACTAGCTGTGTTCCTTCGTTCTTTTCAAGATATCCGCCTCTGAAAGTAGAAAAACAAGATATTTTTCCTCCTTGAGCAAACTCTTATAAGCTGTATCTTGGTTACTACTATACACAAATAAATATAAAAACGATTTTTTGTCTTATCAACCCTGATGAAATTAAGTGGGGAGTTGGCCAACTCCCCACCTCTTCCACGCCTTTTTGGTTTATATGTTTTCGCTTTTCATTTTTGGGGCTGTATGGACAACGCTTAAAATTACCAAGCTGACTCTCGCACAATTGACCAAAACAAGATCATCCTCAACTGGATTTGGCTCAAATCTCGATTAGTTAAGCTACTTGTAAGGCACTGGTATACGTGCTTCAAGTGCTGCCAATTAATTAGCTAAAATTCCATTTTTTTAAAATAGTTTTCAATGTTTTTTCAGTAAATTAAATTAACGAGATTGGGTCCAAGGTAATTTAGGGATGAGATGATAGATATTTACACAAAATAAGTGAAAAGCCTAATTTGAAAAATTGCTTAAAATTTAAAATTTTTTATTTAAATAAAACTTTGTATAAAAAGAGAACAAAAATATTCGATTCTTGATTTCCAACAGCCACATCAAGGATAAATAGGCAGTGAATTAGTCATAATTACTCAGAAGCAACAAGAAACGACGGCGATGGTAGCCAACAACACACACTGACGTCACCAGTTCAAGAGCGGAACAGAAAAAGCAGGGTGCATGCAGTTTTTTGTGTCTGCAGTACCACAGATGTTAAAGGGGATGCAGACAGATTCAGATCTCTTTGTGCCCACGGCGTGGCAGCCGCTGGTGTCATCACGCGCTCGCCGGGCTGTCATGCGAATACTCAACAATGGATTTTGCAGCCAACTCCATTAACAGCGTATCTGGTGCGCCTTATTGCGACGAACGGCATAGCTACTCGCATGCATGCATTTTCCCGAGCCAAAAGGGCTTTTACAACTCTCTCTCCCTCGACCAATGTGTATATATGTATGTGTACCCGGTGAATACGAGACGCGATATCTGTTCTCGCGAGTGCAAACCTATCAGGGCAGATGATTCGGTTCGAATCCAATCCAGCCGGGCACCATTACCACGACCACGACACTCGCTACTCGCTGATTGCCTCCTGACTGCGAGAAACGCTGGTATCGGCAAAAAGCGGGTTAATTAACATAATACGTCACAGGCATTAATATCCTCAGTGAAACTGGAGGGCTGTTTGATAATTTTCTATCTGCTTGATGGCTTAGTAATGTAATAATGAAAGCATACCGCTCTTGTGATTCCTCTCAATCGCACTTAACAATAATTTGCAGAAATAGAGAATTATATTGATAGCTTATTGTTAGTTACAAGACATATTGGTGCTTCTCTAAACGATTCAACGGAATCAGGGAAAAGCGGTTTAAAAGAACGATGAAGTTTAAATTCTATTGATCTCATTTTCAATTAATTGAACAAATAATAATTCATAAATGAATAAATTAACTTTTGTTCGCGAGGATCTTACACAAATATGTATTTGAGGACGGTGAACATTACCCGGTGTTTTACGTTGCCACGAGACGAAACCAGACAAAAGTGTTTGCGCCGCGTTGGAAAAATAGTGAAATGTGTCGTAATTGTCATGGTAAAGTATTATTACAAAGATAGAAGCTCATTTTCCTATCTTTAGATAATTTACGTGTCAAATCCGGTCTTCAGCCAATTAACTAATACAACGGTACAAAATAATTCATTTAAGCGAAGTTTGCATAGACTTTACTTAAAAATGACTTTTCTTTTGTCAGAGGGTTTGTAATTTTAAACGGGTTTAGACCTAAAACACGACCGTTTATGACTTTATGGGTCAATTGAATCCCCAATTTAGATGGATTAAAAGTAAATTTAGACAGTCAGATGAGTTTTCCCCTTTTTACAAAATACATCTCTGAGATCGAATGTCACGTTTTTTGGAGTTGTACTTTTTTAACTTACTTTCTGTTCTGGTCAAAACTAATAATTAACATGGTCAAATCCTGTCAATTACTACACCAAATAAATTTTTGAAAAGTCTTGCGAATCCTGCTATAATCAACTATCGGATTTTGCTTGCATTTCCAAATTGAATGCATACAACAAGTAATTGCAAAAATCATGTTGGTTATATATGCTCCTGATTATTGTTAGAATGGTTAGAAGTTAATTAGAATATTAAATATGGTTTCCAGAGATTTTAATTTGATTTAAATAATGTAACTCAAAGTCTGAAAGCATTTAAATTGTGCGTCTGTCCAGCTATATAATTTCATGAATTGATTGTCTGTATTAATTAAGATTTTTTTGCATATTTGTGTCCTTTTTCACATTTAAGCAGTCCGATGTGAATTTGTATCGCAAAATTTTACCGCGTAACGTGTATTTCAGTACTTAAAAGCATGCTGTTGGATTTTCATCTCCAACAGTCAGAGCTTAGTGCTCGCTTTTTCATTTTAGATTTCAGTAATCCGCCGCAGCCGTATACGGGCAAGCGTGACCGATCAATAGCAAAACTGCTCCATCGAAAGCTACACACGCACTCGGTGGCTAGTAGACAACACACAAAGCGCGTTTTTACGACCGCACAACATGGCATTATAAAAATCAAAAGTGCGTCTCTAGCCGCGATTTCGGGCACGGCTCGGAGCCGTTATTGCAATCTGCTGCTTACAGAGGCTGCGGTTCAAGCACTTTAGGCCTCGCTTCCGAGACCGTATCGTCGTCGGCCACAATTGCGACATGTCCTCGTAATGGGCCGAGGTGCTCATATTATGGTGCGGCGGTGCTCTTCATTTTTACTGGCCAGCGGAAGACGCACTCTGACTGCCTCTGGCCGAAGGTCGGTGGGTGTGTGTCACTCAAAGGAACGACACACACACAACTAAGTATTCATTCGGGCCGGTTTTATGGAAAGCCCGCCCGACCCATTTAATCACAAGAGAGCATTCTCTGGTCTCGCCGCCTCCAGGTCACTAACCACATTCTCATCCTGCTCAATCCACTCTCCGCCGGCGTATTTACCTTACTCAATCTAATCTCCATATTGATCTTCCCTTGCTCTGGGTAAGCCGCTTTGAATTTATTGCTTTTTACAAAGAGTGTACGTTCCGTGACATGATTTGATGCGAAAAGTTAGTTTTTTTCTCCGCCTTCCCCTCGGTTGCCGCAGGATAGCACACGTTAAAGTGCATTTTGCCCAGAAAAGAAAAACGTCTGCAGAGGCCTTTGCCTGCAGCGGTTGGATAAAAGTGTGAAAAATGATTGTGCTGAAATAAAGCGCGGGCTCTGCATTTTGGCGCAATAGATTTGGCCCCATCGGTAAAAGAGGACGACGCGCGTCTTCGACCTGGAGTTGGCCCAAAGTGGATCGAGAGGGCAGTTTATCACTATTGCGCTGTTAGGGTGCCTAGCATAAAGTGAAGTTATGTCCCTTCAGGGACTCGCCTTGGCGTTTCCTGAGCGCAAGCACACAGTCGCCAAACAATTTGCAATTTCATCGCCTGCGGACTAAAATAGACCGTTCCACCAATGCGCTGTAAAAACATGACGGAAGTGGACATAAATTCTGGCAACGAGACGAGACCTTCGCACTGGTTTATTGAGGTGCGTCAAATCTGTGATCTGATTCCCCTGATTTTACTTCGGAATTTACTTTATTCTCACCTTGAATGCTAAAATTCCAGGTAATCTGCTCTTATAAATAATAAAATCATGTTTTTACGCATTTTCCGTAATACCGTAGAAAGAAAAATAAGTGGGAAATCAATGAAGGGGCGCAATCAGCTGATTTCGTAAAATTAGTGAGTTCTGTATTTGTGAGTGGGAAAAGTTTTTATTTGGGTCGAATTAGAAGCTGCTGAAAAGATCACTGCTGTTTGAACTAATTATTGGCCCAGTACGATCGTCAATTGGGGGTTTCCGGGCTGAGCGGCAAAGAATTTGTGGTGTTGCAGCTTCGGAGGTGAGAAATTCTTGACCCACGAATGCCGGCAGTACGGTGAGAGGAAGGGTTGGTCGAGCAGACCGCACGCGCCCTGGGGAGCCATTATTTGCGAGAAACCTGCCGTCGTCCGGAGCATCGATCGACCTAGCAACCCGTGATTCATCAAGGTGTTGCTGCGCTGAAGCTATCAATCAGGTGCAGCTGCTTTAATTGAAAGTCAATACGTCAGACACTAGAAAACAGCGCGTTTTCTTCGCGTTGCTGCAGGCAGTTTCTGATTGCTTGGTGTCTTTGGCGTTAGAAAAGAGGGCACACACGCCCATTACTTTCAAACTAACTTGAAAAATTTACAATTTGCGCAGTCCTGAAATTGGCTGTCCGTACGATAATTTAATGCTGAACTATATTTTTAAATTTTCATTTTCCTGAGTGGTGTCAGCTTTGCTGGTTTCCCGTCTGCTTACAAACTTATTGCGTGTTGATGCGGGCGTAATGTATTTTTTGCAGCCTCCTCTTAGCAGTCTCCTTTTGGACCAGTCCAAATATTGACGTGCGCGCTTATATAATCCCCTTGTCGGCAAAAACAACAGCGCAGTTTATTCAGCCAACTAACCAGCAACAACTATAACTGGAAGGGACATGTGCCATTAATGATTCGCGCAATAAACATGGACCACTAGCTCTCACTCTCTCTCGCCGACACGCAGACTGACGTGTGCTCCACTCTACCTGGATCCCAAAACGGACAGAGTGCAAACTGCCAAAATTAGATAAAAAGTTAGATAAAGTTAGCCGTATTTACTGTTCCATTAGACGACCCGGCTGTTTGTTTCATGGGAAAGGTGAAATCTCTTGTCACCAACAATTATTAGAAAACAATTCAAGATAATTGAAGTCGACTCCATTGCTACAAATAGTTTAAGAAATCCAAATAACTACTCAAGATTAATTTTTAAAAAGTATAATCAGTTCACGCTTCTTATACAAAATGCTAATTAATTAAGCAAGGTAATCGATTGAATACTGATAGCCTGCCTGCCAATTTCTCCCCTGCGTGGACAAAAAACCTGGACACCTCAGAATAACAAGCGTTGTAGCACAGAGGGTCGAGTGCATGCTCCCTCTTCACAGGGAATTAATTAAAAAAGTGGAGCTCGCACTTCCTACGCTCGGATAATCCTGCTCGGTGTAAATAACAACGCGAGCGGCCAAATTAATTTGGAAAAAGAAGGGCGTGCGATATGATGGGAAAAAGTGGGGCCGGGCGAAGTACCTTTTTTCTGTCGAGAGCGAGTTCAGCCCATTTTCGCTGGAAAAGTTATAAAATTTATGAATAGCACCAACGCCAGAGCGCCGCACTATAAATGTATGTGTGCATCACGTGTTGGTTTTTATTACGTGGGCTGGCAGTGCGCTAACTGATTGTGTAATTAATAACGCGCCCGTGCTGCTCTCTGATGTGGATTAGTGCGTGGCATCAATTACCCTTGGATAACCTAATTACCTGTCAGCTAGGATAGCTTCTAGTGATAGATTGGCGAGCGACCCCCAGCCTGCAGGCGGAGCGAACACCTTTGCAAGGGTTTCAAGATTCAAATAGCAGGTGACTGTTATGTAAATCGAGGTGTTTGCTAATGAGCAAATTGCACCCTTGATTGCAATCAATTCGTCAGTGCTGTTTGCAAGAGATCAAAAAGTATGCAACCTGCTAAACTTGAAAGTGAAGCAAGTTGCGCTGAATAAAAATTTTGACGTAAAATCTTGAAATGTTTGTATCTAAGTAGATTTTCCTCTTAAAAAATTATGGTAAAAAACATTTAAATCTATTTTTTAACATTTTATATGATGAAAATCAAAGAGCTCAGTTAGCAAGGTTGAAATTCATGCCGACAACCTCCCCGAATTGTCGCTAGAGGCGTGTGTCTTTCTATTTTGAAGGACAGTCGAGAAAAGTGGTGCCGGTGGAAAAGTGGATCATTCCTGTGCTCATTTGTAGGGATTCATTGGTGCGTCTACGTTCATGAATTACTCATGAGGGAAAAGGCGTATAGAAACGAAGCAAGCGATACCTAGATATTTGATACAGCGCGTCACTCTCCGGCGAACCCATATCTGCGGAAGCATTTTGCGGCGGTTTGCCGAGATGAGAAGGGACAATCAATTTTCTATCTGCGCATACAAACCACATCTACGTGCAGGAAGGCCTCTGGAAGATCAGCATTCGAGTCCTCTCAGCAGGGCGAGCATCTCCCGCCACTTTTGATCGATGTTGACGGCCAACGACACTTGTGCCATGTCTTCCCTCAAATGGTTATTTCCTCTACCCACGCTCTTGTGTGGAATCGCTCGCATGGAAACTATACTGTGACAACGGTCCGTCGCATGATAATTGAATATTCTCACATTTCGAAAACTGCCTCTTGAATGAAGACGGTTGCTTTTGAATTGTAAATTGCAAAAATGCTATCAGTGGCAGACAAAATATTCAATAATTCATTTTTAACAGGTGGTACAAGATATGAAGCGTGTGTAAAAATTTTAATCAAATGTCAGTAAAAATTTATAAAAATACTAATTACCTACTTATTACTTATACCTTATCGTTCAAAGAGTTCTAACTGTTAGTTTGAATGATTTTTAGCCATTTTTCGCGGTTGTAATAATATTGACTGTTCACTACTTCAGTCAACGATTCAGCTTTTTTACAACTTCATGATTTTCGATGATTTCCAAACTTGTAGAAAATATTGTAAGAGATGCATAGCATGAAATATCTTAAAAAAATAGTCGTTGATCCTCGAAAATCCATTAGAGTGCTTTGGTATGCCATCGATATTAAACACAATATGGATATATGGAGATCATAACACCCCATTTCACATTGAAATAGACACATGTCCACCAACTTTTAAATATTTGAATATAATACAATATTGCACAATTGTGTGCAGTGCGATAGCTAAATGCCAGCTGTATTAGTCAGAATTCTTAAATTAAAATATCAAATTATAAGCCTTTGTAAGATTAAGAATGAGTCATTCTGTTGATTCAACTAAATCGCAAATTTTTTATGTGACTAATGCAAAATTCGGTCTTATCATGAAACGGCCTCTAAGTATTTTCTCGATAAGAAAGAAAAATTATAAGTTTGATCTATATCAACATGTGTATTATTATCTGTTATTTATAATAATATCATCAGCATCAAAAGTCAATGATAATAAGGAGTGATATGAACTGTATAAATAAGATATACGCGTTAGCCATTTTCACTAGTGGATCAAAAACTCTCGCAATGGGTTCTAGTAGTTCGAAGTGAGTGAAATCTTACGATTTATTATCATCTGAATTTATCATTCAAATGATGTAATTATTATTAATTTAATTAATTATGTATTTCTAAATAGGTCTGGAAAGCTGGTTCTGTACTATGACGAACGAAGTGCTCCGTGCAGAGCTGTCCTTCTCACGGCTGCTGCCCTGAACATCAAACTAAAGCTGAAACGATTAGACCTCCTCGCCAAGGAGACTCTGAATCCTGATTTCGTCAAAGTAAATAATAATTTTACATCCTACAAACTGACTGATATTTTTTATAAATTTCATAGATCAACCCTCAACATTGCCTGCCAACTTTAAAAGATGGTGACTTTGTCCTTTGGGAGAGGTAAAATATTTTTTTTAAAGATTTGAGTAATCTCACATCAGAATTTTTTATTCTGCCATTCTAGCCGCGCCATTTTGCAGTACTTAGTGAACCAGTATGGCAAAGCTGACAACGCTCTGTACCCTTTAGACCCAAAGAAACGAGCGCTCGTAGATGCAAGGCTCAACTTCGATGCAGGATATTTCCATCCCAGGCTTGGTGCTTTTGTAAACAAAATCATTGAATATACCTCCAGTATCTTAATATTATTTTCTGCCTTGCAATTAGATGAACAAATTCGCCGCCGAAAAGGTTAGTGACGAGGAATCAGTAAAAAAGCTGGGCGAAGCACTTGACCTGCTGAACACGTTCCTCGAAGGCAATGAATGGGTCGCTTGCGAAACTGCTACCATCGCAGACATCTCACTTGCTGCAGGGGTTTCTAATTTAGAGGTAATTGATTACATGGTGGACTCAAACTATTATGATTATCATTCTCCTCAAACAGCTATTTGAACAATGCAAATTGAAGAACTATCCCAACGTCGTGAAGTGGCTGCAGAATTGCAAGAAAAATTTGAAGGGATATGATGATGCCAACCAAAAGGGGATTGACGCGCTTCATGCTGGCATTCAAAAATTGATGGCATCAGAAAATTGAATAAAATCCATGTATTACAAGGATTTTTCTTTATTTAGTTTCTTTCTCCCTGGTTTTGGTCAAATCGCTTCCAGGAAAAGTGCAAACCTTAAAGTAGCAGTCGCGATTCTCCCAAATTCGAGAGGAGAGTCGAACGAAGTAATTGAGCAGCGCACATAGCCTAAGTGTCTTGAAGTGCAAATGCAGCTTAAAAATCAAGCTCTCCAAAAATTTTAGCCTTGTAAAATAAACCGCAGCAAAAAGGAAACATTTTTATTTTTACTCTGCAAGGTGAAAATCACACAGTGAATAGTTTAGCTTGGTTCATTTAAATATTTCCCTTTAAATTTGAGTTGCAAGCTGGATGGTGACGAAACTTCCAGTTAAACTCTAAACTAAAATACACCTGTGGTGCTTCTGCTTCTTCCCAGCATGGAGAACGAAGAATCTTCATTTTCTCTTTTGAAATGCAAAACCTAAGGTGGTTCGAAGAGCAATTATCAACAACGCTGGCTGCATTCACGAATTAAAATTAATTACGCGCGCACCTCATCGCTCTCTGCAATTATGACTTATTGCCGCGCTCCAATTTCCGTTCGTTGGTCGTCTTCGCGCTGGAGAGCGACGATGTCAGAGGTTCACTCCATTGTGTGTTTCTGTCTTTGTCACTCGATTCCCAGAGCAAAGGGTGCACACAAATGCAGCAGGCAAGACGAGAAATGGCTGTCGCGGTGAATTCCGCTGCACTGTGGATTGAGCCTCTCTGCGTGCAACCTCAGCAGCAGTCGGAGTTATTAAGTGCTGCCGCTGGTTTCGTGCTCTGCTGCACACTAAGATGAAGGCTAATCAGCTTTCGCTGCAAGGCGCCCAACAAATTCAATTAAGCGCAACTACCGCCAAGAGGGGAAACAGAAAAGAGTCAACACATTCAACAACTTGATTGTTCTTTGTGGTGCAGCCTCAGTCGATTTGCAAAAAAAGAGTACCTTCACTTTTCACACTAAAATTTTGATACTTTTAAGAATTGTTTATTATCAACTTGCCAAATTTATAAAAGTGTAAATTTTGACTGCAAGATATGAAATTAATTTGTGGAAATTAATGTTCATTAAAATCGGAACTATTTTTGTTTATTTAACGAAACACTTAAATTATAGTCGTGTCTCCGGATGCAAAGCAATGGTCCTATTAATTATAGCTAACTAATTTACAAATTGAAATAGGGTTGAGTGGTCAGTCGAAACTATAGAAGGAAAAATAAAGAAGACCGGTCTTTTGAATCGTTCTTAATGAAACCACAAAATTACGGGTGACCGAGAAAATCTGCGTAGTAAAAACTAAAAGGTTTTGTAACTTTGATTTCAAGAGGCTTTTAAAACAAATCCAGCACTAATTATCTTGCAATAGCTTATAAATCTGGTAATATTTGTATGCACGCAGTCAAAGTTATTCTAATGTGAAAAAACACGTTCTCATAGGTCTTATCTCCTTGCCATTTTGCTGGCGGGCAGTACTTACGCAGCGAAATTTAAATCATGCGGCTTTTTTGCATTTGCCTAAGGCATCTCCGACACACGGGTGGACGCAGCAGCAAGCTGGGCGAGGACCTCCGTCGCCCTTTGTATTGAAATTCAGATATGCAGCTCGCCCGTTCAGATTCAGCGTTCATGATTAATAGCTCTGTGGACCAAAGCTGCGCTTATTTTCCGTACCGTACCTGATACTATCTATAGTGCTTTGTGTGTCCCCGCAAAATGGGACGCCGTATTATTCTCTCTTGATTCTTATTCTCTGGCTCCTCTCCGCAGTGGTCGCGGCGCAGTGGCCGGCTTGCTAACGTTTACGAAAGCAAAAAAGACTCCCGAAACAGATAAATAATATCGCCACCGTACTTTCTTTTATTGCCTCCTTCGTTCCACAATGGCAGGATTATGAAAATTAAATTGTTCCACATTTTCATTGCCGCTTTGCTTTTTGTTGAACAAAGTCACAGTGCTGCCGGTTGAAAATAGAACAAAGCACTTCAGCCTTCATCTTAAAGCACAATTTGAAAGTATGAAACAAAAGCTGTGGCTCGTCTGCATCGTGCATCCATAGTCCTCAGTGCAAGTGATACACTCAACAATATACTGGGCTATTTAAAAAAATAATTTATATTGGCGATTTTTAGTTCTGATTGCTGATCTAGCAATTTTTATCACTTTCTTCGTGACATTAAAAGTTGCGTAATTAGTATCCCAAATCTTCATGTGTTGGCATTTGCGTGCTTGATAAATTAAAATTCAGATGAAATATACAACAGCATACCATTAACAATCACGGGAGAAAAACCTGCTCAAAACTTGCAGCATCCTTCTAATTTAACAGCGGTCGTCGTTTGTGTATATTAGTAACGTTACGTGTGTCTCTTGCGTTTAATTATTTTGGCCAGACCACCTTACTATCTTTTTTCTGTGCATTCACCCTCGCCACGGTACGTGCCCGTTCGTGATGAGAGTGGGCGCAGACAAAAAATAAATTATGTTGGTGAGATGTGGGGGCGGAGAGATTTGCAACAAGATGTACGATATAGATGGGAGCACACGCGGTTCGCCTCTAATTTGGCAAAAACTTTTAACATAACACGAGTTTTGCTCAGGCTGGCTTGATTTGAGTTTCAGCGCACAAACATGCAGATTGTTGAGCACTCCCGTGCCTGCGAATTTCTTATTTTGGAGTTAATGTAGAAAATACGCTTCAGTTAAATTCTGGTTGGGTAATGTTTATCTTTCTCTGGCAAAAATGAGCATCCTAACGATTTTTTTCAGAAAGAGTTCACAATACGCAGATTTTTTTATTTAGATCATAAATACAGTTTATTTTGAAATTATTTTTCCCTTGGGAATTCATTTAGTAAAAATGATAAGTGTTTCCGGATCCTCAAAGATGGTTGATGGTTACTATCTCTAAATATAAACATAAAAACTAATAAAAGCAATCAAATCTTAAGTGTTGTTCAAGTAGCTTTATTTCAAACAAACCAACAAGTTTCAAGTCTATTCGTTCATAATTTAACAGCAAACTGTTCTAAAAGCCCATTTGAGGCATTATGAAGGTGAAAGCTGGCACCGGTTAGAAGGCTGCTTTTAAAAGGAAACTTTGCGGATTGTGTGTTTATTTTGTGTCAAGTCTGCGAATCAAGGAGCGAGCAAAGTTGTTCTCGCTTTTCAAAAAGATACCAATCAGCACTCTGCGAAAGATGAAAGCAGTCGTACTTCGCTAGTTCTTGTCTCCTTCTTTTGCTGTTTTCACAGATATTTGTCACCAATTAGAGTAATTGCCACTCTAATTGACAACGCCACTCGTAAAAAGGAGAGGAATCGTATGCTTTGCGACACGTTTTTTCAAATAAATTTACCCATATTTTCTTTTGCAAGCCATACAGAGTAAGCTGATGGTAGAATTGATGTTTTTAATTGGTTTAGGATATATTATTAATAATAAATAATTAATATTATAAAATAAATAATAATAATAAAATAAATAATTAATATTATTATTAATAATAATAAATCCTAAACCAATTAAAAACATCAGTTCTACCATCAGGTTTAGGATTTATATTACATTATTTCGTTTGTATTTATGATATTAAAGCGTATTTTTTATATAATAGGAATGAAGAATTATTTGCTTTCTCTCAAACCCAAATTTCACTGCTTCTTCTCAAGTGAATTGTCTAAAAGTTGCAAAGATAAAACTATTAATGGGTTCCCAAAGTGCTGCAGAATTTAAATTAAACCCGTCAAAATTATTTCATCATTTTGGCAAATCCCCTTCTATTTTTACTTCCTAATCTTTAATTTCCCTTTCCTCTTTCGTGCAATTTACCTTCCAATTTCAAATGAAATAGGAAAGGCCCGCTTTGATTATTCCATATTCCTTTTAATTGCAATTTAATTTTAAATAGTATTTTATTAGTATTTGTAAGAAATAAAGCTATATATAATGCTTTTTAAAATTTAATTTGACGGGAATTGTTACATTTCAAATTTAATAACATAAATGTGATTATTTAGCTGTATTATACAAATTAAAGAAGGATGCAAAAAGGATTGGTGTATGGAAATCATTTGGGGTTTGTGGTTGTGTTCTGAAAAGAGTGACATTGCGCAGCTCACCAACAAATTAGCCCTGCTTGCTTGCACAAAGCACGCCAGCAGAGCATAATAATCTTGGAAGCAAATGCTGTTAATTGGCCGCTAACAACACAATTTTGAGCCACCCGGCTGGCAGCACGTGTCTCTGTACAGCGCGGAATAACAAAAACATTTCATCATAGCAAACAAGAGGCAGCCGCTTTTTGCAAACCAACCGAAGCGCGAGCCGCAAACAAGCCGCTTGCTTTGCGGTGCGTGCCACCCATTCTTCACAATTTGGGGCTAAACACGCAATTCAGTTTATTCACGATTCCCAACAACGCGACCAATAAATAAATCATGTGTGAGCAGCGACACATTAATGCACAATCATACAGCGCACACGCACAATATTTTTCATCAACAATATTAATGCACAAGTTCGTTTGAGCTGCCCAACGCCCTTTAGTTAGCACATATCAAGACCATCGATGTAACAGGCTTGTTCCGCAATTATAGTTTTTGAATTATAGATTGATTGAAAACTTAAAACTATATTTCAGCCAATTCAGAAGATTTATTGGCTGGTGCTTATTATGCTTTTCATTTTAGATACTGCAAAGTGATATCAAAGATTTAGCAAAACTTGTGAGGCAAGCTTGATAAAATTAAAATCAATAATGATCTACTGGACAGATGGAAAAATATTTATTTGGATTTGTTTCTGCTCTTTTTATCCCTGTCTGAGGACCGGGAAGGGCGCGCACTGCACTAGCACGAATGCTGAAACCCGGGTCCCAATAACACCGCAAACGGATAACATGGGTGCACCAGGCCGCACAGGGACCCAGCCCACTGAAGGGCCAATGTTATCATATATTTTAAGATCAGATCAAATAGAAAAATCAACCACTGAAAAAAAAATTTAATGAAATTAAATTTGATGCTGTAAATTTGTTGGACTAATAGGCCCAAAGCAAGTTGTTCGTGGAACATCATGTATGACCGTGTTTATTATTATTATTATTGAATACAGCACATGGATTGAATAAACACGCACTTTAGTCATATACTGGTGGTGATTAAATCGGATTTAATGGTTAGCGATGAATAGGCGAATGGTGCTCGTAAAAATTCAAATGTCAGCTAAATTATTTTCATTTTGTCACTAGCCAAAGCGCATGCTTTCCAAACAATATATAGTATGTCCAAGGACAGCGAGCGAAGGGAGGATTTTGTTTGGCTGCTCTTTTATTGTGGCCGCGCGCACACAATGGGTGCACGATGCTTTATGACCAGCAATTCAGCAGCCAAACCATATTTCACGCTGGCTGCAAAATCACATGCCCCGCAATGCAGCAAGCACGCCCAAATTTGCGCGCCTCTAACTGGTCAAATAATTATTTCACGCTCGCCGCCCACCGACCGTAAAAAAGGCGATTAAACAGCCGCGTCATTCACGGGCCAGTGCAACTTGTGTTTTTTGCTGAAGGAACTCTGCTACTTTGCTTTCGAATATAAAAGAACATTTCTCGCCTTCTAACATGTACGGAATTAAATTATTTTAACAAGCATTTTTTCTCAAAATTTGTGTAACATTTTCCTCGTACAATTAGCTCCTGGAAAATATCGACCGTTTGTTTGGAGTCCGCATAAAGAAGTTGTTTGTGCGTGGGTATTATGAAACAAGTAAACAGTGAGCCCACCCTGTATTGATACGAATTCGATAAAAATAGCTCGTAATTGAGAATTTAATTGGTGGCTTTCTCTGTGCCACTGATTTTAATTTGTGCAGCAAATGAGCATAAACCGAGCCAATTTTAGACTTTTGAAATCGTTCAAAGCCCCTTATAGAAACCAACCAGAACAATGTAAAACTGTCAGAAATCATAAAAATCGATTATAAAGCCTTTTAAAAGTATTAATCGCTCTCAACGGAATTTATTCATGATGAAGCAATGTTATTTTCATCACAAACAAACAGTTGATAAAGAAAAAAGTTCTTTATAACATGATCAGAGAATAACCGATCATGAAAACTGCTTTCTAGAAATATCATTATGATTAAAAAAAAGTTCAACATTTATCAACACCAAAGATGGCCTTAATCTATATTACGACCAAATAATTTGCCATTTTCATATTTCCCATTTAATTGTGCAGGCTTGTGCTTCGCAAACTTTTAACAAGCTGAAAAGCAAGCTAGGATACGTAGAGGAAAGGACCCACCATGACCGTCGGGGCTGAAAAACTTGCGTGGAGAATAGGTCGAGTCCGAGAATCTCGTGTGCAAATTAAATTTTTCTGCTTGGGGTGAGCCGCGAGTTAATGGTGCGCCGCGGCGGTGGTGGTTTCCTTCGGCGCAGCCACCTAATTTCCCGGCGACTTCCTGCGTCCAGCCACGACGGTCTACTTTTTTTATCTCGCGCCTCATTAGAGCGATAAAACGATCGGTCTAATGAACCTATTGTGACCGCCCGGCAGCGAATTCCGCGCCGACTCCGCTCCGAGCGAGTCAGAAATTAATTTGATGTGCAAACCCGTGCAAACACGGCCTGCTAATACAATTCCAATCGGAATAATACCACTCGTTTGAATTGAATATTCGCGCTTATTGGGCTGGCAGTAACAAGATTCACTCGGTGAATATTGCGAATGTTGATTCATGCATATGTACCGGTGATATTGACGTATAATGCATTGCAAATATGTTTTCCCTTCCTGCCAGAAGATACACACTGCATTGGAATAGAGATCAGCTCTCTATAACAATGCTATAATATGAATATACTATTATCCGATTGTTTTACAAATTATTTTGTATGCATAAACAATCCTGTTTTTATTCTACAGTACTTATCAAATCCAGAGTCATCTTTATAAGCTCTTTACATTCGTTAATCGGTGTTTGATACAATTAAATCAGTTACATAAGTTTGGAGGGATTTTTCTATTGTATCTTATTTTTTTTTTAATTTGCAATTAGATTGAATATATTGTGATGAGATCATCACCTGAATGTATTACCATGCTAAAAGTCAAATAAATGAATTGAATTGTATCTTGTGCTATGGTACGCCTTTGGCGTTTTAAAACGTTGGCAATGTTTTTGGGCTGTTTTAAATTAAAAGCACAAACACGTTTTGATTTTATCCTCAATTCTCCCTTCAAAGAAACTAAATGGTTTGAATTAATTTTACATTTGCTATCATGCAAAAGCCTTTTACACCGTCGAGCACAGGAGGAAATACGTTGTCAAAAGAAGCGAGTGCACCATTAAAAAGTTTTTCCTTGCGAAAAGCAGCAGAGAAACCGCAGCCAAGTACTATCCGGGGTTCTTCTCTTCGCTAAAACAGCAAATTCGATTCGGAGAAACAAATTTGTGTGTTCACATTATTGTAGCAGTGACTGTGTGTTTACTCCACATTCCAGACGAGCGAACTCTTTTCCTTCTCCTTTTTTTTTGGTTATTTATGTTGAGCACAAAAAACACTGTTATTATTTTCCAGCTGGGTGTGCTTGGAACTGAAGGCCGTTTTTTCCTTTTCTTGCCGTCGCCGCCTCTGTCTCGCTTTCAAATTCAAACGCATTTGCGCAAAAGCAGAGCCAAGTTACAGAGAAATTAATTTCACCCAGTGCCCATTAATTTTTCTACTAAAATGGGGCTTAGGTGAGTTTTTAATTTTTGTTTCTAATTTTTTCATTATGTTTGATTGAGGAAAATAAATTTAAGTATGTTCATTCTTTGTGTTTAATAGGTTACTCTATAACTGCGCAATGAAACGATTTTTTAATTAGATTAGCTCTATAACTTAGAATTGTTTGTGGTTGGGTCTTCTGAACTAATAAAAAATAAATGCTTTTGGTCTGATTTATCAAGATTCTCTCCTTTATTAGTGGACAATATATTTTATGTACTTTGTACAAATTACGTTTAAATTGTATTTAGAAAAGTAGATTATTCCATAATATCAAATATTGAGGTCCAAGATAATGTGCGTGGAAGAGGCAAACCAAAATAAACAAATATGAACACATTTAATTTATAATTGTTGGTTTGATTTTGAACGTCAAGCAAGTGTTTCTAAATTCAGGGTCAGGAACGACCACAAGTATTTTCACCAGGGCTCAAATGTTCAAAATTGCAGAGTATTTTACAAAGTCCATGTATTGCTGTCAGTCATCGATTAACGTTATGTTAACGCATAGCCAACTTCGCATCTCTCGTGGATAAACATTGGCCGTGCAAAATCTGGCAGGCGAAATGTTGTTATCGTCGGCGCACTCTCTGATCTATTTTCACGCGAATTAAAGAGCACACCGGACTCGTGCGGCCCAACGTTGAGCCTAGCCGCGCACACATCTGCCGTGCTTGTTGTTGGCGAATCGATACAGACAGAGAGAGATAGAGAGAGAGAGATGCCGCTTGATGGATATTGTTGTTGGCCACGTGCATGAAGAGAGCCGCAGCAACGCACAACAAAACAGCGGTCCAGAAAGGGTTCGTGCGGTCCTCCGAATACGCACTGTTGATTTCTTTTGTGCGATGTAGTTTGGCAGAAAGTGCTCCTAGCTCTCACTCTGGAATTCTAGAAATTTTGGAATATCTTTTGGACAAAATAATTACGAGTTGAGACAATCATTGGATTTGTGATATTGTGAATTGCTTCATCTGCAAAAATGCAACCCATCTTAGAGTGAAAGAATGAAACACACACTTTTATCTTAATCGGTTTATATGAATTGCATTATCCCTGTGCATCTAATATGATTTATATTTTGTTGCGAAGGAGTTGAACAATAGAAATAAATCAAAACAATAAATGGCACAACGCAAATATATGGGTGTCACAACATTATATATTTTCCTTGTTACTGAACTCTTGCGCAATATTTAAAAACTAAATGCGATGCAAAAACTTTGATCTTTGATTTTGCAGACTGTGCTGATGCAAATGGATTCTGCCGGCAAACAGTGCGCACCACAGCAAACTCTCTACGTTCATAACAGCATAAATTTTCTCATTTGGCATCGGGCTCAACGCTCAACTTAACACTCACAAATAATTACACGCGCTACCAATGGACTCCATTGTGCGATCAGAAGCACGCAATAATAATTCTCTCACTCAATGTTGCGCGCTAGAGGCGCAAACTTTGACCGTCGTGCGTTGTAGTTGGCCAACAATAAGAGCGGTTAAGTGCCTCGCTAATTAAGATAAATTAAGCGGTGCGTATTTCGAACGCTGCAAGGGCTCAAATGCTATTTGTCGGCGCGAACGGAGTGAGAGAGAGCCAGAGTAAATTATGATTATGACGATGGTGACAGTGGCGTAATTAATTTTGATGCATGTACCGTGGCGGTGACAGCCGCTGGAGCACCGGCCGCGCCGCTGCGTCCCCAAGCGTCTCGCCTGCCGCGGACATCGCACGCGTCACACCGGCCCACCAGTCCACACACATGAATGTTTAGCAACGCGGTCGCTGTTTCGTGTACGCGATTATGCGTGAAACATGCTAATGTGAGGCGAGCGACTCCATTTGCGTAGATTCGTGTTAACTAAATTGGAGCAATTTGGGATCGAGACCCGAGTGACCACAGACACTTCTCTTGGCATTAGATACCATAAGACAAGTTTGTATATCAAATTAAATTATTGATTCGTTCGAGCATTTGAAACTCGATTATGAAAGTCTCCGTTCAAAATTAGACCTTGAAAATTTCATTTAGCTCATACAAAAGGTGGAAACAAAAACTCAAAAGACCTTTGCAATAGTAATTCTCATTTAGAGACTGAGGTTTCCAGAGAATTCATTTCATTTATTTATTAATTTGAGCACAAGGAATAGTTCTGCGGCCTCTCAACTGCAAAATTCAATTGTGTTTCCCATCTAATATTATGCAGCGTCATTCATTCTGCACTGTCGCAGTCTTGCCGGGAGTTATTGCGGCAGGCGAGGGTCTCACAAATAACGCGATTTCCAATGCAGAAACGGCTAATCAGAGCGTGAACCATAACGTCGGATAACTTTGATGCATAATACATTATTTGCACACACGTGATGAAAAGCATCTCACTCAGTCAGCAGTGGATGAATAACATCATGAGATCATTCCCACAGCGACGAAGAAGGTTTATTTTATACCCGACAAACACACGATGAGTGTTTTGTAGGAGAACTAAATTAAATTTCCTACTAGAGTGCAAGAAAATGCAAATTTCTCAGATTTATAAATTTGTTTAAAAAATGGAAAAATCCCAAATTATATGCTAAATAAATTGAAAACTTAAAGCAGGAAAATAATTCATCTCGGTTAATTATTTGATCATTGTCAATTTAGCTGCTGGTGATGCAAAGTGGCGAGGCAAATTTCCAGCCTCCAGGGGCGTCAATGTGTAACATAATTATGCAATATCAAATTGCATCCCTTGCCTATTGGAGGCGATAATTGCCTTGCAAATTTAGTGCGGCGCCCGACCCCTTGGAGTCGGGCTGCCGTCATAATGAGAGCCAGAAGCATAATATGAATACACAATTACGCCACGAGTCTGAATCAACAGGGACTCTTGCTACTGCTGCTGGCTTGTCGCTGCGTGTTAGTAACAAAATGCTATCATCGCCACGGCCGCTCGTAAATGTCACATTAGAGTGTAATGAAATTCCTGCTCCTTATGATATTATTATTATTGTCACTAGGGCCGCTTGAAGTAGCGGAGGCTCGAGTTAAACCCTCTTTGCGAGATGTTTACACGATCTGGCGTGGAAAGGATGGAATTTTTCATTTTGTAAAATTTAGCCTTTCAATTACTGTGTGCAATAATTCAGCACTCGTGATTCAATACCGAACACCATGGCGCAGGGAACGAAGTTATGGCCAAAATTGATTAATTCAATCCTTAACGTTCCCAGAAACCTTTTGATGCCATGCACAGGTAAATTGCCACCGGCGCATGTAGGGGGAAAGAAAAGAAAAGCGCCTTATTTATAGAGCATGCCGGTAAAAATTGCTTGAACCAAATAAATTCATTTTTCCGATTTGATATCATGTTTTTTTCGTTTAAGCAGTTATCATGCAATAAAAATGTCTTTATGTACATATTCTCATTAATAAAGTAGATAACATAACCTTAAATTTTTGAATAATTTACCTTGATTTATTTTAGAGGCTAAGAAACCAAAAACCAGAAAAACTCATTTCTGAAAGACACGTTACCTAGTTTTAATTTAAGCAGATACCTTTTTCCTATTATATAATTTAAAAGTGCATTTTCTCATCATAATAACAAATATAAGTTTTACGGCTATACACCAAAAATTCAATATATTCTTTCTCTTAGTTTTAAACAGGCTGAAATGCTATTTTATGCCCCAAGAAATGCGTCACTACCTTCTGGCCTGGTTTACCTTATTTCCGAGACGCAATCCGCACAGGTAGACGCTAGTGTGTGATATTTTTGCTTGCGGAATCAAACATTATTGTGCGTTTACTCCCATGACTCGGCTGAATTTCCTCGAAAGGCCCCGATTGGCGCTGCTGGGAGCTGGATAATTTTATTTATTGCCTTCTGCATGCGCACACCAACCCCATTCAAAAGCAGCCAACGGCGTTTCCCTTTCGCGTCTGCACAGCCCACTCATTCACAGGGAAAATAGAATAACGTGACACGGAACGACAAGCGTTTTCCATCAAGAGCCTGCCCAGACGGTCCATTTTCAGCGCAATATCTCCATTATGCGATCATATGTACCGTTAGTCTCGTGTTCCGTGTGCGATCAGAACAGACGCGCATTAAAGCCTCAAATATTTTGGAAATAATATAATCTAAGGGCTCAATATGTGGAAATTCATACCAGGTGATAATAATAAAGTTTCATAAATTAATTCAGGAACAAAAAGGAGATTAACAAATTCGTTTCTCTCATTCTCAGTTGTGTAAATTATTTTATAAAGTATTGCGTTGAAGGAAGTGGAGCGTCACTTGATCATTTTTACTTTAATGATAACCGTAACTACTTTACATCACCCGTGTTCAACGGCTGGTGGTCCAAAATCCTTATCAGCGTTGATTTATTCTGCGGCAAGGCTAAGTAACCAACCGATGAGGCCTGAGATCCCGAAATATCAACTGTCCCCTTTACGAGAACGTTTGGAGGTAATTTTTTTGTATCTAAAATCTGTATTCTCGCTTCCTGATTTTATAACTAAACAATTAAAGCCATTTGTTGTTTCACAGTTTATTAATAATTACGAGCGCGTTTTATAGACCATTATGTCTGCAATCGGATTGCACATAGCAACAACAAACGAAGCTTTTGCAGGGATTATATATCGGCAGCAGTCAGTCTCTAAATATTGACACAGAGGTGCACAGAGTCAGGCTTAAGCACCAGTTTGACCTAGCTGCATCGGAGGAGAATCACGCCATTGAAATGGCATATCTGAAGCTCCCACTCATCCCGCAGCTGGAGTGGCTCGGTGGCAGATGCTGGCTATGCGCGAGAGAGATCCGCAGCAAGAGTGGAGTATACACAGTCATACGTTTGATACACAACATCAGGGCTCCATCAGTGGCGTTTTCTGCTCGTTGCACCCACCCCATGAATACAAAGTGTACATGCACACAGCACGCGCCCTGTTTTTTTGCCGCGAGCCGACATCAAACTCTTTCGCAAGTAAAAGGTGCGCCGTGTGTGCAGCGAATGACAAAATGACGTGCTGTGAATGCAGAAACTGGGGGTTTGTTTGCATGCATCGACAGAATGCAAACTATTAAATTAGCGCCCGGGGGCACTCGCCGCTCCAAATTGAAAACACGGCCGCTTTATTGCACCACAATTGAAAAGTTATTGCTCCAGACCCGCCCGTGTGTGCCCGAAGCTGAATTTTCGCTTGCTTGTGCAGCGTTCTTTTCGACTGGTGCTCACCTGCGAGAGGAGCCGGTTGGCCGCGAGCATCCTCTGGGATTGCATTTGCATTCGAAAACAAGCTCTCCGCCTGCTCGCTCCAGCTAGCCGAGCTGTGCGAAATAGACGGCTGGTTATGGCGCCGGGAAAAAAGAGTATTACGCCAGTTGGTGACAGCGGCAGTAGGCAAGCTGCTTTTTCATTCTCTTTAGGTGATACGTATGCAAACTAATTTACTTGCTAAAGGATGCAGCGCTGAAATTGAGAGCGTCGCGCCCGCAGTATTTAGGCCACCTGCAACACCAGCAACAGAAATGGAGTCGAACTGCGTGTGATGGAAATATCGATCGTACCAAATTTTTAAAAAGATAATCTCTGAACCAGGTGTAAAACTTAAAACCATAATGTTGAGGGCTAAACTGGCCTTATCCAGTAAGAACTTAAAATTCATGAAGCAATATGCCATTAATTTTATTTACCCAGCAAGAAAATGGATATCCAAAAGGTATCCGGGATATCCATGGATATCCGGAGTATATACATCTGTACAGCCCAATCTCATAGGGCGGATATCCCGGATATCCAATTTCTTGCTGGGATATTCTTAAATCATTGCTACATATTGCAGAAAAGCTTAAGTTTTAGGGGAAAATTTGTAACAGAATCAATTTTTATAGATTTGAATATTTATTTTCAATCTTTCCTTTTTTCAGCCAAAAATTATTTGGCATATTCATCAACTGAAAATCATAATAGATGATTGCAAGCTTATATTTTAGTTAGAAAATTGCACATTGAAATGTGCAGTGAAGCAAACTATATAAAATTGAATCTTATTGCAAATAATGCTTTCTAAGTAGTCATCTGATGCAGTTAAAAGGAATTCGAATACCGCATTGTCCATTTGTCCTTGCAAGCAAAACACACTCGCGCGAGGCGGCATCCTGCTTTTTCCCTTGGTGGCAAAAGCGTCCTGCAGCAAAGGCCTTTCTTATCCATATGCCGGCGCGCGGAAGAGAAGAAAAATAACACATTTGAATTTTCCAGCAGCGGAGCATGCCAAGTGGACTTGACGTTTTTTCCCTCTTTCCTCTCTGTGCTTTCTGCTTCTCGAAACACATTGCAGCAAGCTAATATCGCCTTCCACCAGTGAGTGAGCATAGCGACTCAGTAGCCATTTATTTATTTTCTGCTTGCGCTCACTCGCACTTCATTCAAACAAGTTGAATTTGTCACTGGGTGAAACATTAAATTGCGCACTGCTCTCGTCACCAAATTTAGCTAGCTATACGTGAAAATGATTTTCGCACTCTCGTCTAAAAGCCTGAAATATTTTTTCAACCGGAATGAAATTCACGCGCAGAAAGCTTTAAGCACAAGTTTCAGTATTTGTTCATAGAATCGCTGAATAATAAAAATGTATTGTTGCGCTTTGAAAATCGCATGCTCGTGATTATAAATGAAATATGTATAAGTAGGGTCCATACTGATAGAGTATTAACACACGCTATCCTTAAACTTTCAATGAAAGCCAAAATAGATTGCGCTCCAGATAAACTTGCAAAAACTGAATATTTGGGGATGAGAGGTTGAAGTGATGAAGACCGCTGAAATTCTATGAAGAATTTTGCTGATAAAATGGTTTACAGTTGAAATTCGCTCATTGACCCTTAATCAAATACCATAACTGATATATAGTTTTACAATATTAATGAATGATAAATTCTTTTGCCATCATTGGTGGTCTTGAATCGGGTTCTGCACAATTAAACGAACCACGTCAGCACCGAGTGGCTGTCGGGCGAAAAATGAATTATTATCTTATGTATAATAATTCAAACCAACGACAATTGATGGCTCACGGCAAAGGGCAGGACCGTGCTCCTGTACCACTACAAATTTATCCGCGTTTTTGATAATTATTTATTTTTAGGAGAGTTCAATTTTTAAATAAATAACCACTCACTGAAGAACATTCCAAGTTCAGCCGTCAGTCGAAGATCTTTTAAAGGATTTGAATTAAATAATGATCAAGATTTGATTTCTACAAGTTGCTTACCTCATATTTAAAAAAGAATCGCACCAATCGAAAAGACATTTTTCTGGTCTGAAAATATTTAATTTTAATCTGCATCAATCCACATTCAAGGCCCTAATCCAATGTGTAACCTATGAAAATAACATAGATATTTTTACCATCCTTAAAAAGCACATCCTGACTACATCCCGACTCCTGGATAAAGTAAATTCGAAATATCAGATTACACATAACCAGAGTCCATTATTGGCAAATCTGATTTCAATCAAGCAGAGAAAAGAGGCGAGAGGCTTGCGTATTCGGTTACAGATCGATCATTCAAGTGTCAATCGTTGAGCAGGGTGTTTTTCTTTCATTGTGGAGTGCTGGTCGGGACACGCACTGTTGATGAAGGCAAAAGCTAGTTGTTTGTTTTTGTTTTGCGCGCACGTCTCGGTTGCACACTGCCAAGTTTAGCGAGCGAAGAGTGTGAGTGGAGGCAATCAATACGCACTGTGCGCAAAAGGTAATGTCTGCTCGTGCGGTGTGGCGTAGACGCAAAAAAGCGACTGTCTTCAAAGTTCATTGACTGCGTCGCACTTTTTTGTAGCAGCCCAATGTAGAAAAAAAGAAGTGCGTCTCGTGGGTGAGAAGAGAGGAAAGAGAGAGCACCCTACCATAGAGGGGTTGATTTGAGTCATCAAGCCCAAATTAGGCCTTTTGCCTTACACTTGCTGCGCCAAAATCTTTTGATCTCACCATGCTTTCGTTAACACACAATAGAGCTGACGAAAAATCTTTCCAATTTTCACAAGGGAAAATGCTTTTTCGTTCAAGCTGGGAGAGTTGAGGCGCTAAAATATTTTTAAAGCAAGCGTAATTGGTTTCTGAAGAGGCAACAACGTCTTTTTGGAATAAACAGCTCTTTCAATTAATTTTCTATAATGTGTTATACTTTTAGTTTTCGGGTGCATTTGCTATAAGTATATTCAAGTGTTTTGAGACTGATTGCCCTCTTTGGCGAGGCAACTTGAAAAGAAAAATATCAAATTTGCCGTCAAAGACAGCAAAGTATAGATCTTGTGTTATTACAAAGTTCTAAAAGAGGACTTCTCCTCTGTGCAGAAGCTCCTTCTCGAACGAGCGATACAACTTATTAGCCGATCTGCTTCCGATCAATCTCACGTGAAATTGTGACTTTTATGCACCTTCATTTCCACTCTCATCTCAACGAGCATTCAATTTCCCTCGCCCTTTCTCTCTCTCCGGCCTTTTTCGCGCGTCGTGCTAGTTTTGTGAGCAATAACTCATCAGACTGAAAAAGAGGCTCTCGCCTCCTAATAGGTGTGCCACCGCTGCCGCCGCCGCCACCACCACCCACCGACGTCGTTATCTCCGCGAAAACCTCTCAAAATGAGGAAAATGACATGAAACTGGCTGACGATCAAAACCACGCGCGTTCTATTTCTCCAACTTATTTCCGGCCGCAGGATGAAAGAAAAAAAATGACATTTTTCATGCGATACGAGAGCTTTCTTTTGAAAAATAAAAAAATACATTTCAACGGAAGTTTTGAATACGAGTAAAAATAGCACGATTCCAGATACCGCAGCTTCCAGTTTTGGTCTCGCGTCAGTTGAGTCAACCTATTTTTTTATGTGTGAGGGTTTTTGTAAAGCATAGAAGAGTGATAATTTAAAATAGGATTTAAGAAATTTGCTGAAATTTAAATCATGTGATGCTTGGGTTATTCCAGCAACGTACATAGAACTGGGTGCTTTTCTGTTTTCGCTGATCGAATTTTTCATAGAGAAGTTATAGGCTCTCGCGAGGAAGCGAGCACTTGTCAAAACTTAGTGGAGTATCGCATGGCAGGAAGAAATAGGATTTCAGAGTTTCGACTAGCTGAGTAATGTTTTCGTAGAGTTGAGAAACCCCCTGGGCGTTATAGAATTTAGCGTGTCGGTACGATGAGATCGGTGGCGATAATTGAATAATCTCGCAAGGGTGGAGCGATGATGAGCAATGCGGCTGATGAGGCAAGATCAATAAACGGTCCAGCGTGCAGAATTTCTTGGCAAACCAATATGTACGAAGGCAGCGAGCGGGCGAAATCCATCGTCAGCAGCGAAGGGCGCCGGCTTTTTAATTGGCCAAGTTGGTAGTGGCGCGGCTTCTGCTTTTGTTTTGCACTCATAAATTTTACCGGCCATGATGCAAGATTTACGCCGAGGCATTATTCTGCCAGAGCTCACCTGAATAATTCTCGGCGGAGAGAGAGAGAGAGAGAGTGAGAGGGCAAAAGTTGCGCCCCGGCAACGCCCGAATTCCTCTTTTCTTTGTGCGTCAGGTAGGCTGCATATTTCACGGGGTCAATTTTATTGCTCGCCTGCCGCTCTTTCGAGTCCTGGAATGCATGCGAAATTCATCACTCGACCGCAAATTAGCAAACTTTTGCCTTGCACGTTTTCCGTATAAATGCCGTGCCCGGGGTGTGGTGTGTATAGAAAATGAAACTGCTTGATGCCCAAGAAAGAGCAGCGCCTCTTTCATTTCGCGCCTCGCTCTCCCGCAAAAAGCGAGCGTAACTGCCTGATTTATTGACTCGACGAGTTCGCAAGAAAAATGCACCACAGTCGCGGAAATCTGACTGGTGGCCATTAAGCACGAGTAGTTGGTTTGCTGCTTGCACGCGATTGCAAGGTAACACTAAGAAAAGAAACAAATTGCGCAAGACTGCTTTATTTCCGCTGCACCATTTGTCTCTTTGCTTTTCTTAATGCGATTTTCCGGCTTTGCACTCGTATGAAAAGTTACACTCGCGATAAAAAGCTTCAACTCATTCCTACTGTTAAAAACATTTTATTTTATTTTTTTTGCAGTTTTTATCCCTGTCCTCTTGGACCGGGAAGGGCGCGCACTGCACTAGCATGAAATGCTGAAACCTGGGTCCCAATAACACCGCGAACGGATAACATGGGCGCACCAGGCCGCACAGGGACCCAGCCCACTCAAGGGCCACTTGCCTCCGCACCGAGGACTACATTGAAACGCTAGACATTCGTCCCGTGAAGCCAAATCACGCATGCTTATTTTATATTTAGAAAATAAAAAAAATATTATGAAAATCGATGGTTTCATGAAACTAGAAGGAACCTTTTACTTATTATAGTTCTACACTTCTATTAGTTTATACAGTTAAAGTTTTTAAATTATAAAATTCGAACCTTTCAGTAATTAATTAATGCGATTGATTAAAAGTACGACTTTTGATTTAAGTATAAGAAGGTTGAAAGTCTGTAAAAATAACATTGTAATATCATTAAATATTTTGGATCTACATGATTCAACGGCATCATTATAAAATGGCCCAATTTATTTCCTTGACCTCATCTTCCTTTTGGCAGCCAACACAAATTCCCCCACACAGGAAGGCCGTTCGCGCGCGGGGTTGAAAGAAGTTGGCCGCGTTCTTTTCAAGCTCGCAGCCAGCCAGC
Source organism: Cloeon dipterum (assembly GCF_949628265.1). Classification (NCBI taxonomy): domain Eukaryota; kingdom Metazoa; phylum Arthropoda; class Insecta; order Ephemeroptera; family Baetidae; genus Cloeon; species Cloeon dipterum. Next base: position 7,196,759 of record NC_088790.1, on the reverse strand, counting down.
AGCACCTATCAAAGCCGACCGGAGGGATGGAGTTCCTAATTGGGGGGTGCGTGCGCCTTTAAAGAACCTTTGACGCCCCAAAGTTGGCGCTCCTAATAAAGAGACAAACTTCTCATTATTCTTATAAGCGGTGGCAGCGCCGGCGAGGGCGACGCTCTAGTCTTGCGTGTGACATTCTTCGCCGAAAATCATCCTCACTTGCTGCTCACTTAACTTCTTCTCCACTTGCTCACGGAAAGTTTATACGGGAGTTTGTCTCCATAAGACCTGCTCGGCAATAAATTAAGCGACTAAGTGTGCCCGTTAAACGGCACCTCCACTTTCCCTATTTCATGCACACGTCGCGAGCACGGACTGCCAATAGAATTTATTTTCAACTGCCGATAATTCCCAGGGCACCATTACAACAAAAACGTAAATCAATGCGGCAATTAAATCATTGAATAATTAGCAAAGTATGTCAGTAAATTGTGTGCCGCTTAATTTGATTGAAATAATTATGCTGATTTCCAACTAGATATCTGGATTAAAGGATTTTGTATAATTTTATATTAATACAGCGAAGTTATCGCTTTTTAGATAAAAATTGTAACAAGTAGGAAATCCATTTGTAAAGTTAAGCTCTTTGTACAAACAAACTCGATAAAACTGCGGTTTCAACTCCTGTTCCTCCTGTTTATTAACATACTTGCCACAAAATGTACGAAAGTTAATTTTGTTCAACAAAAATTGGCAAGTTTGACCAATTTTGGGCAGATCTTTTACCTCTTAGTAAGATAATATTTCTCTTCACAATCACCAATAGAAGGAAACCGTCAATTTTTTGTATTCGAATGATTATAAATCTATCCTAGAAACACGACCATAACAAATTTTCACCACAGAGAGTCACCTAACATGAAAAATTACCTACTTTTTATAATTTAATTTATTTTCACTTTAGTTTCAAAGTAATATTTATTATGGTTCTGCAGGGCACTTTTAGCGTTTACTCTTTTCCTATATTTATTTAATTTTCAATAATAAATATTTTGCCATTAAGAATTTAAGAATTAGAGAGCGTCAGTCCGTGCCTGGCGAAATCATTCTCCAAATAAGGAATGCACCAACTCTTTTACTGCAACTGCCGCTCTCTACTCGTCCCTTCCTTTAGCAGCGCCGGAATATACGCACGTATATAAGTAGTAGGGTGAAATGCCTGCTCGCCCGTTCCTCTTTACGGCCGCCAAAGATGTTCTATGATTTAATATATAATGTTATTATTCCTGCCCTTGAAAGCTGCTGTAATAATTTAATATCGTCTCCAACGCAGCCCAGGCAGCCTCGCAATCCTTGGCCCTGCTTCCTGCTCGCTCTCTGCTCTCTCCGCGCGTGGTGCGCCGAGCATTTTTACGACTCTCTCGCTCCGTCGTTTTATGTAGATGCAACTGGCCTGCCCTCAGATCTCGTGCTTTTCTGCTGCAGAGCCACATGAAAAATGAGCCCTATCACGCTTGAATACATTCGTTGAAGGAGTTTGCGAAACGGATTGCTTTGCGAGAGTGCGTGATTGCTCTCTCTTTAGTGAAAATCTGATAAGCGGAAAGCCGAATTTGCACATAACAATTTTTTTGTAAAATTAGAGCCATTAGAGGTTAGTGTTCTATTAAAACCAATTAAGTACCTTTCCATTTTTTATTTTATGACATTCCTTCCATTCCGACACTTGAACAAGGTTATGTGTAGCATATCATTTGTTTAAGAAATACCTAAAACATTTTTTACAGTTTAAACACAGTTTAATAACCAAATAAACTCCAAATTTCAAACATGCAACTAATATATTACCTATTCTGTAGCAAAGTAACTTTAACGTAACATGTCAACTTCTAAAAACACTTGTTTCTTGCTTTGATTTAAATTTCAATGTTTTAGGTATTCTATACCAAAATAATTGTAGTCATTCTGCAAAACTTATATCATCAGCCTCATTTAGATCTGTCATTCTCAAGGGCACGTACTGATTTGCTTGACTTTTGTGGAATATCAGAGCCAGGAGGATGAAATTCAAGGCCCAAGAAATGGCACAAAGGATTATAAAGATCCAATAACTTCTATGACCACCGCCATCCTCATCCAGTTTCTCTCTCAACTCTTTGATCGTGTTATACTCTTTCAAAAATTCTACATTTCCACTTTTTTCTTCTTCCAGCGGGGCCTCATTGATTGCTTTATCTCCTAGAGTAATAAACACACTTGGTTAAAGTATTTAATCAAAAGGTTTTTGCTGTGCAACTGGAGGGCATCGAGCCGGTCAGTTTACTAGCATGATCTCAAATTTCCCAGTGCGAGCAGTTGTAAAGATGGGAATGCCGGGGAAATCCGCACTGGTGGTAGCCCGCCAGTTGCACAACAGTTTTCCCTAATTAAGACTTACGCGTATCCAGTTCGCAGGCCGTGTCTTTGTTATGTTTTCCAGGAAGGCATTTGCATGTGTCTCCATCGCACATGATCAACTGGTCACACATGGGTCCGCCCGCAAACGGAGTGCAAGAGATGCTACAGGATCTTCCAAATAAGGTCGAAGAATAGCCACATTCTAAATACAGCATGAAATAGTTTAGATATTCAATCATTTATTATTATTATTTTTTCGTATCATACTATTGTAGACCTCAGGAGAAACTGTGCTCTTGAGTGAGGCAAATCGTTCAGAGGATTTATACGAGATAGTTTGGCAACCAATGGTCGAGTCGATTGGTTGTTCGTCTTTCAATTTCAAATCTAAGTACACCACTAATGAAAGAGTAAAATTGTATTACATATATATATATATATATATATATATATATATAGCATGAAAATGTCAAACTTAAAATATCGTTACCTTCATGAAGTGTACAGTTCGTAAATTGCCGGTGCATTGCAAACACGTGTCCGTGTTGGCTTACATTCACATCAGGAAGCTCGAAAATTAATTTTTGCAAGGAAGGTTCCATCGAATGAAAATATATGTTCTTTTGAATCCATTTTCCATCATCTGCCTAATTTAAAATTAATTTTTAGTCTACACATATCATCTCTTGAAAGTAAATCACCATTAATAGTTGTGTATCGTGATTTGTTCTAACAAATGCAGATCCAAAGCCTTCGCGAAAGTAGTAACTGATTTTCAGGCAATGACGGGCTTTCTGCGTGGAAGTCAGATTAAGCATCACAAAATTTTCGTCTCCGCTTCCTCCGTGAAGAAGTACGGGTTCATTGGGGTCTGCCAAAAAGAATCGGAGCGAAACTCATTATGGATTTTTTGAACTTAAGAGGATTGGTCTGATGCCTTGGGGAATATTTCCCATTTTTGCTGCAATACTCCCCATTTTTAAGTAAGATGACTCCTTGCATTTCCAATTCCCAAGTGACTAGCCATGTGCGTCTTATTAAAATTACGAAAAATAACCTGGATCATGAAACAAAGGATGCAAGAGTATGCTAAAAAGATGGGAAATATGCACAAGCCAATTCACAATTGATTAAGGTTACAATTCAGTCAAATTTGATAATTAATTACTCATTTTCAGCTTGATCAATGCGTTTCATTGTGTGATCTTGGTTTAAGTCCGCATCATTGTTGCATAAACAAATATAGAGGATTGGCAAGCAACATAAAAAACGAAAACGATTACAAACAAGGATAGCGTGTGGGAGTATTAATCTGATGTCGTTAAAATGAACAGAAATTTTTGAGAAAATAACCTACCTTCATGAAATCTCCAAGACCCGGTCGATGTTACAGACCTTACAAGTAGCGTTATTTCATGACTCTCGTGAAATTTAACCATCCTTGTGCTGTTGAGTAGAACCTCTCCATTTTTCGCGTTTGCTATTTCAATAGATTTCATTGTCTGGCTGTTAATAATTTCTAATCTAATTCTAAAATGCACCCATTCTTTGCCCTTTTTCAAATATCCGTCTTCGTTGAAAGTCTGAAAATTAAAAAATAACTCATTATCTTCATTTACCGCGGTATTTTTTTTACCTTGGCGCTTTGTAATAGTTCGCACACGGGCTTGCCACCTGACACACCTTGGCAAAACTGAACTGTCAAATATCCATGGGCGTTATTCGAATCAAACGTAATTTCCAACAAATCATGACCACTGTTTATGAACATAATTTGAGCATCACTTTTAGTCATTACAGACAAATGCAGTTCCTTAAACCATGATGGCGAAGAAAGTATTTTTGTGTACTGTCCTGGCTTTGAGTAAATTTGACGTAAATCTAGAAAAAAATTATATATTAACCACCGTACAGTTAAAAATTTTACGTACTGTTCCAGCTGCCGTCCAAGAATGGGGGAAAAGAAGGCAGATCATCCATAGAATACTGTGCTCTATCTTCCCAGTAAGTCATGTCGAACTGAGGGGGTTCATTGATCTGTTTGTTATAAATAAAAACAATTCGTGAGAACCCACCAACTCAAATAGTGAAACATAGTTAGGACAAATTTAATGATATTCGGCTCAGTTTTGATAAAATAGTTTAACTAAAGCTAAATAGTATTTACCAATGTTGATGAAGGTGCCAGTCTGTGAAGCTCTGCTGTTTGATTGAAAATTATATCGTTAATAACTGCATGCACGCATTTTGTTAAATTTACATGATGAATGATTTGTGTCAGGGTGAAGAATCCAAGCCAGTCCATCACGTTCACCGTGATAAATGCAGCGGAGCTCATTCGTGTCAAGACGTTTCAATAAATAAAGTTCTTTGTCGGCTTTAACTGGAAAAACAATATATTTGTGAAACACTCAAAATTTAGTATTGAAAGATTTTTCAAAGATGATAAATACCAAAAAGTGCTAAACGTAAGATGAAAAGAATCTTGAAGATCCTTTCCACGCAAATCAACATGCTGATCTTCTGCGTAGCGATATTGGTCTTTAATGAATCGCAACAATTCACTTAAAAACAGTATGAATAATCGCAGGGGGTCGAGAGCAGTTGCTGTAGACTCGATATGGTGACAAACTTCAAACCAAAATGCGGCGAATATGCTACCGTGCGATGCAATCCAAAAAATTCCAAAGCTGCAACAATTTGCTGGTTAATTCCTAGAATTGTTAAAATGCAACGCAGATTCTGTGCATTTTGGTTCTCATTATCCCCTAGCTCTATTTGAATGCAGGGGAATTCTCTGCTTGGAGAAATGTCAGAAATACTTATCCATCTTACTTTGCGTACATTATTATGCAAGACACCCCACTCAAGATTCAATTTGACAGCGGTTGGTGATATTCCAGCAATTTGAAAACAACGCATCCGAATAAAAGGAAAGCTATGGATAACGAGTGACATTAATATTCTAAATAACTTTTGCTCACAGTTTTGAACAAAAATCCAGAGGAAACATTTAAAGCATTTCATGAATTTTTAGACAGGGATTAGCATGTGGGTAATTTTGATCAATATATTTGTACCTTTGTGTCTTTTTCGTCATATTTTCACGGTTTCTGTTCGTTGTAGTAACAATTCATTCGCATTAAAATTTACTCAAAGCCAACACCAATGACTCCATGTGTTCATTATGACATCATACAGTATATTGTTTGCACATGAGTTCACCAGTTGAACTTGGTTTGAAATTATTGTCCCATGTTGGCTTGGAGATTACATTTGAAAGGAACCGCTGTTGCGGCTGTGGCACATATATGGGTACCTCATCCCAGCACTGCCGAGTTATACTAACCTAAATAACTCAATAACATAACTCGCACCCTCCATTTCAGTGTGCCGCGAATTCCGGTATATACATATACGCGCCTTTGTTCTGCTTGTTGTTTTGTTTACGTCGCGCTCGTTGTTGTGAATGTGCTGAACAAGTTTTACGCCGAATTTATCGTTTGTTTACGATATCATCATTTCGGTTATTATCATGTGGATGCGGCGAGAGAGCAGAGAAAGGGATGCTGCTGCTGCTCCAGAAAGAGAAAGGGATGTTCGGGGGTGAAAATAAGTCTTCGCTCCGCGTGAGAAAGAGCGAGCTGCTCTCGAGATAGCGGAGAGACCGCTGTTGGTATTAAAAGAGACCTCAAAGGGTGCTCTATTTTAAACTGTAATGGACCACCACACAAAGTAAATGCATGCACAAAAGGATTGTTCAGTTATGAAAAAAGTGAGCATATTTTTTGCAAATAAAAACAATGAAGTTGCTGGTACTTCTCACTCACCAATTCAGCTAAAAGTAATTAAGAGTTAACCTCGTCCAAAATAAAAAATAACTTTAATACATTTAAGAATTTAGAAAAGATAAGATGAAACAGGTTCACCTCATGTTTTTGGAAAATTATCTCAGAGCTCGTAAATCTAAAAACTTGATGAATTTATTTTTCCCTATTTCCGGAATTACAAAAAATAAAGATGGAATATTTAGGTATCTTAAAATTAAACTTGTTAACATTGCTTGGTTCCATATCTACGACCCAAGGCCTATTTGGAAAGAGCTGCAAAGACGAGGAGAGAATGTGTCGCATTATTTATACACAAAAGAGCGCATATCTGCCTGCTATCTGGCGTATATAAAGTGACTGCGAACCGCCGCCTGTGTAAAATATACCGCGGCAGCCAGATCTTTTTCTCTTTAAGGCGTAAATCACGCGGACTTTAGGCGCTCCTTGGGAGCTCCACTTGTGCAGGCGTGCGACCGTTAGTGCCTTGCGGTGCAGCAGGTTGGCCGCATATAGAAATTTACTCCTCGGCGGGGGCCTGCTGAGCGGATCCGCAGAAATTAGATCCGATTCTCCTTCCGCGTCCTCAGCCACCATTACATTTGATTGCGTGCCGCCCAAGTGCTCCCGGCAAGGCGATATTAATTAAATTTCTCAGCAGTGTGTGAAATGCGTTTGCTCAGGGCGCGCCTGGTTGCGCTGCGGAATGTTATGAATATCGCTCTCTATATATTTGTGGTTTGCGAATGATTTTTCATCTAGGGGCGATGCAGTTAGAATTTGCATCGCTGATAATTGTGAATTATGGCCTGTGGTGGAGGCTGCTGTTCTTATTATAAATATCAGGGATGTATTATAAGATTGTATTTTTATTTAATTAAAAAAAAAAAAATTGGGGTGAATATTTAATTCTACTGATTGTACAATGGCTACCTCCCACAAGCAAAAATGACGCATGGAAGGCTAGTCGAAAAAACTGCAAAATATGATTATTTCACTCTTTAAAGAGGTCACATAGGAAAAGGATGAAATTTTTTGCTAGTTGAATTGTTGTAAGAGGATTACGCTAGGGAGATTCAAGTTGCGAAGTTGTCAATTTCGTTGCTTGTTTCTCATTCCGTTATTGCACTCTGGAAGGAGTGTAGGTGGTTGGCGAACGTTTTCAACGATCGCTGATTCAAAAATCTCTGCATGTGATATTGTGGCAATGATTTTGGTGTTGGAGATAAAACCATGCCGATGAAGCCTGCGGGGCCGAAACAGCCGTTGTGTGGTACGAGAGTGTCTGATAATAATTTTATATCTTTATATTTTATATTTTTTTCGGCATTTTAGCCTGATTTTTTGCTTGTAGGAGTAGCCAATGTAAAATCAGTAGATATAAATATCTATTCTTAAATTAAAATATGATCACCCCTTTTTATATAATTATGATGATTATAAAACCATATTATTGTTTTATATTTAATCAAAATATTGGCTCTAATCATTCCAAAGATTAAAAAATGTAATCCATATGAGTTGTTGTGCAAGAGTTAATGCTTATATTTAGCCTCCTTTAAGTATATGTGTACTAGCCGTACTAGCAAACTGCGATAATTTTACACATGCCGGATGCCGCAGCTTGGCGGTTTGCCGGTTTTAATTGTAGATAAATCCCAGGCCGCAAAGGAACGGGCATAAACAGAGTGGCTTTTAAAACAAGTTTAACTTGCCCTGCCAACTTATTTAACAGGCAGATTCTCTGTAGAAAACAACTCACCCAAGGTAAGAAAATTTAATAATTTTCGCGGCACGCTTGCTCGGTTCCCGCAAAGGTCCATACATCACGGTGGAGGTAAGATCGCGTTCAGATTATAAGGCGCACTCCAATATACCGGGTCTAGCGTTATAAATTAAAGGAATAAAAATAATTTATACTTGTTCATTGCAAGCGTCGTTAGGGAGGCGTCGATATTGGGAGCGCTATTTTTTAAGCTGGGAAATTTTTATTGGCGTCGTATATCACTTTTATGTGTCAATTTTTATTGCGGCCGCGCGCGTCGAGCTTTATAATAACGAGAGCGGCGGCGGTGGAGGCGGCGGCGGCCCACCCACCCACTTCGAGGTCCGTCCAGGGCATTATTTATGCTTCGTGATAGAGACGTCGATCCGTCCAGCATAGCAGTCTCCCTGTGATTTACGCTCATCTAAATAACAACATCTAGCACCCGCTTGTGCACGAGAGAGCTGAAGCCAAGCGAATCGTCCGCAGCATCCACCCGCGACCACCACCATCAAACAAGCCCAATGAATTATTGCTAAGTCAGCAGGGGGAGTTCTGTCCCAAATATTGAGATGGCAAAAATTCGCGTGGCCCCAAATATTGCCTGCCCCAGCAAGAGTGGCGATGGACATTTCACTGCGGTTCTGCATTTACTAATAATATAAATTTTCTAATATCCATGAAGCACTGGAATGATTTCTAGACTTTGTAGTTTCTCAAATTGATTTTTTTCCTGGAAATTGCCTTCTCTAATAAATGCAAGGAAAATAAAGTTTATTTTAATAAGAATGACATTCATAATTTCCTAAGTTGTCATTTATCAACGCAGTTGATTTTCCGGATTTTACTTTCTTAATTACCTGCTGGGAATATAAATTTGTCGTTTATTTTTGCCTGTGACTTGTATGTAATTTTTCCTCAATAGCATTTCGAGGAATTTCTTTCACCTCATACATTTGAAAATTACTTGTCCCTAATCAAATTACGTTGAGATGGAAGGATTATTTTTTTCATGTTTTATGAAATTGATTTTTCATATTAGGCATTTGAAAGCTGTGGTAGATTTTTTTGGCTATTGCTATGTAGGAAAGGAACGTTTAATAATTTTTTTCATGTTGTAGATTTGATTAGATTCCAATGTGTAAGGTAAAAAGCAAATTTATTGCGTCGAGAAATGTGAACATGCATTTTGCAAATTCAACGGGCAAGCACACAGCATTATTTGCAACGTTGTATAATCATAATGAAGGCCAAACACACACAGGCAGCACCATACTGACTGTGTTATTCGGCAAAAGTAGTTCGTTTATCATTCCAGCACGTACGCACGGTGCCGAGACCAATGAAATTCCCTCTCAAACGCACATTTTCATTGAAAGGGCAAAACAACGCGGGATCAAAGGGCTACGGGAGTAAAATTGCATGCATTTTGCAAAAGCAATTTGTTTGTTGCAGCCATGCCGGGTGAAACAGCGTGGAGCAGGGTGTCTGTGAGCCCGGAACCGGCTGCTGAGCACTCGACCACTTTCGGTATGCACGCTCACGGCGCAATCAAACGCAGCCAGCCTTTTTCTCCTCATACAGCAGCAGCAGAAAGCAGTCAAACGCACTGTTCGCGCAATTATCGCCGCCAGTTTCACGCTCATTAGCCGCCAGGGGTATCTGCTGAAATGCTTTGATCAAAAACACACGACAAACCCTTTTGTGCTTGCTCGTGGCTCGTTGTTAGCGATAATTGGGCGAACCACGCGTGCGACTCAGTCAAATTCGCTGTAAATGACGATTTTGTGGTTTTCGCAGCAGTGCCAGCCGTCAGCGATGCGCTGACGCTCAGCTCGCTGTCGCTGGAGGCGCTGAGGAACGCCTCCGCGCACCGTACGCGCCGCTTTGAGCTCGTCCGTCTTAGCCGACCGGTGCCTGTGCTGCGCAGGGGTCAGCACTTTGATGTCGTCATCAAGTTCAATGAGCAAAGGCCGTTCGACCTTGAGAAGGACTCCCTTCGATTAGTCTTCAGTTTGGGTGTGTACGGAAAGGATGACATTACCTTACAGTATTAAATTTAATTTTATCCCAGAATCACATCCTTAATTATTAATTGTTTTGAGTTTTAATTTTTTTATATAATAATCATGTCTAAAAACTCTTTATTGGTTTAAATCAGACAAAATTGTAAATTTGAAAAAATTCAGAAAGTTTGTCAAATTCGAAATTCAGTTGACGCAGAAACTCGACTTGACTACAATAATTGAAAATCTACTTGTTAGTCAAAACAATGAAACAACCGAGATTTATTAAATGCTGCATACTGAACTGATTGACTGATTTTATATTTCCCTCTGTTATCACAGCAAAAAATGTTTTGTTATGTTCTGAATGTGGGGAGGTATGGGGCATAGTTGCTCTGCTAATCCGCAGTAGAATCACTTAGAAACTAAACGCACTTGACAAAGACAGTTTTCAAACGCCAGCCTGGAAATAATCTATATTATAATTAATGTTGATATAGGTCGGTGCAATCTAACTTGTTATACTTGATAAACCGTAAGTTTGCTTACTCAATACTTGCTCAATTGCACATCATTGCAAGTTCATTTCCCCGCAGTCAAGCTAGTCGCACACAAGAGCCCCTTATCAAAGTTAGTTATGCAACCTGTTCGGCATACAAGCATTACAAGTTGTCTACACATTGATTTACGTTGCGAAATACAGTATATATATACTGTGCACCTCACTTCAGCTTGTTTAACATTGTTTGACACATGAAAGGGCGATGCATATTCAATATAAAATTCAAATTTGTTTTTGTAGGCCAGAATCCGAACCCAGTGAAGGGGACTCAAGGTGTGGTGAGCATCCTGAACGACAGCTCGGAGTGCTGGCCGGTTCACGATGGTCGCTGGTATGGACGGCTCAAAAACTCGGATTCGAATGAAACCGAGTTGGAGGTGAATTTAATTTAATTCATTAGAATTTAAAAAATGAAAAATAAACATTAAAAAATAAGATTCGTCCGTCCGCGGATGCTCCTATCGGAGTTTGGAGGCTGAAGGTGGAGACGGGCGTGAAGGAGGAGTCGAGCGCCATCCCCAAGGTCTACGAACACAAAGAGCAAATTTATTTACTCTTCAACCCCTGGGTGAAAGGTGATGATTTGCTTAGCACGAAGGCATTTGTGCAACCATGCGACATGGACACGTTTTTACAGACGACGCCACTTTTATGGAGAAGCAAGCTCTGCTGGACGAGTACGTGCTACAAGATGTGGGCAAAATCTGGGTTGGCACATACCAGTCCCATGTGGGCAGGCAGTGGGTTTTCGGCCAGTTCGACAAGGCTGTGCTTCCGGCGGCCATGTTTGTACTGGAAAGGGCTAACTTGGACCCAACCATCAGGGGAAATCCCATTGCCATCTCTAGAGCTATCAGCAAATTGGTGAGAATTTCTGCCGTATGCGTGAATGCAAATATGTATGCCTTTTTTCCGACAAACATAAAGCTTGTAATGATTAGACCAAATTAAGCAGTTGATTTGTCACGAAAAAGTGTACTCAAAAGCATAAAATGGTTTCTTGAAGCCACATCAAAAAGCAATAAAGAATTTACAGCCTGCAAAATATCCGTTTGCCTCGCTTTAGTGGTTTGACTAATGACCTAATTAGCGCCTCTCCATGCGCCTTGATGTTTGCAAAGGGGAATTTAAGGCCCAGACGGCGCCACTCCTTTCGGCACCAAAAATCACACTGCTCAAATGTAAATTTTTATGATTTCCGCACCATTCGACCCCTCTTTTACGGTGGGCCGGCGTAAGAGTCGGCGACGGCCTGTTTTATTGCCTCTCTCTTTCGAATTTAAAACCCTTTTGCCGAGATAACAAAGGCGGACGTAAATGTATACAGACATTTTCCTTATTACGCACCTAATTAGCCCCCTGGTGCATTCTATTTGCATTTTATTAACTGAATGAAAATTCCACGCTGGCAATCAGGTGAACTCAAACGACGATGCTGGCGTCCTGGTTGGAAATTGGTCCGGAAATTATGCGGCGGGAACTGCGCCAGGAGCATGGACGGGGTCGGTCAAAATTTTGGAGCAGCACCACTCGACTAAGCAGCCTGTGCAATTCGGACAGTGCTGGGTTTTTGCCGGAGTGACAACAACCAGTAAGAAATATTCGATTCCATAATTCATTGGAAAGCTTAGATTAGATTTTTCAGTGAAAATTTCATTTATTGTTTAATTATTGTAACAAAAAAAGAGTGTTACAGTTATTCTGAAAGAATGCTTTTATTTATAAGAAAATTTGATTATAAAATTTGAAACTGCATTAATACAATAAAATATTTAAAATATACCTTAAAAACATTAAGCGGATAAATTTTGGTATTCGGCCCTCCTTAAGTAACTTTGAAAATTTGGAAAAGTAAAAAAAAAACGATATTTATAGAAAGTACTGGGTATTTCAAAGTTTGACAGATCTCGTTATGTGTATGATCTAGTTGCCAAAGATTGAAATGATTTAACATCCAGCAAAATACGTTTTTGTTTTGCAGTTTGCAGAGCTTTGGGCCTTCCATCGCGTGTTGTTACCAACCTTGTGTCTGCGCACGACTCAAATGCATCGCTCACTGTGGACAAATACTTTGACATCCATTCGCGCCCTTTGGACACTGGCGACTCCATCTGGAACTTCCACGTCTGGAACGAGGCGTGGATGGCGCGGCCTGATCTGCCAAAAGGTTACGGAGGGTGGCAGGCGATCGACGCCACCCCACAGGAGACCAGTGACGGTAAGAAAAGTTACCTGAACTACGTGCTCGTTAAACTTAGTCAGTTTACTGCCTCAAACGCCCACCCTACGGCTTGAGAGGCGTATTAATTGCTTTTCCGCCCACTCCATTCGAAACCGCAGAAATAGTATGACTCTTCCGCTCCAATATCAATCACTAATTGATATGCATTACGAAACCTTACTAATTGCACTGCTCAATTGAGTAATTTATTTTGAAAATAGGTGTGTATCAATGCGGCCCGGCTTCTCTGCAGGCTATCAGGAATGGCTCAGTCGGCTTCAAGTACGACGTGCAATTCCTGATTTCCTCGGTGAACGCAGATGTTGTCTACTGGAAGCAAGACCCGACCGCAGAGATGGGCTATCGCAGGATGAACGCCTCCACGGCCGAGTAAGTCAAACTTTTACCACCGTCACCGCTACCCCGCCATTCACTCCATGTTAGCCTAATCAGCACATATTCTGCTTGTGTTAAACAGCCGTTGAATAGAGCCAAAATTTTCTCGCAGCATGTGGTAGACTTTCCCTGCTGCTTGAAAATGGAGCTTGTGTAATTGTTCACTCGGACAGGGATAGGGATAGTTAATAGGCTCTGGTGCCTTTTGCTGGGGCAAAATTGAGAGCGTACAAGTTTTATAAATGGTCTATACTTTAAGAAAATATATATATTTGCCAAAAATATATTCTGGCTTGATGGCCTATATTTTAGGACTCTTCGGCAAGTTTATAGCGTTTCTCATTATGGCGTAGACATATAAAATAATGTGGCGCATGATAAAAGGAAGGAACAATAGTGTCTCCAGGGTGGACAAGATTTCTGCTCAGTGAAATAGAAAGAAATTGGCGCACATACTGAGCGGCGACAGCAACACGCTCCTTCACCAGTAATTTTACAGTGCCGCAAGTGTATAGCTGCTTTTTTACTTGCTACCAGCAGTTTTCATTATTTATTTTTAGTAAATAAATGTTTATACGCTGCTATTTTCACAGGGTTGGACGCAAGATTTTGACCAAGCAAGCCAATGTTTTCGATGCCAGCGGGCAAGCAGATATGGAGGACATCACTTGGCTGTACAAGGCCAAAGAAGGTACTCAATCATTGCAATTTGTCCGAGTTAAAAAAATATATTCATGTACTGGGACATAGGATTAGACTTTTAGAAATTATCCCATGGATTTATTCACTACTCAAATCAAGTGGACAAATCGCACAAATTGGATTTTATTGAATTTGCATGAATGAGTCGAGCACCTGAACCAAAGGGGGAATGTGACCGAGCATTCAATTACCTGTCAATTGCCACTTAGCCAATGAATTGTGTAGGCAGTCAACTGGAACGCAGCACCATGTACAACGCAGCGAGGGGCTCGACCAACGCCCGGCGATACTTGCTGCAGCCTGGCGAGGCCCGCGAAGACCTCGTGTTTACTTTGAACGACCTCGACAAGATCAACGTTGGTGACAAGTTTGAAATCAACGTCACCATCAAGGTAAAAGCAATTTTTAAACAGAAAAAGAAACATCCATGTAATATTTTATATATATGCAAATCGAGTAGACATGTGTTTACTCGATTTGCATACCACGGATATTATTATTTGTTCTGTGTCAATCAGATGTATCATTATGAACCCCAAGATATTTGTAAATTTAGATTTTGTGGTGAACGATGGGAAAAGTATCATAATATATTTTGAAATGCTAACAAAAATAATTAGTTTAAGAGAAGCAGCAAAGATTTGTAAAAATAAATACGGACGATTGCAGGCTTAGCGTTGCACGCATAATTGCGTTTAATAAATTATTCATCCAACATGTTTTATACGCAGAATGAAGTAGACGACGCGAGAACCTTGGATGTGACTCTCTGTGCTAGCAGTGTCTATTACAACGGAGTTGAGGCTAATCTGATCAAGAAAGCCGCTGGCAAGTTCAAAATCAGGCCAAGAGGACGTAAGTACATTAAAAGCTTTCTATAGCAGATGCAAAAATGTGCACCATCCAATTAGCTTAGAAATAGAAAAAAACTCGTCTTGCTACAGTCGCAGAAGCACTGAGAGCAAACCAAGGCTATGCAACCCGCGCACCTGATCAGTGTACCCGGTTGCATAGCGCAACTTGAGCTATTAGTGTAATTAGAAATCTCTGTTGCGCAAAAGATTTGCCCGGGAATTTCAATAAGCACGCGAAAAATAGAGAAAAGATGGAGTTCCTGCTTTTCCCACTAGGGGCGTTTTGAACTGACTGATTTTCCACGCGCAGGAGATGTGCTGCGCCTCGAGGTGACACCTACGGAGTACTTGCCGAAGTTGGTGGAGTACGGCATGATGAAAATATTTGCGGTGGCCACCGTTCTCGAAACGAAGCAAACTTGGGCTGCCGAGGACGACTTCCAAATCGTCAAACCGAGGATCAATGTCAAAGTAATTATCTGTGATTAATGCATGAATTAATCCAAATAATAATAAAGGATTCCCCAGAAACGATTCGTTTCCTAGGATTTAGCTAACTTATAAGTAACTCCAAAATTTATTATTTTAATTTTTTGTCAATGACATATATTCAGAGTTGAAAAGAAAGCCTATTTCAATTTCAGGTACCAGAGAGCGTTGTGGCAAAACAAGTTTCTTCTTTGGAGTTTACCTTGAAAAACCCACTGAAAACCACTTTGCACAACTGCAAGCTGCAGTACGAGGGCCCCCACGTGCTGACATCGAACGTGACGATCGACATGTAAGGATTGATTTTCGGTTTCGTCCCTTCATCTTTCACTTAATGGACACTTTTCTCCGTAGGGATGACATTGGACCCGAGGAAGAAATAACAGTCAAAGGTGACGTGACGCCGGTGAGAAAGGGGAAGTTCGGGCTCGTGGCGGTTTTTTCTTCTGATGAGTTGCATGACGTCACTGGATCGGCCAGCGTCGAAGTAAAACCAGTAGCTTGATTAATTATGCATGCGCGTTGTTTGACAAAGTTGTCCACTTTTATATTCAGCGAATGAACAAAAAATCAACTATAGTTTAGTTATGGAAATTGGTTTTGTTAAGAAAATAAAAAAAGTTCGATTCTACACAAAATGCAAACACGCATAACGGTTGACATAGTGCAACCATTGTTTGTTTAGTTTGTTTCTGCAGGATATGTTATCACTGGATTATTTATAACAATGAGTAAGAGTTTTTCTGCTTTTCAGTCTGTTTTTATTCAAAATAAGTTCAACATAAACCTTAATATGAGTTACAATCAGCTCTTTCATTACGCTCAAATCTACGAAACAGCCATATCCAAGATTCGCTAGCATCAAAAACCCCAGCTTGCGTGCTCTCGACGGATTTATTGCAGTGCTCGATCTGGCGCAGCTAACAAGATTCGCATAGGGGCTCAAAAATTGCAAGCACATGCTTTCTCCGCTTTCATTGTACGCAAAAAGAAACTTTTAACGACAAAGACCAAGCTACATCATCGCGATTCTTTCAGCAAACTCTTGTTTATCACCTCGCACTCACTTCAAAAACAAAAATATTTCGGCAAAAAGGAGAGCGAGACAGCAGGCAGAAAACTTGGCTCCATAATTCTTTCTAGTCGACAGCGGGTGCGTGCAAAAAAAGACCGAGAAATGGAAAGCTTACACGCATTTCGCGAAAAGGCACAAAATTGCAGCCGAAGAGTCTGCGTGCAAATTGCTGGCAGCGGGAAAATGCTCGCGCCGCCATTGAGAGTCTGGCAGAGATAAAGACGGATAGTCGGGCGCGTTGCTCATTTCCACGCCATTTAAGTACATACACCTCATCGCGATCATAACACGAATTACACATCGGCGCGAACACGAAAGCTTTTTGTGCTCGCGGGCTCCCTCGCTGCTTTTTGCACACAGAGCGGAAGCAACGGTGCGGTCCTTTGTGCTGTGTGCTGTTGTCGGCGCCGCGCACGGAATAAACTTCGACTACGTAGCATAAAGGCGGCGGAATGATGCGTTCGCCCGTCGTGAATCGGTTGTTGTTAATCATTACAGAGGTGCCTCGCGTGGCACAAGCCTCATTAATACCGCAACCACGCGATGCCGATTCTTGCAGCACGCACACGGGAATTAATCAGTGCTTCCCGTTTAAGTTGGACATTTTTCACCCATGTTCTCATATAACACTTAATTAGCCTCATAAGCAGTTCTTTGCCTGGAAACAAAATTATCTCATCAGCAGTAGTGTTAGCTGCCAGAAATATTGAATACCAATACTCTGATGGAAATTTATAGAAAAAGAGGGGCAAGTGAAACTGCACTCCCTGCGACATACTCCTTTTTTTAATTTACAATATAAAAAATAGTCACCTATTTCTCATTGAAATTTCACTCAAAGCCGCACATCCTTAGGCAATCCACACAAAGCCCGCAGATAATAGTGATTTCGTGTTTTTAAATAAGTCAAGTTTCGAGAGAGAGTTAACCTGAATGATGCATTTCTTCTTTTACCGCGAAACTGTGCGGTATTTTCCATTAATTAGATAAAAAATCGTCGGCTTCATTAAAGCCTCAAAGAGCTGAAGGAAAAGAGTGGTTCTGGTTTAGTTTTCTCCCAAGAAATAAAATTTGATACAGTAATTGTTCTCAACAAAGATAAATAAATTGCCAGCATTAAAAATAAGGGGAAGTTTTAGCATGAATGTTTGGGAGATATGAAGAGGGTTTGAAATGATGAAGACCGATGAATTCAGAAGACGAATTTGGTTGGTGTATTAGGTTACAGTTAGAAATCCGATCGGATGCTTAATCAAATACAAGAACTGAAATGTTTTACAATAATAAGTTACAAATTCTTTAGTTTAACTGACGGTTGGACTCACCCCTTTGAATCGGGTTCTGCTCTATTAAACGAATCACGTCGGCACCGTGTGGCTGACGAACGAAAGCTGAATTCTTATTTTAAAATCATCTTTCTGCTGTTAAACAACAATGCAAAATTACAATAATTCAAACCGCCGACAATTGTTGGCTTCCAACAAAAAGCAGGACCGCGTTGTTGTACCGCTACAAATGCAACTTTAAAAATACTGTGATAATTTTTGTAGCCATTTAGCTTTGGTATCCGATAATTTAATGTAGTTTGTAAAATTAGGTTTTCGCTGTGAATGCAAACTGACCGATGGCTCGGATTGTGAAAAGCGTCCAGCGACAGCAGTGTGCGATAATTAGATTTTAGAGGTGCATTTGTGGTGACGTGTACGCTACACGCATAATAAAAATAAACTGGTTAACCATATGTAAATCATCGAATAGCGTTCAAACGAATCTGGATTAATTGCATACTTCTCAGAATCCAGTGATTCCAATTTCATGGAGCCTATCTTTTTCAAAGAACTGATAAAAGGAAACTGATTGTATTCCATTACATGGCTCTGAAATGCTTTGTGAGTGGCAGTTTATTTTTTTTTTTGCTCTTTTTTATCCCTGTCCGAGGACCGGGAAGGGCGCGCACTGCACTAGCACGAATGCTGAAACCCGGGTCCCAATAACACCGCGAACGGATTACACTAGCCTACTCAAGGGCCACTTGCCTCCGCACCGAGGACTGCATTGAAACGCTAGACATTTGTCCCGTGAAGCCAAATCACGCATGCTGGAAAGGTGCAAACCAGCAAGTAGCGAGTCGGCGCCTGTGCGCATCCCAGCCCGTTGAGTAATTTGAGCATATCGAGTCACTAAACTAACCACTTTTTGCCATCTCTGACATTGGGCAGCCAGTATTAGATCTTCGAACTGCTCAAATACCTCACATTGCTTTGACACTCCTGAGAGTGCCTTAACAATGCGAGCCAACGGGCTGGTAATGGACTTGAAACAGTTTATAGCTTTAGGAAATACGGGAAATACAAGTAATAGTCTCATCAATTTTAAACATATTATTATTTTAAGAGCGGTAATTTAAATGAAAACAAAATTAATAAGGCTTTCTTACTAATCGAATCACTTTGGCTTAAAAGTGCTTTTTGGCCAATGCCAATTTGCATAGTAATTTCCCCTTTATTCTCATCTTACTCATCTCATCGCTCGACAGGCAAATATCCAGCAAATTATTATCGACCCCGAAGCCCCTCTTGGAGCATCTCGAGAACAAGCGGCGGCCACTCGCTTCGTTCTCGTAAATCACTTTATCTCCACCATTCATTCCATTTTGCGCAAAAAACCTCATTGCTGGGGGGCTGGCGGCGCTATGCGCACGCTGAGATTATTTCAGAGCTTCATCGTTCCTTCACCCTGTGAATTCGTCTTTGTCACTCGTCGGCTCTGCAAAAGTATTAAATTTTTGCCCCAACCGACAAAGGGTAAGTTCGCCAACATGAATTCGCCAGCGGCGCTCTCATAAACTCGCGGATGCGAAACACGCCGCGTTCCATCCGAAGCAAACACACACACCCACACACATAATAAGCGAGCACTGGGCTAGCTGCGACGCTGGGCGACGTGCTCACCCGCGCCTTTCCTCGGTTTGGCTGCGAAACACGTGCCCTTTGAAGTAATGATGATTAAATATATTCGGCCAAAGCCAAATAGTTAGCACCACATTCGCCCTCGTGCATTGCGTACTGTACGCGGGGTCTTGCAAGAACTCCGTGATAACAAACAGCTCATTTTCGCCATCAAAAGAGTTTATTGTTGCCCAAAGCAATTTGGAATGAATTGCTTCTTACAATAGCCCTTTTTCTTCATCTTCCAGGCGTTCCATTGCAGTGTTTTATGAGATTTTGAAGCAGCTGCTCAGAAAAGTGATTAAGCATGTATTGCGGACGTTTGCCTCCTCAAAGTTTCAGTCTTGAATTCAGAATATTAACCCACTGTCTAATCGTCCGTTTAATCCTTTGAAGACATTCTTTCTTCTGAGAACTAATTTTATGAAAGTAGGTGCCTAAATTTTTTATCAGGTTTTCCTGTGCATTAGCTCTGACGTCTGACAGTTACAGTAATACGACAAAGAAGCAAATATTGTTTCTTTCACTAACTGGTTAATATTCGTTGTGTTTCAAGCCAAGTTTAGAACTTGACAAAAAATTATAGCAATATTTTACATAATTGGATTAAAAATCAAGACGATCTTGTTCTTAAGTTAATGAAATTGAAAAAAATATCAATTTTAACTCACACGTTGATATATTTGAAGCATTAAATGCTATCCTAGCTTGTTCATATTATTTTGGTTGAAATTTAGGGCAAAAAATGTAATGATGTACTCTAAAATCCACGTTTAAGTGGGGATTAAATCGTACCTGCGTAGGCACTGTAGCAAATGGGTGAAATGGACGAACCTGTAAAAGTGCCACTGGCAAAGAGATACACGAGTGTATATCCCAGCTTGATCTTCCCCGCTGTAGTAAATAAACAAACCAAAATTTAAGGTGTCCATCAAAGTGGGGAGTTAGAAACGAAATAGTCAAAGGCTATTTTCGCGCCCAAGTTCATATAGCAAGATTCAAGTTCTTGTTTGTATACATTAAAGTAAGTTACTCGAACCGTGAAGCTTTTGGATATAGTTAGTTTCTTTAGAACTGCAAAGCCAATAGCAGAAAAAATTTACAATCAAAATGCAGCACTGCACAGAGAAGTATTGTAATAATAAGAATAAACTGAAATACGTGTTGGAAAAAACCACATTGTTAACTTTACAACCCGCACTCTGATCAAGAAAGTTGATTATCACCAGAGTGTAGAGTGCTTTCCTGTGTACTTTAGATTGGTTGAAGCGCAGAATTGAGGGATTAACGAGGGCTTCCGCAACGCGAGCTTTTGTGATGGACCCAATGTGTGGTTTTTCGGTTTTCACACGCCATGTAACGTGCTCTGCGAAAAGATAGCTAGTGCTGTGAACCAATCGGAAAACAATACAACAGATTA
Source organism: Cloeon dipterum (assembly GCF_949628265.1). Lineage (NCBI taxonomy): Eukaryota > Metazoa > Arthropoda > Insecta > Ephemeroptera > Baetidae > Cloeon > Cloeon dipterum. Next base: position 7,176,118 of record NC_088790.1, on the reverse strand, counting down.
GATCAATTCACTCGCACGGACAAATCTGATGGAATGAGGTTTGAATTGCCTCAACGGCAGTTGTTAATTAAAATTAATTGAATAATCGAGAAATTGTCAGTTATGCATTGAACTAGAGAAGATAATTATTGTACTTTCTTCTCTCAAAACTATAATAAGGAGTGTAGTTCAAAGTTTCTCACCCGTAAAGTTTTAATTGACAAAATTGATTAAGTTCCAGTCAAGGTTATAGAGTTTCGTGATCTGCATGAAGAGATAATGATTTTTTAACGAACCTAATATCAACAAAACCATATAAAACTTGACTGAACAATCTTTACGAGAGAAAAGTTCTTAGTTTGAGGCTCTGCAGTCTGCACGGTTGTTTCACTGCTTTAATAGTTGATGATCAAATAACCTTTTTTATAAAAAAATATCTTTTCAATTTAGCTGCTCCACTTCCATTTGTTGACTGCACTCATTACCGGCATATTCATTCAAGCGCATCAATCAGAATTTTCAAAGAACGATCCACCCACATGGCAACCACTGCCAACACAAATCACACGGCACAGGTATCGACAATTCGCTTTGCATTATTTTGCCTCGCATTCGCCGCCGGTCAGCGACACAAGCACGAAACGAGTCCCACGCAGAGTATACGGAATAATCATTGGATCAGCTCTCTCGTTGATGCGTGTGTGACACAGAATATGCAAGTGGAGGATGGATCGAGGACCGGCGCTTCGACAGCGGCAGCTTCCGGACACGCATGCGTCTTCTGCTTGGCGGCGGCCGTACTTGAGAGGCGGCCGGGCTGCGAGCGGCCCACTACCCTGCATCCACTCGAGGGCGCCGGTCGCTCAGTCCATGGAGGCCTCAACAGGTGCCCGCTAGAGATGGAGTCCGGCAGCCAAGCCATGACCACGGAGGCGGGCCTGGTCTTCAGCACCGCCGAAACTTGGAACGCCACCTTTGAGAACAATTCCACCGAGGAGATGAATTCGTTCTACTTCTACCAGGTATTTTAGGGAATATTTTGACAAATAATTGTGTGAAATAATAATTGCGATAGGGAAGACTGATTTTAATAATCAAGCTAATTGTAAGGCAATGTTTATATATAAAGTTGTACGCCGTTTTGGCTTTTAATAAATCAATTAACTGTGATGCAATTCCACGCTATGTGAAAAATCTGAAATGATCAAAGCTGCACTTTTGTAGGTACTTTTCCCCACTTGGTTGGAGTATTTTTCGCGGTAAAAAAACAATCCATCAAATCGTGACGTTGCCGATAAAAATTAATAAATGAGAGAAGGGCTTTCACATCAGAATTAAATGTAGTGCGTAAAAATTGGGAATATACTCTCACCAGAAAAAGTGCCTTTTTTATAAATTGAACACAAAGTTAAAGTTTTTTCTGGATCCTATTTTCACTAAATTAAAAGTAAACAACTATTTAGTAAATATGGTAAATATTATAATGAGTATTTAGGACGGAAATAGGCGTATTTATTTAGATTTCCAGTATGGGAGCTAACGCGTTGGCAAACGCCCACGCTTATACCGAAACCTAATTTAATTTTGGTGTGAAATTGAGTTAACCTTCCTCCGCTGCAAGCAGACATAAAAAAAACACGAACAAATTGTGCATTTGAAAATTGTTTCCACACCTGTCAAAAATTAATCTAATTGCAAACGAAAAGGAAAACTAGCGTTCGATTGAGGTTTTTAAGGACTGCGATGATTCACACATCGCATTTTAGAATTTATTTTTAGGTCGTTTTGAATGTTTTTACCGTCAACGCCATTGTATGATATTGGAAAATGAGTGTGCATGCATCACTACTTCTGATTCGTTTTTTATCCATGGATAAAAAACGAATGTCAATTTTACTTTTCAATGCCCTCTCTCCTCCTTTTGGGTTTGACCCACCGTGTTTAGCATGAAAGCAAAATTGACGAAATGCAGTCGATATTTCGAATAAATATTTTCCCCTTGGACGACCACATCATCTTCATTTTTTTAGCGGAAGAGAACATTTTTGGCATTCTCTCTTGCTTCAGCCGCCGCATGTTGAATCTTTATCAAGATTGCGTCCAACAAAGGTTTTTATCTGGAGCCTTGAAGCCTATATCAAAGCCCTCGCTATGATATTTACTTTCAATAAATTGTGCGATTATAGTTTTTAAGGTAAATAAATTAAATACCATGTGCAATATGATCCATTCAGTACAGTAACAATACTATTTGCAAAGAAACTGTAAACTCAAATTTGCGACCGGCGTTAACGACTGCGAAAGTCACATTGCTGAAAGATCTCATCTGAATGAAGGAGAAATGTGAAGTGAATACATCATTATATTCATGTTTCAACTCGGAAATTCAGGTGAATGAACACAGTGATTTAAATGTCATATTCGCTGCCAGATTTTGTGCCTTTTCCTCCTTTTCCTCAGGATATTTGATATGCATATATGCACAAGTAGGAATTGCGAAATTTAATACACGCATGGCTTCCATTTACCTTATTGCGAATAGCAACTAGCATATATAAAATATTTCTCTTTATTTTCTCAGTAGTGCATTATGCTACGAAATGAAAATTTCAAGCACAGTATCAAGCGTAATAGCTATTGAAACGGTTGAGCTTTGGTTCAAAGCATTGTTTATTGCATGGTTAGTGAAAAATGCCACAGAGAGAGGTAACATGAATTGATGCAAAACACATGGTGTCACACAAAATTAAAAATGACAAAGCAAATTATTACACTCATGAAGGCAACGTTAATTAAATAAAATGACTTGGTAGGAATTCACGTGAAAAACAAGTTCTCGTGAAATTGAGTAAATCCGCATAACTGTTTCCTGTGAGGCAATTGAAGAGTAAAGCTGCAAGTGTCAGCCACTTTTCCGCGGAAAAAACTCCGTTTCCACCGGGGCAAGTACCGACTGGTCGATGCAAGGGCGCTTCGGAGTTTTGAAATTGGATTGCCTCATCCATCCCGATGTATTATTCATGATTGGAGGGATTGATAAGCAATTTGCCTGTGTTGTGCTTACGTGAGTGATTTCGGCGGATCTCTGTTCCTCGCGCGAGATCCACCATGCACTTAGTTTCGTTGCTGCGAAAACACCCATAAAAGCCTTTTAGAGGTTCGTCATAATTTCCACAACACGCTCTTGGGTATATTTACTGTGGCAAGAGAGGAGAATACAAAGGAAAAATCGGTATTACACTTATGTAATACAATTTTTCGTTTGTCTCCGGCTTATAGATTGATCTCGACAAATGATGGCTTCATCTGATACTCTTTCACTTTTCTCAAGCATCGGTTGTTTGAGTCTCCTTACAAGAAAAAATTGCTTTTAAATTGCGAATATGAATTTTGATGATGGCCACTAAGATCAAAGGTTCCAACAAGCTCGCCTCAGTGATTTTTAACGCAAGCACACTCATGGCATCCTTAACCTTCTTTTGTTACTGCTTTATTAGGAAAAATAATAACATGATCTTCTTTAGCTTGCGCTAAAAAAGCAGCAGCTTCTATTTCAATGTCAAGAAGAATTCTTTTTTCTTTTTTTCTATATTGATTGCTAATAGAAAACAACTTTTGTATTCCATACATCCTTATCCTTACATTGGTTCAAAATATTTTTAGTCATCCTGGTGAAGTTCTTGTATTACTCTTGTTAAGATAATAAAAACATATTTTAATTAATTTTTAGAAACAAGTCATCATTATTTTGCTAGAAGTAGAAATGTTTCTAGATATCTAGACATTCATGATACTTTGATTTAATATTGGTTTGCCTCTGATTTATGAAATGTTTTGAAAAGCAGAAAAATTTAATTACGGGCTATTTTCTGAGAATGTGGGAGAAATCGTTTAATTTAGTGGAATCTGTAGTGAAAAATAACATAATGCTGCAAATAATTATTCATTTCAGCACATTTCTGGTTTTATTCAATTTTGGCGAAAAACAATTTTTAAGGCTCATTGACACTATTTTTATATATTTATAATTTCATATCGTAACAATAACAATATGTATTTATCAGTTGCCATCAAATGAAGCTTTGAAGCGTCGATAACTTCCCAACTCCAAACAAATCGTCTGAAAATTCGCAAATTTAATTTGGGTTGCGCCCTCCAAAGGCATCACAGCATTTCCGACAAATGGGTTCCTTCGAGAAAGAAAAGGAAATGTGAAGGCTTCAAAAAAGACAAAAGGCCTTCGGGATAGCTCTCTCAGTCAGTCCTCAAGCACCCATTTCCACACGTGTCGCTTTGGGAAAAAATGGACGCAAACGTTGAAAGAAAATTGGGAAACGGCCTATTGAAATGGCGCTCGAGCTCTGGATTGAATGGTACACATAACAAACACACAGCTGGCTCGCCGACGACTGATTGAAATGACAAAAGGAGCGATTTCGCGAAACCCCCTTGAAACGCTTCATTCATCTTATTTGCTGGTTCTAGCCATCTGTCAATGAGATCGGAGTCGAAAGGAAGACCGAAAAAGACAACCTCCGAGTTCACAATGGCGAGTATCGAGAATTGCATTTACATATTGCAATGTCATTCATCAATGAAAACTTGATTGGATTAATAAATCAAAAGTTGCCTGGAAATATCACCAATATATTATACATATTAACATTCTCAGCAGCGCTTGATGATTTAACGCGTTACACGAGCCACAGGAAGTTGTGAACTAATTATCGTGTCTAAATAGCACCTAGAACGAAACGTGCAGGTTCAGTAATTTGCTCGTAACCTAACACATTACTTTGTGTGCCTTAGAGAGGTATGGCACACATGGCTTTACTAATGGCAACAATAGAATAATTAGATTCACAGAGTTAGAAATGTGCAACATAAATTTGTGCTGTTTGAAATTCAAGCTTTCAAAAGCTTTACGCATTATTTGAATGACGGGTTCGTAATCAATTGTGTTCAAATTACATCAACACCATTACTTGGCAAGCCTGTTATCTGTGAGCATAAAGCATTACCATTAGTTTAATTGACTTATTATGTATATTTTTTTTCAAATGTTTCTTCTCTACGTGGTTTGAACCAGGGTGGTTGGTTAAAAGTGAACAATATGAGGGGAAAATAATCTCGCACAATTTTCGTAAGGGGAACACAAACTAGTTCAGTGCTTTAGCATTCCTTATAAGAGAAATTTACTTGCAAAACATAGTGAGCACTAATAAGGATTTTGAATTACCAGCCTTTGAATACGATAAGCCGCACAAGTTGCTGACTTGCTCTTGCTAAACAAATATTGAGAAGAGAGCGAACGACGAAAGATTATGAAATCCCGCCACGCTACACGCAACCTTCTTGCAACAATAATGCTATCTTGGCAAGAGCGGTGTTATTTCCCCCCTTTATATTGAAGTCACATTGTGTATATTATTTTATTTTACACTTTTTATCAGATAAAGGATGTCAGATATCATATGTTTATACAATAATATTGATCTCACTTAAATTGATCATCTTAAATTAGGCTTGAATATAATTTAACTGGAAGTCAACGATTTCTGATAACAAATATGCACATATTTACAAGATAAGCTTGTCACGGGTTCCATTATTATGGTGTACAAACAAAAATTTCCATTGTGAATCGACAACAGATACAGTGTTTGTAAATTCTTCGACAGGAGAGCAAGCTATTATTATGTCCGTATCTGCGAAAAGAGATATTATAGCAAGTAAGAAGAAATCTGATACCTAGATGTACCATTTCAGTGTTTAATAAATGCATCGATCATTCAATATAATTTAAATTACTGGGCCAAACTCATTTTTGAATGCATATTTTATTATTATACGCTCTTACAATGTAAAGCAGTCTGCTGCACGTATCATGAATACTCACATTTCAGACTGCGAGATGAGTTGTTCACTCTAGCTAGTGACATACTCCCCCATGTCAGCATGTGTCGGGAGAACATAGCAATACTTTCAGGTCGTTTGCATTATTCATCATTTAGACTCAACACAGGTAATTTCCATTTTGAAAGGTGAAAGGGCAAACAATGGAGTTGGACCCAGAGAAAGCGTGTATGCACCTATCACAAAGTTCATTTACAAGCGCTTAGTGGGCACATAATAAAGCCTCTTGCCGACGCAATTCAAACTTGATTGCCGCTTACTTGGTCGAGTTTTTCTGCAAGTTCTCGCCGAGTTGACGACTCATTGAAGAATTCGCGACGAAGAAAAGTTTGTGAAGAGAACAGCTCGACAATCTCTTAAAAGTTGTGGCATTCACGTCCAACAAATTAAATTCGATGCAAACAGTGAAGTGACTTTGACCTGATTGGGTTGAGTGTATGGTAGCTGCTCTTCTCCCTCGTGAACAATGCACGTACTTGCAAAACCCTAATGCATGAGTGTGAGTCACAATGAGACAATTCCACTTCAACTATATTTAATTGACGGAATCCGTGGAATAGAGAAATTTAATTAAGCTACTAACTTCCAACAGTACATCTTAACTTTATTTTGCAGGTGTTGGTTTAAATCCCTTGAAACAAGTGAGGCGATTAAATAATATTAAGGATGAATTTACTTGCATAAAATATTTTAATGAAAAAGCATGTTTTAGGAAACCAAATGTTTTTAGAGGGGGAATAAGTTACGAGAGAATTTTGTGAGTTTACATGGTGAGACTTATGTCTTATGTATAAATAACCAACTTATTGAAGTGCTGCATAAAGTCTCGTTGCTCTACGTGCGTGTTAGCAGCCGGTGAATAGTTGCCTCATTAGCTGCCAACCAGCACCACAATATATGATCGCAAAAAGTGTCAAGTGAATTAGGTGCCAGGGGTGTGCTTGCGTGCTTTTCGCCAGCCTCCGTGGACGTGATGCGTGTGTGGCGTTTATTTTTGTTTCATTTTACTTGCGTCTTCGATGAGCGCGAATGCGCCAGACGCGAGCAGTGATCGCGACAGCTTCTGGAAATCATCACAACAGCCGCAACGTGAAACGAAATGCGCCCGTGAAGAATATCTAGTTTGTTTGGATTTCCCATTAAATAACTGTCCAAGTTAACCACGTGTCCACTATATTTTATGATATCAATGATCTGGCTTTTGCCGCTGGCGTTGCCAAACCGTGCTATAGAAGTAGTCAAGGCGATCGATTTGTTAAAAATGAATGACAGGAAACGGATACTATTATGATCTAATGCTGCTTTGCTTAGTGATCCAAAGTTTGGAATGGCCGAAGCAAAGGATGACTGGATGCTTTCCGTAAAATTTTTTAATCGAATTAGTGAAAACTATAATGTCACTGCGGAGACACATTTCCTCCCTTTGACTGAAGGATAACAAATTGCTAGTTTAAATCTGCAATAACCAGATGGTGAAGTGTTTGTCCTTGGTGTCTCTTGGGTAAAATATTTAATTTAATTTGTGACTTCCGTTCCAAACTAATTAATCTTGCTTGCTATTCTTATCTCTGACATATTAATGGAACAATGCAAATTAATGATTGATTGGTTGATATTACTGATGAGTTAATAGTTTAAATGATTTTTATATCAAGAGACGTTCAGGCTTCCAGGAATAAGAAGAGGCAACTTTAAATTTGTTGAATACTACTTGAGTCTTGAAATAATTACTCAAGTCTGAATGAGTTTTCGAACTAATTGAAAACTGACGTGAAAGTTTGTAAATCATTTAACGTCTCTATAACGTTTAAGAAGCCTCTGGGAGTAAAATTATATCAGCATCGATCGGATGACTGATTGTATAAGTCACGGCTCCAGCACCGATAACCACCACGCATTGAAATAGCATTTCCATAGAAACCGAATCACACAAAAAAAGTGCTAATCAAAAGTATAAGCAATTTTGTACATTTACACATGCTGCTCAGATTCAGAACTACCAATAGACCGAAGAGCGAGTCAAATTGCAAAATAGCAGGAAATCTATCTAATCCCACGCAGTTTTTTTTTAACTGCGGTGTTACGTTACAGAGCTTAACGCTTTCAAATCTAATGAAAAGACACAAAATCTGAAACCTGGTAATTTAATCCCGAGTCTGTTTGTTCATAAAATAAGCTAATTACCCTAATTACATCATGTTTAAAAAATTCTTACTGTAAACTTCATAAGATAAAAAAGAGGTCCAGGAAACTGTTGTCTGTTGTGTCTACGTATTTATATATAAATTTAAAAAACACAAATTTTCGTATGCTAAAAAAGCTTTAAAAATTACCTTCGTTAATTCTGACGCGCCTAAAACTAGAAAATGATATGATTTATGTGTGTATGGCTTATCCCTATGACATGTGATTTCACACACTCCACTTGTCAATCAATTGCTGCTCTTCCTTCGCCCACGCACCGTTTAGTCGATTGAGCGGGCACATTATTATGCGCGCAAATAATTCCGCATGCTGACGCATTCCCAATGCGGTCGAGGCTTCGCGAAAGCCAAGAATCCGACGAATTTGGTTGATTGGTCTCGCTACGAGTGTTCAAATAAGACGACTCTCGCATTCATGCGATATTTCGAGCAAACCCTTAAGACGGCCAGTGGCGAGAAGAGATCTTTGAAACCTTTTTTTTATAGCGAGAAACTTTGCAGAAAAGATAGACAAGAGTCACTCGTGGACTTTTTCAGCAAGTGAATCAGGTGGGGTGAAAACTTTTGGATGAAATCGAGGGCACAAACCGAGCGAAAAATTGCTCGCGTTTTCCACCCAATGCGTTCGTTGAGTGCTCAACAGCCAGAAAATCTTACAAGAAAAGCAACTCAGAATGAGTATGCAATTAATTTCATCTATGTACATGGCATTTAACTTTGAAAAAGAAAAAGCAGCACAACTTGAGCAAGTATTCGCAACATTTCTGAACGCTATATTTAGCACATGTATGGCTTTAAAAATTGATTTGATATTTATTCTGTTTGTAATTAGAGGATAATGAGGCCGACCGGAGAAAAGAAAACGTAGGAATTCGCTAATTAGTTCTTATTTTTAATTCCAATGCACAAGAAATTTGCCTCTCCAGCTTTCATCGCTCTAACTCAAAGAAGCTTGAAGTTGGCATGAAGCTTTTAATATGAAAGTCATGCTCAATTTAAATGAAGTAATGTGTGATTTACAAAATGAACAGTGACGAGAGGGCACTGATGAGAGCAGTTAAATGCGTCAGACCGATCGGTGCTGAATGCGATGAATGAGCTGAGCAATTAGTGTCGATTTACAATTCCAGCTCTAGAGCACTGCACGGAAGGTCTCAAGGGCCAATCAAAGCTCAAAATCACATCTAATTGTAAGCTAATTGCGTTTCCACAATTTTAATAGTCCGTATTTCAGTCCACCTCATTTAAATATTTGCTGCAATTTTAAAAGTTTCAAAGATAAAACAAATAAGGTTAAAACTCTAAAAAAGATGATAGTCAATAATTTGCCATTTTTCTTTTAAACTAATTATTTTTAATGTTTGGTTCTAACATATGTTCAAAATTCAGACCTTCAGATTCTCTTTGGAGCGGATAGTCATTTTTTATTGCTGTGCGAGAAGCAATGCAACACAAAGATATATAAGAGTTATAAAATCGTACATTCCTCGTTGAAACATATTGTCCTATTATTTATGCCTTCTAATAGCCCTATTTCATAGCACAAACTCGCTTCGTTGGTAGACAAAATACCTGGTAAAAATGTTTAAAAATTAAGTCTTCCTTGGAAATAAGTAGGATGAAGCCTTTTCTAGATTGTGTTTTTTTACACAAAATTGTGATTATTTGATACCTTTATTGATTAATTCTTTTAAATGCAGTTTATCATTTGGATATACAAAAAAATCCAGATAAAACTGCAAATAAAAATTCATGTTAATTGCACCAAAAAGCAATATATATGTATTGCAATAGTTGCCACGCCTGAGTAGGGTTGATATTCTTGTATCAGGAAGATAAACAAATAACTGGTATGAATTCCCTGTAGATAAACTTTTATCAAACGCGTAGAGAGGTCGTGAAAGTGAGGTGGGCAATACACATCCAACCAAATCAAATCAGAGAAACAAAAAACAATACACGAATGCGAGTGAAATTGGAGAACCAATCAAAACGGCTTAGTTTTTGTGTTTCACGTGCTTTGCTTTCTATCCCTTGAGGTTGGCTGCTGCTGTGACTCCATTAAATGAGATGGCCAGAAGAATCGCTCCCGGACCTTTTTTTCTATTTCCCCTCCTGTGTGCGTGGGCAACAAAAAGAAGCGAGTTGTCGATTATGTCTTTGCGAGCGAAAAATAGGATTCCTTGTCCTTTCGCAATCAGCACGTTGTTGGCAAAGAAGCGAGAGCTATCCCACCCATCCAATTTAGACCTCCTTTTCCTATGTATCTAGTGTTTGATGGAATACCAATATAGGGGGCTGCTGTTTTAGGGGTGTATGCGTTGAAAGCTAAACTCAAAACTGAATTCGTCGACTTGATTCATTTTTTAATCCTATTCATTGTCAGCACATCTCATTGTCTGTTATAGCTCCAACTGTTAGGGTCCCAATAACACCGCTGAGCTGATAACATTTATTTAGAATTGTAAACATGATATTGTTAATGTAATTAATGGCAATGTAACAAAACAAATATATTATGAAAGGTATAAAAATAGTGAAAATGTAATTATCATTCGTGTGTTTATTAGCTCATTTCATGCAGCTATAGTAAGAAGTTACCACAAACTGAGAAAATAAATCAAAATCAGCCCTTGCTATCGTTTACTTTTTTGCTTTAAAATCAATACAATTACGGAAATAACCTCTCTCGCTGGTAACGCAAGCAATGACATTGCCCTTTATGGCTCTCAAAATGGTTTATATAAAGCTTCTTATTTGCACAAGTAACTGCCGATTGAAATGTGTATTAATCGGATAAACATCTAAACACTTTTTGTTTCAGACCGAGCAAGTAACAGTCCTATGGATCCTTTTCGTGTTGATCGTTTTGGGAAATTCAGCAGTACTTGCGGCTTTGTTGCTCGACAGCAAGGGGCGCAAATCCCGAATGAACTTCTTTATCATGCATCTTGCATTTGCAGGTAAGTACTTACGAGGAGGCTAAATTATTTTATGGAACCATGTAGGGACGGACAGAGTTAATTATTTTCATTTTTACTTACAGACATAATTCTCTGTCAATCTTAGCTTTGAGATATATTTTAATTCAATAATTTTTCTGATTTCAAAAATGGAAAAAGTTAATAAAGAGCCATGAAAATCATGAAAACTTAAATCAAAATAATTTCTAAATTAAGTCGATAAAGCTATGCAGATTTTAAAAGACTGGCAACGGATCATTGTAGATTCAAACTGAGAATATTGCAGATCTGGAGGGTAACTAACAAACTCCACAGTTTAACGAGTTCTAAACCTTCGAAGCGTCGTCGTGACGTTTTAGCAATGGCCATTTGAGGGATGTGATTAAACAAGCTCTCTTTTTCCCTTCGATTACGTCAATCAAATTTGTCACTTGCAGCAGGCACCAATTTTCAGCTTGCTTGGAAACTGATTTTTCCGTGCTGATCGGAAGCTCTGGGATCGCCCCTGCGGCACCGTCCGATTCTTATTTATCTTTCTGGTTGGGACTAATCAACGGAGTAATTAAAAAAGCAATTACTATGGTGTGGCTGCTGGCAACCTCTAATTTCCTTGCGTCGGGATTCAGTCCTGAGAGGTAAAAATGAGATGTTCCGCACTGCCGTCGGTTGAGATCAATTCATGAGAGAGAAACGACGTTGCTGATGGTTTTTCAGTCCGAACACTTTCCTGCTCTCTTGGCTCGCAATCAAACGGCCCGATACAAAAGGCGTGCCGTGCTTATCAAGCTTGAAAGATGCAAGCTCCCATCACAATCATTGACTGCACTGTCTAAAAAGAAGCGGCAGCAGTAAAGGATTCAAAAAAATAAAAAAATGTCCAAGCAAAAAATGGACGTGACGGTTCGCTCAAAATATGCGGGTGGCGTCATAATCCCTTCGGAGGATAAAAAAAAGATTAATTAAAGAAAGTTTGAAATTTTTGAATTGATGAAGTAGTCGATTTTTTTCACTAATTGGCAAAATCATAAACAGAATTCTAACTTTCTTGTTTGCTTGTAATTTGAGAAACGTCTAGAGCTTTAATTGGTATTTCGAATTCGATGAAATCCTCTAATTAAGTGTTGTACAAGACAAGTTAGTTGACTTTTTAATGAACCAAGCTGGTGTTTTAATCTCCAATTACCTTCGTGCTATATTTAGAAAACGGTTACCTGAGGAGGAAATCGGTGTGAGTTGATTCGCAGCACTACTCGGCAAGAGGTGTACGATCAAGTTTTGGCTGACTGTGAACTTTTTTAAGATATCGCAGTAGGCGGGCTGAAAAAGATACCATCAGGTGCTGTAACAATGTTCGCAATAGAAGAGCGTGAGGCTCCGATTACCAACCCACCAGAATTCCTCGAAAGTGGACGTGCCATCTTGGCATTCACTACTCCTCTTAAAAAAATAACGAAAGTGAAGGAAAGCTGAATTCGGTCGGGTGAGCACACATTTTGGGAGTTGAAACGAATAAACGGGAGCTCCATGCGTACGCGATAAATTTCCATAATTCATCAGAGAGATGTGAAATGAAAAAGCCCGCTGGCAATTTGAATTCGTTTCCTGTCCTTTTGTCTTGAAATCATTTCGAATAAGGATTAAATATCAACGCGAAGATAATTATGCAGTATAGAGACAGCACGTTGTTAGCATTTTTCCTCAGCCATGTAAATTTATTTAAACTCGTCCCCTTCACTATTTCAGAATATTGTGTTACTCTGAGAGAGATAGAATATTTGCCTCAAAGAATACAATTATTTAACATTTTGCCTGACACTTATGAAGGATTGGAAATCGGTTTGTATCTAAGGAGTCAGAAATATGAGATACTTCAGCAGGGTGATGATGCAATGAATCTTATGTGGCCAAAACAACTGATTAAGCTGCATCTTGAGCAACGTTTATTAGGACGTATACAAGCAATTCTGGCTCACCTACCTATACATCTAAAACGATAAAAGCGGGGAAACTTGAGTGCTTTTTAATGAGACTTTCCAGCAAATAACTTCAGAGTAAAAATTGTGATGGTATATTTCTCATGAAGAATTATTTCGTTGATACTTACTAAAGACATTAATAGAATTTTCAATTTATATACTTGAACGGAGTTTATTTTGTCAGCCGTTGGAGTCGACGAGTAATGAGGAGCGCAGCAATTTCAACTATAAATTCTTTCTAAATAAAAAGATCCTTTGAGAAAACGTAAAGATGTGCACGTGGCGTCTTGGTTTAAAAGATATAACTTGAATCGCATCATTATACTCGTGCAAACGCATAGCACAAACAACTTAAAATGTCAAAGAAATGAGGTCAGCGGGGAAAAAATAAAGAAAACCCGGCTGAACTTCCGCAACAACTCCGTACTCTGTTTTCCAAAGAGAAGAGAGAGCAAAAGGCGATTGGGACACTAAATGACATTAGCGTGTACCTTTTCCCTCAAGTTGCCAACTAATTATAAGAGTGCACACGCATGCAAAGCTCAATGATGTCTTTATTAGATCGTCGTGAGTGCTGTAAATTAGATTTGAACTGTACTTTTACAAGCTTTGCATATAACGTAATTGTAATCTTTCTCGTTTTTCCTTTGCAAGTTCAATGTTTTAAATATTACATTAAGACCCAAATTTCAAATGTTACTTTAGCAATAGATATTGAGGCAAAATTTCGAGTTAAAATAAATTTAGATTTTGGGTAAGTGAAAAATTACATTAAGTTGATAAAATCGCTGGCAAAGCTTTTTGACCCTATTTATGACTGTCCTTTTAACTAGAAACTTAGGCTACAAAATTAATTGTATTTATTGACTTATCAGAATGATTCTGACGTATTCCCCGAGTTCCATTATCCTCTTTAGATTGATTCTTTTATGGTGCTCGTAGAATAGTTTTCGCAATAAAACCATCAAACGCGTGATTTAATGTTGGCCATAACGCATTTACTCAAACACGGAATATCTGAAAAAGCCATTGGTTCCACAAGTTCCATAACTGGAAATGGCGCCTCGCTATCGCAGCCCCTATAGCTGAAGATCAGATATCCCCCAAATTGCATGCTTTATGCAGAGATTATTCAACTCGAAATGCGCGTGGGCTACTAGGATCATGGCAGAAATTATTTATTATTTGCGACGCCGACTTTGTTAGAGCCTTTTTAGCACGGCAAGATTTCGCGCGCCCAACATCCGTGCAGAGGATAATCAGCTTTTATTGCCAGCACGCCTCGTTTTGACAAAGGAAAATTTATCATCTCGCACGCGTTTTCCTTCTCTTTTTCCCGCTATGAAATTGTGTGTATGCGAGTTCACGGAAGGAAAGAAGGCTCAAATGCGGCAGGCTCACAGCATCATTGCGGCGGCGCGTTCTTTTTATCACAGCCACGTTGTGTGTGCCTCAATATTGGAGAGGCACAAATCCCGTGTCATTGATTGTTTCCTCATCTCGATTGAGCAATGGCTTACTACATTTCTCGCCTTGTACAGATGTACCAAAATGACAGACAGATATAAGGAGATATTATTTTGCACCCACGCAATTCAAATAATAAAAGATAGTAATTAATTTTTAAGTAGAGTATTGTTTAATAAGAAAATGCATGAGTTTTATTTTGTTTCCCACGTGTCTCATCTAATATGAAATGGTTATGGCTGGAGCAGATTTCTCAGTTTAGCAGAGTGAAATAGTGATCATTCCAAATGGTATGAATATCTATTGAGTATTGTATTATAAAAATATCTTAGATTTACTAATTGTATTGAGTTAGAGATCACGTAAAACATTTTCAATGATATGCAAAAGTTTACCTTTTATACCAACGGGATAGTACAAATTATTGAATGTACCTTTTCGATAGCTTGGAAGTATGGTTAATCATTCAATTTTTTAACAGTGCACTTAAAAACTGATTTCTTAACATTGTATATTTTCACTCAATTGATAAAATCTAACATAAAACTTCGAATTTTTAAATTTAAGAAAATGGCTTTTCTTCTTAGTTTCAATATAATGTAGGTTTTGTACTCTTCATAAATTTAAACTTTGCTTGAAAATAAATTATCATTGGTTTCCGGCTTCTGTCATCGCAATATAGCTGCAAACGTGACCGAAATTATAATTAGCGTTTGCGGATGGATTAAAGCAGCAGTGCGCGCGTGCACCCATAAACAAACCAGTGGTGAATTTGAAGCGAATTTAATGTGATTTTAATCCTTTGTGGAAGCTTGAGCTCTGTCTCTCTGTTAAAATAAACAAACCAAACTGTACTGTACCGTGGCAAATTTTATGGCGAGTGCCCATGTATAGGAGTTAATAACTAGGCAGGGATATTTCTGCTATTTTTCCCGGTTGCATAAAGTTTTTTTTCCACACAGAATCAACTCGTTACTTAATTGTTGCCAGATCTCAGCGTTGGCCTCATCAGCGTGCTGACGGACATTGTGTGGCGGATCACTGTCACATGGCACGCGGGCCATGTCGCCTGCAAACTCATCCGATTTTCGCAGGTAAGTCCACAGCGCTAAGTGATTGCCCTACAGTGCTCACTAAGCACATCGAGTCGATAAGAGCATCGCAAAAACAAGCAAACTCCCAGAGCCACCTCGCGGTATTAACTTTTTCCCTCATCGCACAGCAATCATTTAAATTATTAAATCGGCTTTTTTTCCGTTGCGAAGTCAGCTCAGTAGAATTAATCGCAGCCCTAATTGCGCGTGCTCGGTGCGTCTAAATGAACCGACCAGCAAAGTGTGATTGATCACGTCTGCTGAAGCTTCTAGCAGATATTTTTCCTGCTTTACTTAAATGTCATCATCATGCTGGACTGAACCTTTGAAATTATTATTCGCAAACACTACTTTTACACCACTCTACTTTGCTCACGAACTCTCTTGATAATGGCAAGCATGTTTTCCGACAGCTGTCGTTGACGTTGCTATTATATGACTGTCCACAGGGCATGGTGACATACTCGTCCACATATGTGCTTGTGGTGCTCAGCATAGACCGCTACGATGCCATTACACACCCCATGAATTTTTCGGGCAGCTGTAAGCACTGCTCTGCACTTTTTGGAGGGCGAAAATTGCTTTAGACATTATAAATAATTTCTTTGTCCGGAGATTTTTAGAATTTTGCATGCATGTTTTACATTCACATTATCTCGTAATGCGTAAATTTGTTTCCCTTTTCTAATGAGATCATATTCAGGTTTATTGTTGATTAATGACGGTAAAATATAAAAATGCAATTTCTTTCTAAAGAGAGTCATGAATTTTGAATGAATTAAAATGAAAAGCTAATGCTATTTGGTGTTCGCTATAAAAAAATGCCTCTGCTTCATAATTTTCTGCATTTATGCTATGTAATTGCGATTGCATCAAAAACTTCACAACATTTTTCAACAAAGAAGCGCCTGCCGCTCCGCAGTATGCAACACGTTGAGAGCAGACGTTACGCTGGTTGCATAACTGCGTTTCCAGTTTATTACCTCATTTCCTCTTTCTCTCTCCAACCGCAACTTGCTTTGATTTAGGGCGACGATCTAGGATTCTTGTGGCAGTGGCATGGCTGCTCAGCGCTGTGTTTTCCATCCCTTTGCTAATACTTTACGAAGAGAAGGAAATTCAAGGTAAGAACTTTACTATATGCTTCAAACAAAACGAAGCTGCGCAATAAGATTTTCCATCTGCAGATTTAACGACGTAGTTTATCCCACGCAAAAATCAATAGTTACTAATTCTAGACCAAGGATGTAATTAATTTAAATGACTCTGAATTTAATATTTGTCTTTCTGAGAAAGCAATTTTAATTTAAAAATTTTAAAACGATTTTGTAATGACAGTTTAGGAAGTCTGAAATATTTAGCAAGCACACTAATTACTACGTGAGGGCTTAATGGCAAAATTTCAGAGGTAACATGCGAACTTTCGAGGATTTGATAAGCTTTAACAACCCCTGCTTTGATGTGCAAACAGCTCACATCAGTTAAACACCTTTCTTCTTCCTTTTCACCTTTTAGTCCAGAGCTTTAATTGCGTCCTTTTTACTTGCCGGCCTCACACACATCAAACAGCCGGAGAGCACACGTTTTTTTCCATTTCCCGCACGCGTACGCTGCGCCTTGGCTGAGCAGCCTGTGAGAGAGCCGGCGCTTGTCTTTTATAATTCACGCGTGCTCCTCTGAGCGCGGCATATGCACACTCGTGTGTAAACACCTGCTTAATGAGTCCCTGCTATATTTGAGCGTGATAACTAGAGCAAACATCCAACGAAAACGCGAATTCGCCTACAGGCGCACACGTCAGGCCACTGCGTGCACTGTATTTTAGTAATTGAACCCAAATTTGTACATGTCTGCGTTTTGTTCCAAGCTGACAAAAAAAACTGGCCGGGCACTCGCCGAAATTATTTGCGCTGGCCTAGGCAATTAATCACACACAAAACCGAACAATGGCCGCAACTTTTGTCCACCAGGGATCATTCACGGATGGCTGGAGGGTTGCGTGGAACTGCCGTTCAGCGGGTTCCATAAATCACCACGCACGACCCTGTCTTGTCGCCCCAGCACGCCGCTGATGAGATCACATTTATCTTTGCAAATTGAAAGCTGTTCCTTGCCACGAATAAAATCTGCACGCATGTTTGCTTGATTGAATTTCAAAGTAGTTAACGTTTACTTCAAGTCCAGTTCACATATTTTGTTTTAATATATACTAATGTACAACTTCCAAATCATGGTGTGCGGGGACCGCTACAATGGCAAATATAATTTCAAGTTTATATATTTCCCTCAAATATAATCTGCCCACAAAACACTCTCCTCCACCATTCAGTCCCTTCCGTTCCACTGCCCGCAATGTTTATTGTTCTGCTCCAAATTTAGTAGCAAGTTAAACGAACGTGGACATTTGGTGTGTGAACAGTTGAAAGGAAATCCCACGCAAGGCCAGGAGTGTCCTCTTGTTCGCCCATACTCAGCGATAAAGCACACTCAATGCTTCACCCCCTCAGGGTGTCGAGATCTTTTAGGGAGAGATATTGAAATTAAAAAAGTTTATCATCTCTATATGAAATCAAATATTTGGTTTGCTATTGACTTTGGCTGCGAAGCTTTCAATCTCCCTCTTTCAACTCGTTATTTCTAAATTGCCTTTAGAAAGCTGATTGAAAATTATTTCGCCGGGCTTCAAATATTTGTGTTCCAGGAAAGCTGCAGTGCTGGATCGAACTGGACCAATGGCAGTGGCAGGTGTACATGGTGTTGGTATCGGTGTCCCTCTTCTTCATTCCAGCCTTGATTATCACATTTTGCTATGCGGTGATTGTGATCACCATCTGGTCCAAAAGCAAAATGTTGACGGGCAAAAAGAAGCGATGTCATCGCAATGGAAGCCACAGAAGTAAAGATTTTGTATATTTATACAGAATTATATTATGAGGAATGACATTGATATTATACAAAAATTATTTTCCCCGCTCAGATTCCAGCTCTCGTAGCAGGGAAGATGCAGATAGCAGGAGAGCAAGTTCCAGGGGGATCATTCCAAGGGCAAAAATTAAGACAGTTAAGATGACGTTCATCATTGTATTTGGTGAGTTGTTGTAGTTTAAGAAAAAAAAGTGGAACCTAAAATCCAATATCACTGTTCATGGCGGATAAATTAAGCATTGCGAATGAGATAATTTAACATACGAAATGCGATGTTTTTGTTTACATGATTTGCTTTTGTGGGCGTAAAAATTGCTACCATGTATATAGCGCCATGAGTTAAGTGAATTTTTTCCTTGAAGAAACGTTTTTTTCTGAACCCAATTGCAAATACCCAACAATTTTGAAACAGGAATGAAATATTTGACATCTCTGATAGCAGATAGCGAAGTATTTCTTACTGATGATATTTTATTTCCTTTTCTATAAAATTTCAGTGTTCGTCCTTTGTTGGAGCCCATACATGGTATTCGACCTTCTGCAGGTTTTCGGCCACGTGCCAAACACACAGACAAACATCGCGGTGGCCACGTTCATCCAGTCGCTGGCGCCCCTGAATTCGGCCGCCAACCCGCTCATTTACTGCTTCTTCTCCACGCCCATTTGCCGCACGCTCAGGTAATTTCCCCTAACATTCTCACGACGACTGTCACGCACTGGAGCCTTTAATTAAAAACAATCGGTCTTGAAGCAGTGCTCTCGTACTTTTTCATTAGTTTTAGTTGTGCGTGTTTGTGCTGTTTGACAGAGTACTCATTTTCCTCTTGCAACCGCCACGATGAAGCTCATCCTTGATTTCTTTGTACAGTGGTTTTGCTTTAATTTTGATCTTCAAGACGTGGATGCTTCTGGAATTAATTTATTTCCTTGTTCATTTCCTATGTTAAATTTGCTTCCGATTTAAGTTGGTTGCCAGATAGAGCGTTGCAACAACGGGAAATGCAAAGTCTGCGATGAATGTAGCAATTTCTCATGTGCATGCATCTGCTTGGAATTTTATCATTTCGCCCTCGATTAGCCAACGTACACAGAGTGAATGGCATGCTCCAAGTGCATTCAACCGCACGGTTCTCCGCGAGTGAAATTGAGCGTGTGGACAGACGATTCAGCCTTGAACCACGGAATGCATCACTCATGTACAGAGCGAGCGTGCATCTGCTGCACAGTCGTTAAAATTGGCATTTATTGTCGTGCCTCGTTTTATTATCGGGTTGCGCCGCGGAAAAACCGGGACGAGGTCGACATTCTTGGTCAACAGCGCAAAGGGCAAACAAAAGCGATTCAAGGAGAACGCAGGCAAATCAACAGATTTCTCCAGTGGCTCGAGTTCAAAGTGGGCTCGAGAGCGTCTGGGGAAATGATGATTTTATCGAGAGCGAGACCCGAGTGCATTCTTGCTAGAGATCAGATACTTTTGTGTGCTCCACTCACGCAACGACGCAAACAAAATAGCAATGTTTGCTGCCATTACAGCTATGCGGGGAAGGAAGCTGTTGCGATTCAATAAAATCGCTCTCTGGACGAGCGCCGAATTTCTGCGTAGGGTGTTGTTGGCCTGGGTCAGCTCCGGTGCCAAGAAATTATTTGCACTCCAATGATCTTACTGACACTGGATGCCAGCCGACGGAAATTTTTTTATGAATTATAGCTCTCTTTCAACACGTTAGTGGCGCACTGTTCAAATTCATCTTCTAAAAAAATCATGCTATGTACTCATTTATTTAACTTGTTTTATTAAATAGACGGCTGTTTGATAATGTTCAAAAAATACATTTTTAATTGAAAATCAAAATTTAAATTTTGGAGTTTTGTGGAATAGAATTTAATTTGATAATTTTAAACAAAATTAATTTGATTGCTTTCTGTCATTCTGTTTGTACAAGAGCTTCTCCGTCCTCAAATCTCAATGTTTTTAGTTGTCATTTTTTGAAAATAAAAATTTATATTTTTCTCAACAAAAAAAGTTTAAGTTTTATTGAATTAAAAATTTAATTTTAATATTATTCTGACCATTTATGTTAATTTTCCATGATCAAACTAGAGTAAAATATATTCCACAAAACAATTTTCAATTAACTTTGCTCCTGCATAATTTTAAATGTTTTGACAACTTTTGAGGACTGAAAATTATTATGAGGTCAGAATAAATTCCAATAAAAGGTATGTACCTTGTGGTAGCAATATAGGATTACAATCGGAAGCACTTAACTCTCGATAGTTAGGATGTTACTCGTAAGAATTTTTATTGCACAATTAAGGTGAAAACTATTGTTCACTCAAATGCTCTGTCTGCATGGACTGATAGCCTTCAAGTCATTTGAGAGGTTTTTTCCAAACGTTAACAACGGGCAAGTGTGGGAGACGTCCGCAGACTTAACTTCACAATTTTGGCAGAGGGAGTGGTGCGAAATAATATTTCACTGAGCTTATTTCTTTTCTTCTCTGAGACTTAATTTCAATTCGTGTACTCCGTTCCTGTCTGTATTTCAATTAATTCAACAGTGTTCGCAAATGAGTAATATTTGATGCACACGAAATCCGGCCCGTTGGCTCGCATTGTTAAGGCATCTCAAGAGTGTCAAAGCAATGGGAGATACTTGAGCTTAAATAGCCCAACGGGCTGGGAGGAGCACCAGCGCCGACTCGCCATTGCTGGTTTACGCATCTTTCCAGCGGCTTAAGGCGAAAAGATGGCCACTTGGGCCCAATGTTATCCGCTCGGCGGTGTTCTTGGGACCCCCGGGATATGCCGAGCAGAGGTTCAAATAAAAAAATTGCACTGCTCATATGCGAAAACCATTCCATTAATTGAAATATAGCCAGAAACGGAGTACAAAAATTGGAATTGACTCTTCCTCAAAATTAATTCTTAGAGAAGAAAAGAAATACGCTCAGTTAAATATCGTTTTCTCACCACTCAATCTGCCAAAATTTTGAAGTTAAGTCTGCGCAAGTCTCCCGCACTTGCCCGTTGTTACCGTTTAGGAACAAACTCTCAAGTGACTCGAGGGCTATCAGTCCATGCTTATATAGTCACAAGTGTAGCAATCGCCCGACGGAGAACACAACATACGTTCAAATGAGCATTTGAGTGAACAATAGTTTCATCTTACTTCTACAATAAAACAACATTCTTACAAATAACATCCTAGTTAAGTGCTTTTAGATTGTAATCCTGTGTTGGTAGATTAAGAAATTCACACTTGTGCAACGAAAAACATTTTTAAAATTAGAGAGTTAAGCAATTTTGATTGTAATCCCGTTTTTGTACCATAAGCAATTCACGTACTGTAGCTCCGAGGAAAAATTATTTAATTTTTATCCGTTGTATTTTTGACACGGAATGATTTATGCTAAATTCAATCTTGGGTCATCATTTTAAACCAGAGTTCCAAGATTTGTGAAAACATGACGCTTGTTTTGAGAACAAATATATCTCAAGCAAAACACAATTTGTGTTCCAGTTTCAGCTAATGCTTTCAACTATTTACAATCGTCATTTTCATAATATTCTGGTCTTTCAGCTATGCGCTGTTCATGATTAGTCACTTAATGACAAGTAAATTTGGAATGCAGAGATGCTTGAATACAAGATAACATCAAAGGTAAAGAACGTCATGAGAATTGACGGTACTGCCACCTGCGAGTTTCTGCATCGGATAAAATAGAATATATAATCTCGTTGTTACAGTTGCCCGCACACGAGCCCCTGATTCGAATTCATTGCGACACAATAGAAATTCCCGATCCTGATTGATCCCGTTTGCATTAAGGCACTCGGCGCATTTCATGGAATCAGTAATAAGATCGTCTTGGAAAGGCTGGACGGAGTTATACGAGCCTTTTCAGCATAAAAATATACACTTGTGTCCCGGAGATGATCTCCGCGAGAGTCGAATAGAAAACAAGATCATAAAAATTGACCGGAAGACGGGCACTGCGCGTCTGGCACAATGGACCTTTCGCATTCAATAAAAAGATGAAATAGAAGGAGCTGCATTGGACGGGGCATGTCTCTCATCTTCTTATTCTGCCGCCGGCGCGCCCTCCGCTCCACTGCCTCCGTAATGGCCCGCTTCTCGCGGCGGCCACTGCTTTAATACGCACGCGGGGCCTGTCCAATAAATACACATTAAAAGTCGATTACACCCCTGTGGAATTAGCTGGCGCTCCCATGTCGGCCGACCGCTCATTTAAACTGGGACGCAGGCACTCCATTGATTAATTATGTGATTAAAAGTCGCTTTGTTTTGCCTCTCTCGTGTGTCACAGTGCGTTTAGAAGGGTTGCAGCTGCGGATTGCTGCCGAATTTTATGGACCTATTGCAATGGCGGCTCTTATTCGATTCCATTACGTGCACATAAATTCTTGCAGAACTATGTGTGACAAAATTTATTTCGCTACTGAAATCCAAGCAATTTATTTGATGCAATGCCGTTTCAGTAGCAATTCATTTCATTTTTAAAAATAATTGGGTGTTTTCATTTTTCCCTACGCATACGAAAATCTTTGTGACAGAACTGGAAAAGGAGAAAATCCCATTCAACACAATTTACATTAATGATATTTTTGCGTGTTTGGTCAGGTTGACATCACCACGTCAATTAGACCAACAGCATTGTGTTCCGTCAACGCAGCCGTCAAACATGCTAAACCTCGCGAGATAATCGATAAATTGAACCTATAGTTGGCTTCACGTATATTAAGATAGAAAATTTTCAGGTAAATGCAAGTTCAGAGGAAAACACTCACTGAAGGTTTCAATTTCATAGCCTCTTTTAGCTCTAGTAGGGCACACGAGTTACCTTTATACCCGTCTGAGTGCAAATAATTCTGCCCTTGGGTGTTTAGGTCTGGTAGACCTAAAGACGATGCAGCCTCAGAGCGGTATCACATTTTACTCTCTCACGCACGTGGAATCTTAATGATGTTGCTCTTTGCAGAAAAACGTTTTAATGCTTCATCGTCATATTTTACATTTGAAAGTGACTTTTGACTAAGATCTCAAACTCAATAATTGAACGGTCTTGCGCACCATATATTAAATTATCATTCGATTAAAACTTAAATGTATTTATTTATATCTAAATTATTTTATTTTCTCTATTGATTGACATCTGTTCAAAAATAAATGATATTCCAGCTAATTTTATTGTGAATTTTCATGAAGTCAATGAATAAATCCAATAAATTGTTTAAATATGTTCAAAATGGATATGGCAATGTATGGGACAAAATAGCCTTGCATAACCACAATAAAGAATACTTTGAAACTAAAATGCTTCTAGGAGGTTGACAAGTATGTTGAAATAGTTAACCACTTATAAGGTGTGGCAACTCAGCCATATATCGTTACTTCGAGACTACTGATTGCTCAATGCTCACACTCGACTGTTTTTCATTAAACGAGCTAACGTCAGGTGCGTTGCTTGGCAAGTAATATCACGTGTACTTAGTTAGACGGGATCATCCACCATTAAGTGCGTGGTGGCAACGTCACCGGTTCTCTGAAATTTGTGTTTAATTACCGCCGCTTGCTCTCAAGACTAAATGAATATTGAACCACAGCTGGGAGAGCAGCGTTATTAAATTAAATTCACTGAAAAGCCAAGTATAATAGGATCTAATACTAGTTTTCCACTTACTGAAATGAAGTGGAGAGGAAGCAATTTCTCAAGAATTCTTGATCCTGACGTTCTTCATTTTTCCTTATTCAAATCCACCTCCAGAACATGTAAGTGGAGCAAACACGATTGAAGAAATTCGTTTTGATTAACGCTTTTACACGCAAATAATTGGATGAACTTAGTGCGCGTCATTCTAACAAACTTCAGCCGCTTGACGGCGGCTGGGGCACAGGTTTGAAACTTTATGAGGAAAGGCGGCACTGTCTAGCTAAAATCCATAATGCACACAACACTCGCTAAAGCATATACGCAAGACTCTCAATTAATGTCAAATTATTAAGGCTTAATGAAGCTGACGAAGCGTGAATAACAATATGCGACGGGCAGCAATTCAAGTTGAAAGTGTCTCAGCTTCATCGAGTGCGAATTTCTCAGCAGAGTGAACACTATATGGGCGTATATTTATTCAGGGCCGTTTCATTCGATCTTTTGCCCGGCCCGATTGAAACAGATTCTTAGAAAAAAGCCCAAATCAATTGAATTACTCAAATTATTAGTAAAAAAATCGTCATAAACGTTCTTGTTGCATGCATAATGTTTTTCTGTGGCAAAAAAACTTGTATCTCGTGCGTAAATAGCTCTTTTCAAAATGTGAAAAAATAGTCAATTTTTTAGGTTTCGCCAAAAAGAGATGAGACCGAGCAGCACCTGTGTTTAGGTATCTTCTTAGCTCCTCTATTAACTCAGATGTGTTTTTTCCTCCTTAATTTATCACTGCACACCAAGTTTCTGTTTCTCATTTTTATGGTGCCGCCATCTCTCTTTACTCGCTCTCTCAAGCTAGCTCGCTTTTTTTCTCATTTTCGCAACTCCTCTGGCTGAATGTGAACACACAAGTTTTGTAGTTTATGTGCTCCCATTTCTCACCGCCCTGCTTTAGCTCCTGTAATATAGAAGTGTCCCACCTTCGTTTAGAAAATTAGATTAGCGAGCTTGAATTTTGTAAGAAGGGGACGAGTTTTAAAGTGGTAATTCGCCGCTTGATGATGCCTGGCAGTGTTTGCCTCCGGTTTTATTTTCCCTGATCTTGCAATCGCTTGATATGTGCAGGCACCTTTTTGTGCGCTATTTGTGCTGTGCTTTTACTGTTCTTTGCTTCTGCGGATGATGAGGGCCAAATTTTTATGGGCAATTTCGGTTAATGGATTTGGCTTGTCTGCACGCCCAAAATCAATGGATTTGCTTGGTAAACATTCTTTTGTGTGTGCATTGATTTTAGTTGACTAGGCATGTTGACTAGGATAATAAAAGCCTCAAACCTTCTTTTGTTAAAGTTTCCTTCAGCTAGATAAAAAAGTTCCCTGCTTCCTGAAATCAACCTTTCATTGTTCTTTGTTCACAAATGGAGCACGCTTATTTGCCTGTAAAATAATGCCCTGAGCTATTGATGAATCGCCAGTTTGTACAAACAACTGCGATCTGATTATATTGTGTGTTTGTTATTTATTATCTATAAATATGATGTATTTCCACCCAAATCGCTGTAGCCCAAAGAATTAAGCGGGAGTGGCGCGTTCCATATTAATGTATTTTGAGCACAATGATTAATCGTTGTTTTCGCTTGGAATGTTTAATAGCGGGAGTGGTGTGTTTTTATTGTTGCAGGAGGGTACCGCCATTGAGTTGGTTGAGCATCTGCTTCCCCGACATGCAGCGGAGGCGACAAGAGGCGAATAGTCGTTGCCTGCGCTACGGTGGCACCAACAGCACCACCATGACTGAGACGATGACCCATTTATCTACAAGAAGGAACGTCCGTCTTGCCGCAAACCAACAATCGTCAAACTACTGCAGGCAACCTCCACCAAGGGTGGCAGTCACTCTGGTCTAATATTGTCCGAAGTATCTACTGTACAGTCTGATGTTTTATATTTAAAATTTTAACTTCCATCGGCTTAAAGATTTTTCCAAACTTATTTTTGCAAATGTTGCGCAAATTGCTGTGTACCTCAACCTCACCTTATCAAGGTAAAAAAAACACTGTGTACAGAGAAACTCTGCAGCAAGGAGTGTGCCGCTGATTGATCTTCAATGTTGGTGTAAACATCAATGTTTCGCTGGGGTCAATGTAAAGAAAAGTGTATGTTTATTTGATATCTATACGCTACGCATACAATCGATGTTTACATCGCTTGGTTGTATAACTTTTGAAAGGAACACTTCCATATTATACATCAACATAAATTTGTGTTGCAAACACAAGTAATATTAAAACTCCTGCACAAACGAAATATATAAATGACGAAAGTCAATTCGGTGTCATATTTAATATATAGCTTAAGTAAATTTATTCAAGGGGAGCACACTGAAGCTTAAATTTTAACATGTGCATAAAATAATTATGTATATTGCAGGAGCATACTGCAACCACAAACCATTTTGCACTAGTAAAATATTGTGATTTAAATAAGTTGATTATCTTAAATACTGTATGTTGAACATTGGTGGAGCAAGTATATATATAATTATGAATGTTTGATATGAATTTGCGTTTTGTGGCCGATAAAAATATCATTCAGTGTTCATTGTTCAAAATGCACAATAATGTGTGCTTATAATGTTTTAAATTTCAAATGTAATGGCTCTCTCAATGTTGTCACATTCTGATGAAAAAATCCAAAAATTAAATGTTGCAGTATTTATTTCAAAAGACTAGCGTTTACTGCTTTTTGAAGCATTCATTTATTGTACTCATAATCTTCACACCTTCACAGTTTTCATTTCATTACAATAAAAACGATTATTTAAGCTGCATTCTACGAGTTTTCCTTTGTACCTGCCTGCTGCTGTCTTTTGTTCGCTCGCAGTCTGTAGAAAGTCACACCCAAAACCCAACATGACGCCGAGCACGTGGTGAATAAATTGAAGCCAGTTATTATATCAGCTAACGTTTTTGCGCTGTTGGTCAGAATTCCTAAACAATCAAACAGTGTTGGTGTTAAGTGTAGTGTGTAGAAGTCCGAAAGCCACATCAATAGCGCCTGCCACGTTAATAATGCAACCCGCGCGTCTTTGATGTTGCGCAGGCGGTATTCTAGCATCAAGAGAGAAATGCATGTGGGGCAAAGACTTTTGAGCTATTATTAAATAGACCATTTCAGAATAATATGTATGGTTGAAAAACACGTGATTTTTGGCGAAATTAATATGAAGTGCAGAAAGCACAACACTATACGTTGAATAAGGAACTCACCTAGGAAGGGGCAAAATATGATGAAGGCGATAGCAGTCTGTGCCATCAGCAGACCGAGTGCTGCTGGCAACCTGTCAACGGGCACGAAAGATGGGATAAGCAGAGGCGCGAATACGTTCCTAATGCCTCTGCACATGCCGAACCACACGCCCAACACCAACACCACGTTGTAGCTACGGTAAATCATAATAACTGGAAGCAGAAGAGAAAATCTCTTAACATATAACTGCGCTCTTGGCTAAAGCAATTAATTCTGATTGTTTTCTTACGTGCTCGGAAGAGTGAGATAAAGATAATGCTGATGATGTACATCAAATTGTCCGGTAAGTTCAATCCCACTCCAATGTATGGTGCAACAAACCTGGGGAGTTTTTATTCAAATTAACTTCAAAGGCTTTTATGCGAGTGCGGGGGATTTAATGAAAATTCATTTTCAAAGGCCGCATTGAGCGAAATATTTCCGCTATTTAAGGAAGAGAGTTTATGAGATACCAAAAATAAATTGAGCGCTGCCCAGACTTTATTAAAGAAAGACACGAAATATGTACCTAAAAATAATATCTACAGCAGCAACGATGGATTGGAAACCAGCAACTTGCTGAATCGAGTAGCCATGGATTTCCAGCATGACATATGGGATGAGTAGCATGAAATTTGTTTCGACAACCGCGAAGAAGGCCATGCTTATCGAAGCCATAGTGAAGGGAATTATTTTGTATAGGCGCAAGTCAAAAAAATCAACTATTTTTATCCAGATGCTTTTCCTTCTTTTCGGTTTCTGAAAATATGTATAGTGTGCTAAAGTGCTTTATCTTTTACGGCATTGAACTAAAGAAACATACATTCTTTAAATATTCAGCCACTTCAGTATTTCCATTTTCCGCATTTGCAAAATATTCATCCTCGTCCTCTTCTGCTACTGTTGTTGGGCTATAAAGTAGAATTAAAATCAATTTACAGCTTGATAATGAAAATTCAATCGAGCGCAGAATTTGATAAACAAAGGTCAGTTTAATTATTTAGCTGCATGCTCCTAGCATAGTTAGTGTGGTTTATATCTATATATAAATTATGAAATTAATTTTCAAACAAACGCACTATGGTTCAGAGCACGAAACAAGCGTGTAACCAACGTCAACCGAGTTGCTGGAAGCCGTCCTCTTGCGACCGGCGCTAATTGCAGCCGCAGCGGCCACGCTGTGGTCATTGATTTTAAGGTCAGGCTCGGCGGGCACCATGTGCCAGCGGACTGGTTGCAGTAGCAAGGCTGCCGGGAAGCAGTGCAACACAAGGGCAGCCACGATCAGCATGGTGTTTTCGGGGGAGTACATTCGAAGAAGACTGCTCATTATCAAGGGCATGAAAACGCTTCCAATGCCACCGACTGCCATCGCTAATCCCATGCCGCGACTGCGCCGATTGATGAAGTAAGAGTTGATGCAGAAAAGGTTGGCCGGACTGAGGAGAGCCAACCCGCTTCCTGGAGAAGTTAAATTTTATTTCATTTATATCCTGGAAAGTAAATTGGGTTAAAACATAAAAAATTAGCTTCATTAGAGCAGTGAGTATATAGAAATGATTTAATTTGGAACATTTCTTGACAGTTGAGAACATGAAGGGAAATTGAAAGCTCAGTATTACTGCTTTCAATCAGAAAGCTGAATTTCCCAACCTTGCATCGGGTAATACAAAATAATTGGTATAACAATCGTTTAGTGTTTTTCATAATTTAAATAATGTTCGTTTAAAAATAAAACCTTGAAGGAGATATCAAGCATTTCTGATTTTTTTTATAAAATCAACTCTCAGTTAAAGACAGGATGGTACTTTCACTAACTTCACGACGTCAGAAAGATAACCGTTTGGGCTGCTACTGCAGACTTATTGATTTAATTTCAATTAATAACAATATTTAGCTTATTAAAATTTGTTTTGTTTTCTGGAGTGATAAAAATTGTTTAAAGGATCGTCAAGTCAAAATATATACTAATCTAAAATTTTTTAAGGCAAGACTAAAAAAATAATTTTGTAGGGTTATTCTTTTACCAAAAATGACTCCCATGGAGAGAATGAAAAAGTAGAAGGTCTCAGCCTGTGAAGCCAACAGCGCTCCAGAGAATAGTAAAAACGAGCCAAGTAACGAGACTTTCCTGCAGGAAACCCGCTTGAGAATTGGCCCTGATAATAATCCTAGCATATAAAAGCATTTCATAATTTTCATCTTAGCAAAATCACTTTTAATATATTACCAACGCCATTGCACACAGCGGCATTAATGTTCATCAGAACCGTTACGTCTGATGCCGTCATCCCAATATAATCAAATTTTGTAGAGAAAATGAGAGAGAAATTGTGGATGATCGATACCAAAAAGATCTGCAGTGTGTTTATATAAATAAAGATTAGAGAAGAGATCAATGGTAGAATTTTATCTTACGTGACAAATCCCATAGCCTATCGCCACAGCCCAGCCCCAGCCGCCCTCCGGCGCTTCCAGGGGGATGCCCAGGGCGGCGGCCTTTTTTGAGAAATATTTGCCATGGTTCCTCACAGACATCACTTTGGCCTACAAACCACTTTTAAAATGAATCGACTGCGATATGGAGCGAGCAGAGGAAATCGTCAAAGGGAGAACAGCCGTGCATTTCATCACTTTTACGACTTAAATGACAGAGATAAAGAAAGAAGGCTTGCTATTTTAAAAAGATATTAAGAAATTTAATTGCATTATTTGGTCAGGCTTATTGCCATTCAATAAAAATACAACTGCGTTGCAAAGTACACTATTGATGTCACGATACAATTTAAATGGTGTAATTACCTGCGGAAATTATGTGTTATAAAATCACATCAGGAGTTAAAGATCCTCCTGTTTCAAAACGGTTTCTACTGCACAATAACACAAGCTTAACTTAGGCCATCTGCTCATCTCTGGAGCATGTCAGGTACAAATACACGGGTCTGCATGACACACTCACCATCCTGCTTGCTTATCAATGTGTAAACAGCTATATTTGCGTGCCGAAAGGAAACTTAGCGTAGCGGCTTACACAATCAAGGAACATCACAGGCTCAAAATACAACTGACGTGCAAATAACTTGTGGCACAATAGACAGTGATTTAATCAAAACGTCCACTCAGTCCTCTTTATTTCTCGCACTCTTTATGGCTTCGTCCAAGGACTGCACCACTTCACTTTGCTCGTTGTACATCCCAGTTTTCAGCAGGGCATCTCTCTGCTCTAGCAGTTTCCTGGTATTGATGACCTCAGTTTGAGTTGGTCTTTGCTTCATTTGCAACAACTCTTGCTGCAGTTTCTCCAGGGAGATCTTCTCCTGCATCAATCTTACTCTTTCTTGATCAGGAAAGAATGACTCACTGCATTTTTTATAATATTAGTTAGATATTGAATCACAAAAGTGGCACATACCTATTTATGTTTTTAAAGCAATGAGTAGAATGGTCCTTGGCCCCAACCGCCTGTCGCTGACTTTTGGCCCACTCTTTTGTGATCCTCGCCTTCTCCTCTTGGGCCTTTTTAAGATTCTGCTCCATGTCACGCTGGAAAAGGAGTAGAGATGTACACTAAATCCCTAGCCAATCACAAAAATAGTACTCACCATTTTTTCCTTCAGCTCTATTATTTCAGCAGACTCGCTGCTTTTTTGGATTTTCTTTAATTTCGCGCACTCTGCCTCCAGCAATTCAGCTCTTTCCTGCAGTTTTTTGTTCTGGTAAACCAAGATGGACATCTAATGTTATTTTTAATAAATTAGATATAAGTAACTCAAGTCTGTATCAAAATTACTTTTGACTCTGACTCTAATTGCTGTTTCTTCAGAGTTCTATCTTTTTCTTCCAGCTTCTCTTCCATCTTTCTTCGGTAGCTTTTAAACTAAAAAGGACTATTTTAACACAAAGCGTAAAATCTATGAAAATAAAAACCTTCTCATCCTCTCTTTCCACATCTTTTCCTTTGAGTTTTAATTTGGCAATTTCTTCCTCAAGGCTTGCGGCATATTCCTTGGACTTTTCAATCGATTTGACCTTCTCAAACTCAAGCTCCTCTTGTCTTTTAGTCATTTGGTGCTCCCAGGCCCTCATCATTTCTTCCCTCTTGGCTTCCATCTATAGTATGAAGTGTATCATATTTTATAAATTATCCAAATAAAGTGTAAATTTCATACCTCTTCAGTAAACAGAATTTTGTGACGTAGTTTCCACTCCTCCAACTCTTCCACGACCTTTACCATGCGTTCCCTGTCACTAATTGCTGCCACTCCATCACCTAATAAACTCCATGAAAAAAGCTACATTGTAAGTCACAGACAGATTACCGTCATAGTGCTGGGTCCTGTGTGATTCTGGATGCAAATACCTATGCACAACTTCTTTGTTTGCAGTGGGCTTGGGATTCATTTTCAATGGCAACGGTGCGGGATCATCAGCCATATCAGACTCAGTTTCAAAGTTCTTGCTGTATTCGCTAATGATTTCAATTTCAGTGTCATCTTCAAGTAAAATTGGCGCACTTGGGGCAAACGGCGAGTGAATCTCAGCCTCCCTCTGAACTTCCTTGGTATTGACTTCTTCTACCTCTCGAAGAGGCTGAATTGAAAAGGCTACAGTCACTTTAGGTTGAGGGTCCCTATTGCAGCCCTTGAAAAAAAGGTCTGTGGTCATCGGTTGTCCGAGCTCAATGGCGAGGAAGTGGCTTGTTTCCAAAACAGTCCTGTTTTCTTGAGTCAGGGCAACTTCCATAATCGGATTTTCACTGAGAAACTGAACAAGAATTGGAGTCTTGCTGAAGATGTCAAACACAAAAGTTTTGTTGAGAACAGTTTTTGGCTCGACTATGTCAAACTGATTGGTAGTGAGTGTCTGTCCAAATAGTTTTAGCTGTAATCTAGCGCTCTCTGGTTGCAGTATCTGAAATGAATGGCGGTCACTTCCAAATAATTTAGGGCAACGTTAAAATATTCACCTGAGGTGGAATGGCTAAGCTGATCAAAGTGCAGCTGAACTGAAATCGCTCCTTGCAGAAGCGTTCACTGCCTATGTATGATATTCCATTTTTCAAATTGAGCTCAGTTGGCCTCCCACTGATGTCTTCCACCCTCTTATCCAGAGATAGAGCCTGCTAATAAAATCAAAGTATTGAATTATTTATCACGGTTCATTTCAATGAACCTTTTGCTCTTCTTTCTTGCTCCTATTGGAATCTAGAAGAGACACTGACAACAGCAGTTGAGGACATGACTGAGCTGGAGAGCTGCTACCAAGCAGTCGACGCCATCCGCACTAAGAACAAATGGATACATTTTTGCAATCGACGAAAGAAATATCTAGCTTGCTTTTACCTGTGCGTGTTCAGAAACCGATTTGAGGTTAATGATAATGTAGCCAACACTTTTAATGCTGCTTCCAGGGCCGACATTGAAACACTCCAACTTAAGGGCCTTGGACGCCTTGATCCTGACAAACAATGATATTGGATATGAATGAAGCCAACAAAGTCATCAAAATTGTAGCTTTTAAAGGGCAAAACTGATTAAAAATATAAGTTTCAATGTTAAACAAAATGCCGTTTTAGTTGCACTGATGATAATACCTGGAAAATATATATCTAAAGGTTTAAAATTGTTTGAGGAATGGAGGAAACGAACCGTTGGAAATTCCTTTGGCTTATCTTCCAAATCAGTTCCTCGCCAATTTCCAGACGCAGTCCATTTGCAGAAGAAAGTGCTACAGGTTCTGTTTTAAGACCTACTCCGTCTAGTTTTCCTTGCAGAACCAACGAAGAGTTAGGCTCCAGCAAATGAAAATTAGTGCCTGAAGGAACAAGAATTATTTATTTGAAAAAAAAAAAATGTTTTCGATTTGACAAAATGTATACCTTCAATAATTTGCAGAACAAGTCGTAAGACTTGGGTCATTTTCGATTGAAGTTTGTGATCTCAGTCACTACTCAGAGAGCTTCCAACGCTTATATGCAGCAAAGAATTTTTTTCAAATCCATATTGGGTCACTCCTTAAAAACGGATTGTTAAAATTAGTTAGATTAAAGCATTCATAAAACAATATGTAATCTGTTCGTATGAACTTTAACTACACACAAAAAATCGTCCAAATTTTAGCGCAACAAATAATGATTAACTTGATAAAATAACGAAATATGCCGCTTAAAATTCTTGTATTCCCACGAAAAATGAATGAATCCATTATACATATCATGCAGTGAAAGATTTGAAACAAGGAATGAAAGCTTTTTAGAAATTAAATTTATTAAATGTTAAATTGCTAAATCGAGTCACAAAAAGTACATAGATACATACGTGGACGCTCACTGAATTATGAAAAGATCAGTTACATATGATTAAGATACATACATTATCTACATACAGTAATAACGTATGCAATATCATAATCACCACTTACAGGAACAAAATTAAAACGTTATTAAGTATGTAATTCCAACACCGCTTTCTCGCATAAATCGAGTTGTGTTTTGCTTTGCTTTGTCTGCCCTGAATCTACCGTGAGTACCGTGCGTGAAGCAGGAGTTTCAAAGTTTCGCGCCGCTGATGTGTTTACTGTCGCAGACAGATGAGAATCGGAGTAAAAGCTGATTGCGTGAATGGTGGAACAACATTGACGTCGTAAAATTACTAACAAAAATGGTAAATAAAACATTTTGCGTCTAGCAATTTTTAATTACAAGTAGCTAGAAATACAAAGGAACGTCCACTATTTCGTTATTTTTAAATTTTTAATCATTTTCTTTGCAAAACAATGAATTGGCCCGCATCTGCTTGGCCGTAAACAAAGCACGATTTAAATTTCGATTCCTGCTCTATGTTAAATATTTAACTTTGCAGTCAGTTACCGACTTCTTGAAAGGCCTACCCTCGTACAACGAGAACAACTTTACTAAATACCACAATGATGGGGGCATCAGGAACAATGCTAAGAGGCCCTCGGTATACCTTCCTACTGTAGACCACCCCTCGGATCAAGGTATGATACTTAACGTTGCAACTACACGTGGATTAAGCTTTTAACCGAATTCGATAATTTTGCAGTTATTGTTACTGAGAAGACTAACATTCTACTCCGATACCTTCATCAACAGTGGGATAAAAAAGTTTGAATTAAGCTTTTAACTGGCGAGTGCACAAAATTAATTAAATTAACTTGCAGAGTCATCACAAAAAACGAGACCACTTGAATCTGGAAGCTGTAGATGAAGCTGGCTCGAGAAAAAGGCCAAGATTGGACAACGGCAGCTCAGGCTCATCTAGTGCGAATCCAGCTGCTGGCCATTCAAGCAACGACGCTCGGCATTAAAGCTAAGAGTTCACAATGGTGTCAGTTCCAGAACATTGGGGGCCACAATCGTTTGACTTGATTTGATATTATCTTGTTCACTCAAACACCTTCCGTGGATGACGCCTCTCCTTTTAATAAGCCTATTCACTGTGGTCCTTGCAAACCCTGATCATAGCAGCTGAAATTATTGATGCAATCTCTTTCTCTCAAATCAATAGAGTTTTGCCTATGTTAAATATTTGTGCCAAGATTGTTGCATTTTATTTGCCTCATTGTGTGCATTTCGTTCAGAAATTGCTAGATTTCATGGTTGAAAATAATCCTACTATTCTCCAGCTTTTCAATACTGCACAAACATCATCTCTGTCTTTCATGATACATTTTTGAAGAAAAGTCTTGGATTCTTTTTATGACCCATTTGATAGTATTATCTCATGAGGATGGCTTAAACAGATACTGATGATACTGTCAAAGATTGAAAATTAAGCCACATTGTATATTATAATTATGTGCTAAACTTATTTCTTTGATTGTTTGTAATAATAGAAGGTACATACATTTCATTGTAACTTAGCCAAATTTATTTTATTTGGCAAAATATCCCTGTTTCAAGGCAACTGTCCCAAAATGAGATCAATAGCTTCAATCAGGAGTTGCGTAGTTTCGACCACTTGATCAGCATTCCAAGAAATATCCGAACCCAGCGTGTAGAGTTCAGTGTTGATATCGTTCATTGATATTTTTATGGCGTCGACAGCAGTTCCATTCTTGAAAAGAGACCGATTTGGTTATTAAAACAATGGCAATTTTTTAAGTGTCAATGGATTAGCTGTTGCGTACCTGACCCTCCAAAATTGAGTCGAGCAAGCCGTTGAAAGCAATCACCTCGGCGTTTGAAAGCTGCATTGCATTATCATGAGCTTCAATCACATTATTTCCCTGTGCTACGAGACCATCTCGGTTATTCAATAGATCTGTTAAGGTTATGTTAATGGGCGTTGAAACAATTTTAATCAGCCTTACTGTCAAATGATTCGGATGTAAGAGTCAATTCAGTTTCATTGAGTACCCGCAAATGCTTCACTAGAGCTTTTCCCTGGAGCTTTGCTTGATACACTAGAACTGATGATGCCTGGTTGATTTGAGTTTGAATATTTTGAATGTCGGCAAAAGAGATCTGTAGAAATTTCAAAACAGATTTAAATAGAAGCTTAACTTGGATTTTCCGCTAACCTGGATGAAGGGCAAGTTTTCTTGGATGCTTGAAACGCCTGGCTGGACCTTAGTCCACAAAATGTCTTCGATGTCGTTCATTATGTCCAAATACTCTTGCGTGCTTGCCCGTGTATCCAGTAACCTTGCTTCCGCCAATTCGACATCTGTTGCTAAATCTCGTTGCCAGTACTTTAGGGAATATTGAAGCGTTTGCTTATTTAGGTTATTTAGATCTAATTTTAATTTACCTGCGAGTCAGAAGGTCTAACAAAGTGAGCAAGGGTTACGAAAATTGCGAAAAATATATTCATTTTGAGCTGTTTCATGTGTGAAGCAATTCTTTAATCTGAAAATTATATCTTTTACGATAACACGCACTTAAGTTCAAAGTCTGATCAACACCTATCATCATTATGAAAAAAATAAGGACATATTGCTATACTTTTATTGTTAAATTGAAGAACTTTATTTGAGGTACGCATGCAGTGCTTTACAAATCAATTCAGCTGCTTTCTTTAAGTCATCTTTCACATGGTAGGCCACTGCTAGTCTCATGCAGCTGGTTTTAGATTTTGAAAAGTATTTCCCAGCATAAGCAGTGGCTTTGAAGTGCTCAGCACTGAAGTTGCAGAAGTCTGCTGCATCAGTTCCTTCAGGAAGCTCCAGCCAAATGTAGTATCCTCCTTCGGATCTGTGGAATGTGCAGCTCTTGGGCAAATTTTCGCCAAGCACTTCCATTAGGGATAGCATTCTCTCCTAAAACATAAATTTATACATTTTCGCTACTTCCAATGCTCGCGAACCATATTATTTTAATTATTTATTTTAACCTTGAAGGTCGAGCGTAATAATTCAAGGTGTTGTTTCTGTAAGCCCATTTCCATTATTGAGGTCACAACTGCTGACATAAAATGGTTCACAGAGCCACTGCTTCGCAAAATGCCCCTGAAAAGATAAGATTTTTCAGTAAGGGGTGTGATTTTTCACAACAATCCGTATAGTACGATTTTCTCAGTCTCTCAGCGATTCTTGGTGGTACTTCCAACCAGCCAATTCGGACTCCAGGCGTTAGAATTTTGGAAAAAGTGCCGTTAGATATGACGTGTCCACCGAAAGTGTACACGTCAGGCCTGTCGTAAGCAAAAAGGCGCCTTGGTGGATTATTATGGGCTAATAAATTGTAAACGTCATCGCAGAGGATGAGCACATCGTGCTTTCTTGCAAGTTCAATTAAGCGGAGACACCGCGCTAATAAAATATAATAAAACGTACATCAGCCACTTTTTTGCACAAAATAGAAACAAATTGTGTTTTTTACTGTGACTCAAGCTAGTGCCTGTAGGATTTTGAAACGCTGGAATGCAGTACAACATCGCCCAAAACGGCTTTTCTTCTGAAGTGATCCAATTTTTTGCATTTTTCCATTGCATGATCTTTTTCTCAAAATCTTCAGGATCTATTCCGTTTGCGTCCAATTCAACTAGGAGAAATTATAAAATTCTATAAATTGACTTTAAACTTTTAAAATGAATACCAGATTCTATCGAGGACGATGGAAATTCTTTAAAAACGTCAAGAGCAATCATGTAGGTAGCGTTCTCCACAAAAATCATCCCACCTGGCGCCAGCAGCGTGTTCAAAATAATTTGCAAGCCATGTGTTGCTCCACATGTCAAAATCAGGTCAGACCTGTAGAGCAAAATTTTGCAAATAATTTTTATATTTTCAGCATTTCTTAGAAATCAACATGAACACCCACCTGCGAACACTCTCACCATAGCTTTCAGTAAGAAATTTCGAAAGTTCTTCTCTGAATTCCCATGAGCCAGCAGCAATACCATATTGAAAAACATTCACGTCATTACACTTTTCCTAAAATAAATACATATTGAAGTTATAAATCAATATTTCAGTGTCTTTTTCGTTGAATCAATCAATAAAATAAATTTTTGCAATAAAAATTGATAACAAATTTGAAAGGCTTCCTAGAATTGTTCCACTATTTGTTCATTATGCGGGGTCTTTATTATAGATAAATATGGACGAAAAGTACGATTGCTTTCGTGGAAAAATGATTAAGTTATCAGGGGTTTACGACATTTTGTTACTCAAGTGACACGAAAGATACGAAATTGTAATTATTATTTTGCCATAAAGTAATGTTGCGAAATTATACCAAAGTGCGCGCCCAGGCTTGCTTGAAAACCTCAGAGCATGCTTGCAACAGGGAGGGCCCCGGCGCGCCAGCAGTCAGTCGGATGACACCCTCCTGCTCCAAGCCAGCACCCTCGCTTACGTCGAAAAGGTGCTTCAGGGGCGGGTCGTCAATTTGCTCAGGGAATGCCATTTTTTGGTGTGCAAGAGTGATTCCTTACAAGTGGAAAGCAAAAAAACAAGCCTTATCACAAAGTGCTTATTGACATCATCGTTCGAGACAAACAACGAACGACTATAGTGCGTACTCCGGCTCTTCTTGTGCTCAATTTGAATTGAATGAGCACCACCCGAGTCTGCGGCTGCGCGCTAAAATCCAACTGCAAAAATATATACGCTCTTTGAGTAAAATATTGTAAAACTCATTTTAAAGACAACTGGAATAATTGCTTTCATTTTATAATTTCCATATTTTCGTTATTCAACATGATGAAACTTAAAAATTCATGGCTTTATCTTTTATTGCAGGTTTAACAATTTCCTTTAGCTCACTGAATTAAGTTTCGTTTTGCTGATTTTAAAATTGTGAAACAAAATGCGAAGGAAACATACAAATAAAATTATTTTTTAAGTAACCGTAACAAATGTTAAATTTATTCAACAGTATACAGGTTTTGCAACAATTTAAGGTTTTCCTTAAGTTAGTTTTCCAATGCTGATGATTTCTTGTTCAAATATTTCTTCAGATATTCAGTTCGCGTGATTTTCTGGTCAATATGACTGACACAGGTCTGTAAGTTGTCCACCGATTCTCTGCACTTCTTGTTTTTCTCTAAAAAATGTGTACATTTTATATATTAAGTAATATGGCAACTTTATATTTAATTACCGTGGTCATTGGGCAAACCCTCAGGACAGTTCTGAAAAAATCCGATTTTTCATTATTATTATGAGCAAGACCAACCCTATTATATATATATATATATATATATATATATATATATATATATATATATATATATATATATATATATATATATATAGAATATTGTTAAACGCACCAGAGTAATGACGGCTTGCAAACACTGAATGACGTGGACGGACTCTAATTTACAAGTCTTCGTTTTTCGGTTTTCGCGGAAAGTAATTTCTTTGACGGTAGTTGCTACAAATCAATAATGATACATTGTTCAATGAAGATTTAAATTGAGTACAACTATAATAAAATTGAAACGTACCATCAGTGAAGTTTTTGCAAATGGAAACAGCATCAACTAAAATTGATTTCCATGGGTCAGGCTTGTTTCTGGTAATGAATTCAAGCGTTTTATCAAAGTCAATATCGCCAGAGGGATCCATCTGAAATTGTTTTTTTTAGTATTTAGATTATTTGCTCTCTTTTTCATATTATATTTTTACCAAATTATTTGACTGAAAGACACATTCAGCGAAACACTGAAATCAAAATATTAATTTACAGTTGTTCTCTGACAACCTATTTCTATTAAATTACCACTCCAGGTCCAAAAATCTTGCCTAGCACAATTTCATAATTAGTTTACAATTGATTTTCATAAAAAATAAATACCCAAGATCCGGCCAGAATAATCAAGCTGGTAATTTTTACGGGAACTTTGCAGTCTGTTTAGCATGACACCATTCAAGAGAGTGTCAGCTTTTTTATCCTGTTTTTTGTTACACTCTTTCTGAGTTGTTTCCATCGGGAAAAGATCATTTGCAGGCAACAGGCAACATTCATCAGCAGTGCGCTAAAAATAGACATGAATTTCGATTGATTGAAATTAATATATATATATATATAATATATATATATAATAATATATATAGAACAATTTCATTTGATCATAGCCACATGAAAACTGTATTCATTGCTCAAAAAAGCAGAGTGATCCGGGCCATGTGTGGCAAGTATTTTGGTAGGAGCAACAGACCCCTTGAGTCGTGTCGTGACCTCTTTTGTGAGCTTAATATTATGACAGTGTATTCCTTGTACATCCTCGAATGCATGAAATTCCTCAAAAAGTACCCCGCAGATTTCCCAAACAATAGAGAGATGTTCCTCATAAAGGCGGTATGGACTCGAAGAAGAGAATATAACGCATGTCAAAATGATCTGTACGTTAAACCATGTAATTTGAAACAGGTGGTGCAAAACCCAGCGAGCATATGTAACCAAGACACTTCAACGCGCTTCCAAGGTCAATTAAACTAATTGATGATAGCAAAGAGTTTATCTCCAATGTCAAGCAGCAGAATCACCAATTCTATGACCTGGACGAATTTTTCCGTCTATGATTATGATTATGTTTAACAGCCTAAAAAGGCAATACCTGACATATTTTAAGAGCCACCCCTGTAAATATACTTGGTTTAACAAAATAAAAGAACACCTGAATCTGAATATGTAGATGCGTTTGAGAAGAATAAAAATACAAGCATCACAGAAGAGATACGTGATGGTGGCGGCCAGGTACTTAAAAGCAATCGAATGACGAAGAGCACTATTCGTCAGTTCAGGTATAGTATACATAATCCGTTAATGATGCTCAAGTGGCTATCTTAATGTTATCATAGGATTAACAATGATATATGTGCGCCAAATAGGTGTTGATGCCAACATGAAAAGCTCATTATATTGCAGCATATACTCACCTCGAAATTTTGGTTGCCACAGTTAACCTTCTTCTGCTTTGTGGTTGTCGTCATTTCAGACGTGGTCTCAACTTCAGGTGTGCTTGATTCTTCGATAAATTCTTCAAGGACTGAGTCACCACGCCCTGATCTAGCTAAAATATAATTCAAAAAATACACTTGAGAGCGATATTTCGCATTCAAAATTACCACGAGGGAGTGACGCTCCAGCAAGTCCAACAACCTAAAATTATACAGGAAAGGATAATTAAATAATATTTTTTCTTACGAAACTTGTACTGAAAAAAGTTTTAAGGTGTATTTGTTATCAGATATGTGACTATAAAAACCACTTGAGCCAACTTTCGTGGTGTCGACAATTTTGCAATTATTATTACTTTATAATCTTTCATTCTGGTCCCCAATAAGTTTTATTACATCTTAAAGCACTCACACAGAAAAAAATTTCACGAAATAAAAATGCGCAGGTACCACGTAGGACTTCTGCGCATTTATTGGCTGAAACGGCTAGTTCAAATCGTATTATTTGTTGTGCAAAAAATGCTCTCTTTAGGCTTGGTCAGTCTATGCTCTATTATTAATGCAAAATAATTCGTATTAGGAAAAAATATTTGGCTATTATTTTAAGCTAACTACGATCATGCAACATATTAAATTATTTTTTAATTTCGTAGAAATTTATAAAGATGAGTTAACAATTTTGGGAAAAAATTTTTGGCCTAGCTATTTTTAAATAAAGTACCAAAAACTTATTTATCTTAAGTAATTAAAATTTCAAAACTTGAAAAATAAAATTTTGGCATTAATTAAATGGTAACAGTTGTAAATTAATAAGTTTAAACTTACAAAAATGACTGCTATCATGGTCAATTTAGCAAGGCCCATCATGGTGATGCTGCGTGCGCGTGTTAGACAACTGCACTTGGAGTTATGCTAGGAGTTCAAATCGACACAGCCTTATATATGCGTGGTTCCAACCTGCATACATTTCCTGCCGATAACCCAATAATTTTCGGTTGCAGTCGAAATTCTACACTTTGCCACACGATCATTATATTTTTTGTGCTTGCTCCACACGTTTCTCTTTATATTACACCAGTCAATTTCGTGCCCTCATTTAAAATTTTCAGAATTGCTTCCCCATTTGCTTTTGCAACCCGATACCCATTGAAAATGTGACTAATTTTCTCTAGGAAGCTAAATTAACATGTTCGTTAATCGTATCAATATCAACAACTATATAGCTAACAAAGCCAATGCATATATGGTATCATATTTTAACTATTAAAGGATTTATAGAAAAATAGGAATAGCGCTTTACCTTGGCGGAGTGAAAAAATTTATCGACTGTGAACGGATCAAGTTGGAATTTAATTTTATTTTTAGTGTGAACATCTAATTGGCGAAAATGCTCAGCCACCGCCACCGGGCCAAAATATGGCTAAAATTGTGTTTCTGTCAGCCGTCGGTTCACAATTTTACAGCAAAAACATTTAGATCAAGACATTTGCACAAATTTTATTGCAA
Organism: Cloeon dipterum; assembly: GCF_949628265.1. NCBI lineage: Eukaryota > Metazoa > Arthropoda > Insecta > Ephemeroptera > Baetidae > Cloeon > Cloeon dipterum. Next base: position 7,133,754 of record NC_088790.1, on the reverse strand, counting down.
GTGTGCGTTTTTTGACGTTTCATATAGCTCAACTTGGTGATTATCTTACACTTACAATATTTTCAAATTTATCAATTTATTTAAAAAAACATTTTCACCATTTGCTTGGCGGGACTGCAGAAGTATAACAAATCCAATGCAGAGGAAAATAGACTTTCCAAGGTTTTATATCAAAGATACCGCATATCTATGTACTTTTATGGGAAACTATTGAGGTATTGGTTAGCAATTTTCAATTGGTTTTTGCGATTTTAATTGCTATGCTTACAAAAAAGTGAGTTTGAGGCTGATGACGCAAAGCCCAGCAGTTAGCATACCAAGAATAATATAATCATCTCCGCAAGAAGTAAAAGATAATGTCATATATATTAGAAGCGTTTCGTAAAAGTGGTAAAAAAATATTGGGCAAATATAAATTTTTTGACTTAAATGAGTACATATTTGATTTTTTTGTGAGTGAAATGACGCATGATGTGTGTAAATGCGTTTTTGAATTATTATTTATTTTTGTTATTTTGTGACTGATATTGACAACAATTCAAAAATCATTGCAAATATTCCAACTTTATGTATAAAGAAAATTGAAATTGAAATTTTCTTTGAATCTTTTTGATACGGGTTTGCGTTTAACAATAAGTGATTATATACTGTAAAATGAATGACAACAAAAGGCAATTTTAATTTTCTTGGAAAAATTTCAATTTTCTAGGAACACCAGCTGAAACTTTCTAAATTATATACAAAACTTCAGCGTTGGTTAAAAAAGCTGCGATGTTTAGTATGTTACACTGAGAGAAAAATTATTGCACATATATAGATTGTAGTATCTAATTGTTTCTATATGGTATATATACCGTATTATTTGCTCTATTCCATTCCTTAAAAATGAAACATGGCTTCGTAACATCATAAAAAAGCAATAAAAATATAGTTAAGACTTATTCGGTCCCCAGGGTATAAATAATACAGTCCCTAGATCCACACTTCTTTATATGTGGTAGGATTTCAGACACTCGCCATGGCCAAGGAACACTGTTTTCTAGTGGTTCTTTGTGTTACCTTTGTTTTTCACCTTGCTGTTGGAGGTATTATCTTTAATTTTTACGTTTGAGGTATACATGCAAACTGAAATTAACTAAGTGCTTCATGGTATTTTATTAAAACCAAATTCTCACCCACCAAAATTAGAATGTGGGAAACATAAATTTAATATTTAAACCTTGCATGGATTTGAATATAATTAATTGTTCACGTAAAACTCTTTACAGTTGACCTGGAGGAAATTTGCAGTAGCGAAAAGGAGTGCACTGTCAATGGCTCAACTTGTAACAAAGATGGCGATGACCTAAATAGGTGTAGATGCAGATTAAACTTTGTGCAAATTAGCAAAACCTCTTGTGTGCCAGGTAAATGCATACATTTTTTTGATTTTAAAGACGTAACTCATTAACAATATCATTTCAGTTATAAACGAGCTTGAAATATCTTGTGAAATTACCAATCAGTGCAGCGTCCCAAATTCAATTTGTAGTGGCGACCCTAAAATATGCGATTGCACACTTGGATTTGTGAGGAATGGTAAAACCTTTTGTGTGCCAGGTAAATGCATAAATTTTTTTAATTTTAAAGATGTAACTCAAGAACAATATCATTTCAGTTATAAACGAGATTGAAAAATCTTGTGAAATTACCAATCAGTGCAGCGTTCCAAATTCAATTTGTAGTGGCGACCCTAAAATATGCGATTGCACAGCTGGATTTGTGAGGAATGGTAAAACCTCTTGTGTGCCAGGTAAATGTATATTTTTTTTAATTTTAAAGATGTAACTCAAGAACAATATCACTTCAGTTATTGACGAGATTGAAAAATCTTGTGAAATTACCAATCAGTGCCGCGTTCCAAATTCAATTTGTAACGGTGACCCTAAAATGTGCGATTGCACAGCTGGATTTGTGAGGAATGGCAAAACCTCTTGTGTGCCAGGTAAATGTATATTTTTTTTAATTTTAAAGATGTAACTCAAGAACAATATCACTTCAGTTATTGACGAGATTGAAAAATCTTGTGAAATTACCAATCAGTGCAGCGTTCCAAACTCAATTTGTAGTGGCGACCCTAAAATATGCGATTGCACAGCAGGATTTGTGAGGAATGGCAAAACCTCTTGTGTACCAGGTATTTCAAAATAGTTGCTTAAGAATGCTATAAACTATAACTGTAACAAATCCTTTCAAAGTAAGGAACGAACTTAGAGAATTTTGTGTAATATCGGACCAGTGCACTGTCAGAAATTCAATTTGCCACAGCACCTCTAAAATATGCACGTGCAACATTGGTTTTGTGCCGAATGGTAATACCTCTTGTGTACCAGGTAATTTCAAATAGTTTTAATGATATAAAATGCCAAAAAGCTTTTTGTTTGCCAGCAAAAGGTTCACTAAATGACGACTGTATTTTCAACGAGCAATGCACAGTGCCAAATGCAGAATGCAGGGAAGCAACTTGTGTTTGCAAGGCTGGTTTCATAAGTCATGGAAATGACTGCAAACAAAGTCAATATTTTTACAAAGTTAGGAGCTTTTTGCATTAAAAATTTCTTGCAGGAAAATTCGTTAGTGACAGCTGCGATCTTTCCCTGCAGTGCCCAGACAACTCAGTTTGCCACGCTGAGAGAAATGTGTGCGTTTGCCTGCGTGATTTTGTAAGCCATTCAGGGAGTCGGAGATGTCTTAAAAGTATTCTGTACAAATCACACTTAATGCACATATGTTCACTAAAAGCTGTTACTTAGGAGTTGGATTCAACGAGCCGTGCGAAGAAACATCACAGTGTACTGAAAACAGCAAGTGCGGCGGAGCTGTAAATACCACAAAATGCGCTTGTGACGACAAATATATTGGCATTGACTTATCGTGTTGGCCAAAACGAGGTATTTAATAACTGAGACAAAGAGCAATAAGTTGTAATCCCGATTAAAATTTCCATTTTTACAGCTTTAAATGAAACTTGCATGCTGAGCCGTCAGTGTGTACTTTCAGGCGACAAACAAGACGGAGTTCTTTGTCTTGATACCACCTGTCAGTGTCAAACACCATTCCGGGCGAACATCGCGGACAACAAGTGCAATTCAGGCAAGTTGAAAATAGCACCAGATGAAAAGTAACTCAATTTGCGTCATTATTGCTCAATACAGGTTCCGGTCAACATGCCATTGCTATTTTTTCGATTCTTCTCTCCATCATTGTTTCACGTAATCTGTAAATAAAATATCACCCCCTGGTTTTGAACAATTTATAAATTAATAAATTATTTCAATCATAAAATTACTTCGTTTCAAAATATTATAATTCTCATCTGTATGGCAATATTTTGTGCGGAGAAGTGTATTATCTTTATATTAATCATAAAAGGATTGATGTGTTTGTGTACTCCATCTCAGTCAGTAAATAAAGGCAAATCGTAAAAGGAAAATTGCTTATTTATAAAAATAATTATTTTAAATGTCTTTCAATTCTACTCAGCACATCCTGAGGGCTATGAGTTCACCGCAGATTCCCAAAACAGGATAACATGGAGACTGAGTGGCCGCAAAGGAGCTTGGCCATCTTTTTACCTCCCGCTACTGCACAGAAGTCTTATTTAATGTATTTTTAGGCAATGCTAATTGTCAAAAATTGACTATGATCAAAAAACTATATTTCATGCTTAAGGGAAAAATAAAAATTTGAATCCTATTCTCAAATTTAAGAATCCACCTTGGCAATTTTTGTTCTCGTTTTTACATGTGAGGAACGCAAAATACGATTTTATACTGAAAATTCATTTCATTATTACACGTGGCTTTAGTTGATTCTTTATGCAAATTCGAAAATTATACAAAACGCTCAACGTGAAAATTTAATGATGCTATAAGTAAAAAAAGTTTAAGGCCGGCGAGTCCCTTTGCCAGTTTATTCAACATGCTTTAAAAATATACACATCGTGGCCCTCAATCAGAGCTAGAAATAAATAATAAAATCAGATCTGTAGTATATATTGCACAAAATAAATAAACTGGGCTTGCATACTGGGCATTACTGTTATTTTCTTTTTACACTTAATCCTAACATGTTCGTTCATTGCTAATAATTCGTTTTTTTTAAACGACTCAATTTTTAACTGAACTATAGAAGTAAAAATTGTTGAGCAAAATGGAAACAGTAAAGCACACGGTTCTTTACTGTTTTCATACAAGTTACATAAAAAGATAATGCGCAATCATGACCGTCCTGTTTGAACCCTGTCTAATCACTATAATTTGTTTGTGGACATTTAAAAAATTTACACAAAATTCTCTGCTTTTTATCTTTATAATGCGCATGAGTAACAACATCAACTAGAGCGTTTTATCACCAAACCAAGCAATGGAAAGCTGTTTTCCTAAAAAATTTCTGTTTGAAGACTAAACACAAATATGCCATGTCCTCTATACAATTAAATAATGGTATAAATTTAACGCTCGCCTCAAAATGAGACTCATTGTCATTCTGTAAATCCTCTCTTTCTGGAAACTCTTTAAAAAATGTTTTCTTGCAGGGTCGTGGTTCTAGTTTTCTTCCTAACAATGCAGCAAGTATGGGAATCCCATGAAGGTAAGCATATATAACGTTGTATTGATTATGTAATTGGCATTTGACGAAATCAACACGTTAATGGCGAAACATAACAGTCATACAAAAAATTCAACGAGTGATTACAATTACTCGTTACAAGCATAAACAAAAATTATAACTTTTTAACAAATTGTTTAATTTATTTCATTTTTACGTGCAAAGCGGCATTGAAGGAAAAATGCGACAAAAGCGAAAGTTGCGTGACTGGAAATTCTTCGTGTGCTGATGGTGTTTGCGAATGTAACGATGGCTATGTTATGGACTCACAATCGAAAATTTGTCTGTTAAGTAAGTATTAATTATATGAATATACGGCTTACAAAATATATATAATTAAAATATAATTATAGGTGTAAAGTCCATAGGGCAGGAACTTTGCATAGATAGCTTGCAGTGTCCAGAAAGCTCTTCCTGCTCAGAAATCCAGGGAAAGAAGACATGTAACTGCAAAAAAGATTTTGTTAAGAACACCCAGGGCTCAGCGTGCCTCCAAGGTTTACATTTTGAGGATTATTAAATTTAGACAAATATCTTAATACAAAACTTAACTGATAATCACACTTATTTTGATCTATTTTTAATCAAAAGTGAGTACGAAGTTGGGTCAGGTGTGCCAGGAAAACGATCAATGCAAAATTGACAATTCAATTTGCAAAGTTGGAAAATGCTCATGCAATGAAGACGCACCAATTGAAACTAAAAATGAGTGTCTTAAGAGTAATTTCCTTCTTTTTTTAATTTTATAGACATATAATATCAAGGAAATAACAATTTTAGGTATTACGTCAATAGACAATGAAAATTGCAAAGATGACATGCAGTGTCCAGGCAGCTCTACCTGCGTTGGAAACCAAGGAAATATGACGTGCAAGTGTATACCTGGTTTTGTAAAGAACTCCCGGGGGTCCGCTTGCTTAAAAGGTACGAAATGTTTAAGCACAAGAAAAGAATAAATTAAAAAACGCACAGGCAAGTATTTTTAAAAATATATATTTTTAATCATCTAAAGAGATTCGGACGTTGGGCGGGCGTTGCGAAGACCCCAATGAATGCAAAATTGAAAATTCAATTTGCAAAGCTGGAATTTGCACATGTAAGGAAGAAGCACCATTCGGGATATCAGACGAGTGCCTAAAAAGTAAGAAACATGTCGTGTACTTCAGCAAATAAAAAATGGCATGATTATTTAAGATGTTAAGTCGATTGGAAATGAAAAATGCAAAAATAACATACAATGTCCAAACAATTCTACCTGCTCAGAAGGCAACGGAGATAAAACTTGTAATTGTGTGGCCGGCTTTGTGAGGAATGCCCAGAGTTCAGCTTGCCTCGAAGGTAGCAAGTAACGATAAAAAAGATTTCACAAAATATTGATTTTCTTTCTTCCAGGTGCTAAGAAAGTGGGAGATGAGTGTGTCGAAAGTAACCAGTGCACGCTGAATCTCAAAAATTCATTATGCAAAACGATCAATGCTTCTCAGACGTGTGAATGCAATAATGGTTTTGTTCTGAACACAAATAAATCTGAGTGTTTAAAGGGTAGGTTACAAATAATGGTACATGGGCATGAATCTTAAAAATTTCAAAATAAATTTTTCAGTTGTGGCTTTAGGAGAAGAATGCACTGAATCCGTACAATGCATACGAAGCCAAAAATGTTTAAACGAAAAATGTTCATGCGATACGGTTACTCATGTGCCACATAATAACACGTGCTTGGAAAAGAAACGTAAAAAACACGATTCATAAATTTTTGCAAATTTGAAATCGATTTTCTAGACGTGGGTGAACCTTGTTCGGACAAAGTGCAATGCTTTCTCGATGGGGGTCAAAATGAACGGACAAACTGTGTTAGGGAGGTATGCACCTGCTCAGAACCCTTTAGGCAAGATCCAGGAAAAAACGCTTGCATTTCAGGTATTGGTCTCATTAAATAAAAAGCAGTTAGAAGTTTTTATACGTTTCGTATTTCAGGCGTGAGAAAAGCTGCTGCCTCTTTTCTAGTGACTATTTATTTGCTTCTGGTCAAGATAATTTTTTGAAACATGTGTAATTTTGTTAGCTTTTATATAGTCTCTCATAATAATTGTAAACAATGCAAATGTAATTAAAACGAATACATTTTGTAATACTAAATAAGTAATTCATTTATATTTCATTAATAAAAGCTAATAAATACCATTTTCATATTTTATAAAATATTACCACTGTATAGATAAAAAAAAACATAAATGAAAGCCAGCAGGAAACTTTTTAATAAAATTGAACTAATTTTGTGGAATAAGTAAAACAATCAGCGATTTTTTTTCTGCGATAGTATGCAAGATAAGCATAATTCGCATGCTGTAAAAATTACGTATTGATCAATAAAGTTCTGAGCAATAAAACTCAGTTTTAATTTGGCCTGTCAGTCCTCGATAAAGAGCAATTCGCCGCGATAATGTAGCTAACAAAAAATTTGAAAAAGCTTGCATTTGCTAAATAATAAGTAACACACCCAAAAGATCAGAAATGTGTCTAAAAGAGAACGTTGGCACTAAAGCTAGCAATAAAATATTATCTGAAATTCGTCACATTAAATGATATCTTACGTAGATTACGATAACTTTATTTCACATCTGACTAATTTATTTTATTATATAGTTGCGAGAATACGCTGCAATATAAGCGATTAGCCTTTCTAGGTTTCGCTTAGTTCTTATTTAAGGGATTACTTGTGAGGAGAGCTGTGTGTGATACGGTCGAAAATATGGCTTTTAAACTAGCAGTGGCGATTTTGGCGCTTGCCGTCTCCCATTCATCATTCACGAAAGGTACGAATTTAAATTTAGAATTTCATTTCAAGTTATTCACTGATTTATTACTCAAATTTAGCAAGCTTCTTGGAAGAAGTTTGTAAAACTGAAACTGACTGCTCTGAAGACGTTCCAAATTCTGTGTGCATAAACGGGTTCTGCCAGTGTGCTGAAAATTTTGTCCAGGAAGATGGAAATTTGGATAATTGCTTTCCCAGTAATTAAACTTTTGAAAAAGATTCAAGGCATTTTAAGATGTGTCATTAATTTTTAAAAATTTCAGAGCGTTTGATTGATGACCCATGTTCTATAAAAAAACAATGCCCAACAAAAGGAGATTGTCTACCTACTGGAATAAATAACAGAAAGCGGTGTCAGTGCACATCTGAGTATTTAGCCAATGAAATTAGAACTGCTTGCGAGGAAAGTAAGGATGACCAAAATGAAAGTTTGCACGAAATCACCAGCAGTTAATTTGTTTTCTCTTTAAGTCGAACCATTGGACCTTGGTGTAGTATGCCGTGATACCAGGCAGTGCAACAAAAACGTTACAAACTCCGAGTGCATCATGAATGGGGAAGGAAATTTTGTATGCCAGTGCAAGACGGATGCCTACATCCCTGACAAGCAAAATGTATCATGTCTCAAAGGTTTGAAAAACGCATTCAAATGAAACATCGTCTAATAATATTACTATGATTTGTTAGTGGCAAGTAAATTGGGTGATTCATGTGAAATTGATGCGCAGTGTGCGAAGATCCCATTTATTGATAGCAAGTGTAACGAGACAGGATTTTGCGACTGCTTGGAAACGCATGTTGCGGACGCGGAGAATACACAATGCTATGAAAGTGAGTTTTATTTCCAGTGAATCATTCGCGAGGAGTTCTTTTAAGTTCACCGACGTACTTCAAGCCACACCCTTGAGCTCTTTGCTTTTAACAAAAATATTTTTATAGCACGTTTACATTTAGATAAGCTTGCGAGGTTTAATTATTAACTGTAATGACACATTTACTGTAATCTTAATTATGGTTTTCACTCGAGTTTATTTCTCAAATTATTTTTTGTTCTTTACCCGCTTATCTTATATATTTTACCTAATCTATAATCACGTAATAATCTGTTTGATCTCTTTTTTTAAAGAAAAATATGAGCTGGGTGCCACCTGCGAAATTGAAGAACAGTGCCAATTTATGGGAAGCAATTGTACAGATGGAAAATGTAACTGTATTGATGACTGGATACCCCACGAGCTAAAATGTTTAGAGAGTACAAAATTCATGAAATTTACGCAAGCATTTCAATTAAGTAAATTTTATCTTTTTGAAACAGAGATCAATGATATAAATGGCACTCAGTGCGTGATTGACCAGCAGTGCCCAACTAATTCTAATTGCGACAGTGATGCAAAGAAATGCAGTTGCCAAGATGACTTTATCGCGGATAGAGAAAATCTATCATGCCTGGCCGGTAAATTACCTGCCTTTGAACGAACAAATATTCTAATAAGATTGATTTTCAGTTCTTTCTGCTATCGGCGAGACGTGTATAGAGAGTTCTCAGTGTAGCAATATGAATGCACTCTGTGAAAACAGCATGTGCGCTTGTCCATCAACAGGATTTGTTGAAAACGAGAATTTCTGCTACAAAAGTAACAATCACATAAAATTTAATAACAACCTTGCTATATAAATACTCTGCTTGGAACAGAAATCAATGACATAAATGGCAGCAAGTGCGTTATTGACGATCAATGTCCAACAAATTCTACCTGCGACGAAGAAACAAAAAATTGCCAGTGCGAAGAAGACTTTGTTGCTGATAGTCAACGTCTATCATGCCTTACTGGTATGTATTGTAGCTACCTTAGCCCGTAAAATATGCTAAAAATGAAGATTTCAGTTGTTAACGCTACTGGCGAGGAGTGTTCCGATAATACCCAGTGCAGCGGCATTAATGCACTCTGTGAAAACAGCACATGCGCTTGTCCATCCACAGGATATATTGAAAAAGATGGTTGTTGCTACAAAGGTAGAAAATGCAGACGTTGCTAGTGGGTAGAACGAATTAATAAAAATAATATGCGTCTTGCTGTAGAAATATACACTTTGGGAGACATTTGCCAGATAGCGGATCAGTGCAATGTAACTCAATCTACTTGCAAGAACAAAATTTGTGACTGCCAAGAAGGTTTCATAAGAAAGGAAAACAATTGTTACAAATGTAAAGCATGGACAACTTGGTTTAATTATTGTACGTTTTATATTAATTATGTCATTTGCAGTGGTCGATCTCAATGTTGATATTTGCGAAGTTAACGAGCAATGTCCAACGAATTCTACTTGTCTTTTGACAACCGAGCGCTGTCAATGTAACGATGATTCCGTAAGCTCGGTAAATAACAAAATTTGTTTGGCAGGTACTTGGAGAACTTTGATTCTTGATATATCTTTTCAATCAATCGGAAATTAATTTCAGCTCAAAACACTCTTGAAGCAGAATGCTTGGAAAAAGCGCAGTGCAAGATTCTGAACTCTCAATGTTCCGAAAACAAGTGCATCTGCAAAACAGAATTTGTTCCCGAAGAAAACCAGTGTTTCCCAGGTATTGATTGTTTTAAAATCGTTGTCCTTATAAAAATTCGTAATTATCATTTGGTTCGCAGAAAGAAGCGAATTAGGTGATCCATGCGAAAAGGCTATCCAGTGTTTAGTCCAATGGTCTACATGTCTGAACAAAAAATGTTCGTGTGACACAGATTTTTTGGAAAAAGACAAAAAATGCTACAAGGGTAAAATATTTTTTTCTCTGTTGATCTCATAAATATAATAAAATATTTTTTCAAAAATCTAGTACTTAACCTTGATGGCGAAATTTGTGAAATAGATGAGCAATGTCCAGAAAAATCTACTTGTTCCGGACAAGACAAAAAGTGTCAATGCATAAACGAGTATGTCAGCTCAGAAAACAAATTGATTTGTTTGATAGGTAGTTTTAAATTTTTATTTAAAAACATATGCTTCATGAATAAATTTTTTAGCTCGAGACACCCTTGGCATGCAGTGCTTGGAAAACTCACAATGCACAGTTGAAAATGCTAAATGTCTGCAAAACACTTGTCAATGTCCACCTGACTTTATAAAAAATCCAGATGCAAATTCCTGTTTAAAAAATCAAGGTAAGCAGAGATTTAATAGTAAAGTTTAACCAACTATTTATTTAAACTAAAAATTATTTCAGTTCTTGGTGAACAATGCAGTGTAGACGTCCAGTGCAAACTAACCGAAAAGAGTGAAAGGGTCGAGTGCAGAGAAAACAAGTGCCAGTGCAAATCGGGATTCTTGGCTCAAACCAAGAAAAATGTTTGCAGTTCTGGTTAGTGAAATTTCTGGCTTTTTTTCTCGGAGCCTGACCTAAATGGTATTTTTCAGGACCGGAAATCGCTTTGGCAGCTGCTGCCATCCTTTGGAATTTTCTACTGTCTCTCCTCATGTAATTCTTCGCGTCATGTGTGGGAATTCTTGATTTTTTAATTATATATGATAAAATAATATCACTTTGAAAACTTGAACAGTAAATAATAATTTCTATTGTACGAATTTGACTTGTGTGTTTTATTAATTATTGCATTGTTTTACATGAAATATTTTTTCTAACGCCTAAAATTGATAGATACCTTGAGTCCGCCTAAAGAAGAAAGCATTAAATTTTTAAATTAGCTCATGTGTACAGTCTAATCAATAGATTATTTCAGGGTTCAATAAAAATTATCGATTTTATATCCTACACAGCCTTTGGCTATCAATTAATCTTCATGCTTTTTATTTCAATCACTGTCCTGCGCAATTCCGGTCTAAGAAGTCGGGCATGCTTGCGGAGCTGCTGTCATCATTGACACAGCATAGTTGTCAAAAAATTCGACTTCTTCATCTGGGGTGTCTCTCAAGACTGACTCGTCTCCAACCTTCTGCTCTTTTGTTACGCGTGCATCTACGGTGACCCAGACGAAATAAAGCATCACCACCCTTTACTCATTGCGTTCAAAATTTTCTCAATTTTGTGAGAAGTGCATACGTCATGTTAAATAATTTACGTATTTTATTTAATGATGAAGAACAAATACATTTCTATGAAACGGTAGCTTTTAGGGTAAGTGTATTAGTAATATATAAAATAAAAAAATCAATTTAATCAAATTTGATTAAATTCGATTTGGCTTCACGGGACAAATGTCTAGCGTTTCAATGCAGTCCTCGGTGCGGAGGCAAGTGGCCCTTGAGTAGGCTGGGTCCCTGTGCGGCCTGGTGCGCCCATGTTATCCGTTCGCGGTGTTATTGGGACCCGGGTTTCAGCATTCGTGCTAGTGCAGTGCGCGCCCTTCCCGGTCCTCCGGTCCTCGGACAGGGATAAAAAGAGCAATAAAAAAAAAATTAGGACATTAATTAATTAGCTGTGTAAAATTATGGATTGTAATAACTGTCCTTGAAACTGAGTGTAACTTAAACCTGCAGATAAGAAATAAGCGAGATGCCTTTAATCCTTTCTCCCTTTGTAAGCTCGATTCAGCAGATAACTAATCGATTAATTGGTGCATGCTGCTGTAAATTCATCAATAAAAGACTTCCAAATCTTCATGTTTCAATTAATATCATAGTCCTTGAACGAACGCGACAACTTGATGTACTATATAAATGATCACCTCTCCTGCTTTTGAAGCCTCTTTCAAAGGAATACTCAAAGATGCTCAATGTACGACGATTTCTACCCCTTGCCCTCTTCATTTTAGGGATCCAAGTTTCATATTCAGGTAACTTTGCATCAGAATTTCTTTAAAATCTAAACTATACTATCCATTTTTAAGTTGGGGCAGTGCTAAATCTTGGAGTGAATTGCAACAGTGAAATCGACACTTGCCTTGCGGAAAATGCAGAATGCTTGTCAGTAGGTGAAATAGAGCAATGCGCATGCCACAGAGGCTACGTAGAAAATCAAGACAAAAGCAAATGCCTTAAGAGCAAGTATATTTCTTAATTTTCAAAAAATCAAGTATTGGCTTTGAGATGTTTCTGTTTTAACTGGTCGTTTAGTCTCTTTGGGACGCCATGCATGAAGGTTTAAAAAGGTTCTGAACTTTATATGTCAGGGACAGAGGAGGCTAAAATTGAAGGATAAAAATCCACTCGGTTTTCTAACTACAACAAATTCTTTAATATTGATTTAATTACAAATATTTAAATACAAGTTTCAATTTTCATAAAAAAAAATAAATATTATCAGGGTGATCTCAGCCATTTTTTCAATTAATTTGCCAAATTTTTCATCGTCTCTTGACTTTTAGGTACGATGGTGGTGTTGACCAATAAAATACTGAGTAAATGTTTGGAACAAATATTTTGAGTATTTTCCTGGATTTAGAGTTTAAAAAATAAAATCAACTACATATATCTCAAAATCTATGAATAAATTTACGATATCAAGCTCAACCAAACACCATAAACTTTTTTTGCCGGAAAGGTTTAGCAAAGAAAATATTTTTCTAGGTCAATGGTCAAGGTCAGCGTTTTTAAATTTTAGTTTAAAATCAAATTTCAAAAAAGAACACGATATATTTTTCTTAAAAATAGTTGCAAAACATATGATATTTTGCTACCCTCAAATATTTGCATTTTGAGATATTTTTGGTTAAAGGTGAAACCCCGGCTTTGAGACGAAGATCAAAATATAAACATGTACGCGAGATCATGGCTTCTACTGGTCAAAAATTAATAAAATACATAATATACCGTTTTATTTATTTTAGTATTTATGTGTCCTCTGACGAGCAATAAATGTATCAGGGTAGTAACTTTCACCTCTTTTCATTCCTCGCGTTTTAAGAATTAACTTATTTACTAGTGCTTACTGCACAGTAGCTGGCCTTGAATGTTTGCAATCGTCCTAAAAATGATTTTGCACACCCTCCTGATATCACGGGAAAAATTAGTCAAATTATTTTGAAAATTTACAGAGACCAACCATTAATATTATTTTAATTCCTTCTAAATAGTCAGAGACAGTATTGGAGGATATTGTGATGAGACAGTTCAATGTGATTTCGAGAATAGTGCTTGCACAGCGGATGGTGAGCAAAAGTACTGCTTCTGCAAAGATGATTACGTGCCTGATGATTCCTTTAAACAGTGCTATCCAAGTAAAATTATATTGCAAAATAAAGTTCTATAATTTTTACGATATAATCAATTTCAGAGGTTGGAACAATTGACAAAGATGATTGTGAAATTACAAAGCAATGCCCTCGAAACGCTGAATGCAAGAGTGATACCAAGCAGTGTAGCTGTACGGAAGGATTTGTGAAAAATTTTCAAGAAACTGCATGTCTTGGTGGTAAATTAATTACATTGATTTTTTAAAGGGCTCACCAAATATTTATTTATTTGTTCCTTACTGCTTTCCAATAATTTTGTATTATATATACGCTTGTTCTCTTTTTTCTCTTTTTTAAAATCTAAATTTATTGATTATTTTATTTCTACAGAGGCAAAAGCATTAAATGACCGTTGTAGTGAGGATATACAGTGCGCTGGCATAATATCATCTTACTGTAACAGAGTTGTCGGCGAATGCAGATGCATTTCTTCACATATAGCTTCCGAAGATCTTTCTACCTGTTTAACAAGTAGGAAAAACCTTTTCTTTAAAATTTGGAGTCAAATATTTCCCTTTGTATGTGCAGAAACAAACGCTGTTGGGGGGCTGTGTGAAGAGTCACCTCAATGTGTGGTCGAAAATTCTGCCTGTGTTGCCCACGGAGATGTAAAATATTGTGATTGTGATGCGGATTTCGTCCCAGATTTAAATTCATTACAAAAATGCTACCCTGGTAAAAATATCTATGATTAATTTTGAATTTTCTCCGCCAGCTATTCACATTCACGCACATAGCATTATGTTCTTTATTACAGAAATAAACACACTAGAAAATGATATTTGCGAAGTGTCAAATCAATGTCCATCAAATGCTGAATGCAAGAATCTTGGCGACGCCAAGAAATGCAGTTGTAAGGAAGAATTTGTGTCAAATCCACAAGGAACATCTTGTCTTCAAGGTAAACTGCCTTTGTTCTTTTTTAAACACCATCCAAATTAATTGATTCTTGCATATAGTGGCAGATAAAATTGGATTTTTCTGCAGTACTAGCGCGCAGTGCGAAAGAATCAATGGATTTTGCTTTGGGCCATTTGGATTAGAAAGGTGTATATGCAAACAGAATACATCCCCAAACCTAGCCAACACTTACTGCAATCCAAGTACACAATTTATATTCGCATAGCGCAGGAAAATAAAATGAGTTTCAGATGTTTTGGGTGCACCTTGTCTGGAATCAATAGACTGTATCATCAATTGGGAGAACTCTGAGTGCGCATCTGGAACTTCTGGCAAAGTCTGCAAATGCGCACCGGGGTACGTTGAAATTAATGGCGAATGTTTAGAAGGTAATTCAAATTCACGCTTTTCGGCTTAAAATACTGATGGTAACATAACTATTTCAATTTATTTTTCACAGGTATAGGTGGTGCATGTCCTGTCGATGGTAATTGCCCATATGAAAACAGCAATTGTGTGAATAACATTTGTCAATGCAATGACGGATTTGTTGGAAGTATTGACAAAAAGAGTTGCCTGAAGAGTAAGGTGGTCAAATACTTGTAGGCTGCTCGAAGCTAAATTTTAAACTGGTTCCAGAGGCTGAAAAGTTAAATGATGCATGTCAAGAGAGGGCGCAATGCAATAATATTGTTTCGGCAACTTGCAACATAATGGTAGGCGAATGCAGATGCGTGTCAACACATGTGCCAAGTTTAGATCTTTCCACTTGCTTAAAGAGTTAGTATAAAAATTAAGTTAGTGGTAAAAAA
Organism: Cloeon dipterum; assembly: GCF_949628265.1. Classification (NCBI taxonomy): domain Eukaryota; kingdom Metazoa; phylum Arthropoda; class Insecta; order Ephemeroptera; family Baetidae; genus Cloeon; species Cloeon dipterum. The sequence goes on along the minus strand of NC_088790.1, from coordinate 7,118,386 downwards.
ATATAAAAATTTGTCAAATCTATTTCGCATCAAGCGATCAAATTATTTTTAGTTTCAAACAATTTTTTGTTTTCAACAGTTAAAGCTAATTAGCACATTGTGGGTAATTTTACAGAAGTAAGTGGTTTAAATACACCTTGCGAGCAGTCAGGTCAATGCACAACGTCAAATGCTCAGTGCTTAGATGAACTGTGTACTTGTATGGACAATTTCGTACAAGGCGGAAATTTCTGTTTGGAAAGTAATTTTTTCAATTTTTGTCCAGGGAGCAACAGTTATTCATGCTCTTGATATTTACAGAAGTTGATACATTGGGCGAAGGTTGTAGGATCAGCGCTCAGTGCACGCCTGCAAATTCTGTGTGTGTGGCAGGGCAATTGATTTGCGATTGCGAGACGGAATTTGTTCGGAGTGAAAATAACAAAACATGCTTGCCACGTAAGTGACAATGACACCTGAAGCAATTTGCTTGACGCTTCTTTCAGTGGTTGACTTCGATGAACCATGCCTGGAACTGGCTCAATGCACACTCACTGAAGGAGAAGTCACGTGCTCTAGCGAAGGAAAGTGTGCATGCGACGCGGGCAATATTTTCGCCGAAAATACGTGCTGGCAGCGAAAATGTAAGTAATTATGACTAGTCAAAATACTATTTACACTATTTTATTTAGCATGATGAAAAATAAAACCTCCAATTTTGTTCCAGCGCTTGATGAGCAATGCAATAAGACAATACAGTGCCAATTAGCCGAAAATAATGAGAGAGTTCATTGTTTGGACGATAAATGTCAGTGCAAGGCAAGCTACATACCAGACAAAACTAATAACATTTGCAATACAGGTAATGCAGACAGATTCACTTATTTTCTGCTAATAATAATGCTTCATTTTTTATTATTTCAGGCGCCCAAATCTCTATTGCAATGGCATCGCTTCTTTCAGTATTAATAACAGTTTATATTTCTCGGTGATTTGAATCAACCATACCAACAAACATATCAAAACCTTGGCAAGAGCTAATTAAAACTTATTATATTGTTTATTAAAAAGAAGATAATCCGAAAAACATTTTGCACATTAATTAACCAACTTAGCTACGATATTTTAGGGAGTTTTAGGAATACCTTGAAATAAACTGAAATATCTTGAAGCAATGTTGGAAAAAAATTTATTATAAAATATACATTTTTGAGGAAAAGAGCAAATGAACAGGGAATAATTTCCTGATTGTAATCATAATAACAAATATGTATTATAATAAAGGCTTCATCTAAGCAAATTGCGGCAATCTGATTGTGAGTGATGATTAAGGGTGAGTGCTGGCTGTTTGCGAGCGTTCGACTTACTTTTAAGTCCATTCGGATTTATAAAATATGCGAAATATTTCCGTCTTGCAGCTCGCCAGTTTGTACCTTTCTAGTTTTGAGCGAATAAATTTCACGGTGAGCAGTTATTTGCGAGATTGGAGGTCGATTGGACGCGATTTTTCAGCGTTGAAATTTGTAGGTGGCAGTCATATTTGCTTAAAGTACTTGTTAATAGATGGTGAAATTCCAAATTTGAAACTCGGGAATGGGGGCGTTCCCTATTTTTTCGATATCTCAAAAATACCCGAAAAACGAATTCTGTTAATGAATTGTAAACTGCAACTCTTGACTGCGTTGAGTTATCACCTTGAAACTTTCACTGCCCAACCTAGTTTTTGATCCTGAACAACTTTTGCATTTACAAAAAATCCCAGGTCGAAGGTCAAGGTCACCTTTGGCGACCTTTTTTTGATAATTCAAATTTAAGGGATGATAGCCCCCTACGATTTTTTCGGGTTTAGGGCTGAAATGTAGCCCGTGAAATTCTGCACAAGCACACCAAGTTTCATAGGTGCAATCGCGATACTTTTGCTGCAATTCGAATTTGAAGTTTGAAAACCTGCTCGAGGCCGCTTTACCGCGCATGCACTTTGAGCGGAGAGTTCGCCTCTCGTTCTTCAAGTTGATTTTTTTCGCATTTCATTTGCTTAGAAACACTAATGGGGCCTAGGGTAGACCAAGGAAGGTTGAAATCGCCCTTCAGGGTCTGTCCCTGACGTGACCCTGAGATGAAAAATTTCGAAAATTTCCAATTCCATCGAAATTGGTGTCTTTTTATAGGTTTTCGCCACTGTACAGCTCAAATTTACAGCCAAAACTGCCGAATGACAATCCTGAAACCGGTTCTTGAAATAATTGTGGTAGCCATTAATCCAGACGTGATGTGTTAAATGGTCAAAAATTTGAAATCATAAATTTATGAAAAGATACTTTAATTTTGCACACATGAAGTTCATGATATGAGTTGATAATAAAGGATCTTATGCGTAATACTATGAAAAAATGTTATGAAATGCACTGGCAAATACGCTAATTTTAAAAACTAAAAAATGTTGTTTCTCTACTTTTTTAAGAAAAATTGATTTGTTATTGCTCGATATACATTTTTTAACTTTTGTTAGTATAAAAACGATCGTTAATTTTAACACTCAATATGAACTTTGTGTGTACAAAACAGAAGAGTCGTATCATAAATTAAAGATTTCAAATTTTTGACCATTTAACACATCACGTCTGGATTAATGGCTACCACAATTATTTCAAGAACCGGTTTCAGGATTGTCATTCGGCAGTTTTGGCTGTAAATTTGAGCTGTACAGTGGCGAAAACCTATAAAAAGACACCAATTTCGATGGAATTGGAAATTTTAGAAATTTTTCATCTCAGGGTCACGTCAGGGACAGACCCTGAAGGGCGATTTCAACCTTCCTTGGTCTACCCTAGGCCCCATTAGTGTTTCTAAGCAAATGAAATGCGAAAAAAAATCAACTTGAAGAACGAGAGGCGAACTCGCCGCTCAAAGTGCATGCGCGGTAAAGCGGCCTCGAGCAGGTTTTCAAACTTCAAATTCGAATTGCAGCAAAAGTATCGCGATTGCACCTATGAAACTTGGTGTGCTTGTGTAGAATTTCACGGGCTACATTTCAGCCCTGAACCCGAAAAAATCGTAGGGGGCTATCATCCCTTAAATTTGAATTTTCAAAAAAAGGTCGCCAAAGGTGACCTTGACCTTCGACCTGGTATTTTTTGTAAATGCAAAAGTTGTTCAGGATCAAAAACTAGGTTGGGCAGTGAAAGTTTCAAGGTGATAACTCAACGCAGTCAAGAGTTGCAGTTTACAATTCATTAACAGAATTCGTTTTTCGGGTATTTTTGAGATACCGAAAAAATAGGGAACGCCCCCATTCCCGAGTTTCAAATTTGGAATTTCACCATCTATTAACAAGTACTTTAAGCAAATATGACTGCCACCTACAAATTTCAACGCTGAAAAATCGCGTCCAATCGACCTCCAATCTCGCAAATAACTGCTCCGGTAGAAATGTCTAGCATTTTAATTAAAGATCCTAATGACGAGGCAATGGCTGTCCCTTTCAATAGGACCGGGCTCATCCCTTATGCGACCTATTCTGTCACATCATATTATGATATTCGTTAGTGACGAAATTGACATTGGGCGCACAATGGCTCGTGGCCGACCGTGGCTAAAGCATGGTTGCCTATATAATGAAGATTAGTTTAGTCCAGGAACAATTCTTACGTTATTTTCACACTTATGCTGATAAAATTTTGTAATAGAAACGGATTCCGTAATAATATTTACACGTATTTCACTTTTAAAGATGGCATTGCATTGGGTTCAATTAATACATTTGTTTTCAAAAGGGGCCAATGCAAAAAAAATCAGAGCGAGATGTCCACTTATCGATTGGTTGAACGATTGATCAATAGGGGCTTGGTATACAATTTGAATCATTCGACTTATCTGCATACGTGCGGTGATATTCCTTGTGTCTTTCTTCTACTAATATTTTAGTTTCAAGTGTTTATACCGATAAGACTGGCGTGATTCAATACTAGTTGTTTTTGGCAGCTCATTTATATTTTCTACATTTTGAAATTATCATGCTGATATTATCAACACTTCTATACATTAGTATTATTGAATATTTGGTGCGTGAATAATTTCCAAGAAGAGTCGATGGTGTATAATTAATGATTAATTCAGTGTTTGATCAATGCGAGCTCAATCAATGTGATAAAACCTCTTAAAAATTTTAGCCAGTATTTTTTGCACAAGGAGATTATAAAATGATCATGAAAATAAAAAAAAATCCACTATAACACACTCGGGCGATAATTACAGTTAAGGTTCCTCGGCGTAAAATAAGCTTTTACCAAAATATACTCTTTTTAATCTTGTTTCAAAGTATGAATTTAATTTATTTATTCAGACCAAGACTATATTATTTACACGCCCTTTATTGGTAGTGCAGAAAGTGACTTCATCCAAAAGTGATGAAGTTACAAAATATCGTAGATAAACTATAAATTCCTAAATCATTTCAATATACTAGCAATCGCAAGTGACGGATTTTGTGACGCAAAATAGCTCTTGGCTGTATAATTACCTAGCACACTATATCATTTGATTATTTTCAAGTGTGCCACTGATATCGAGGCAAGCATTTGCCTTTGAAAAAATCAATCACACAAAGCAGGTTAATCTATTGTGTCGGCCTTATCGGCATATATGCAATATAAAAAGAGATTATCTGTGCAGATGGTCACTTCATACTTCCACCTTCAGAGAGTCAACGAGGTTCTGCAATGGCTTCAATAAGGATTTTTTTGTTCGTTTTCCTAGCTAGTCTAGTTGTTCTAAGCAGAGGTAAAAATTGCATTATTTTTTTTTATGAAACAAACTATTGAATTTTTCCTATTACAGCAGCTAACAATGGAGAAACGTGCGACGTAGCAGCTCCTGAGTGCCCTGAAAACGCTGAATGCAAGGAAGTAGGAGGTGAATCCTTATGTGATTGTGTGGATGGCTACGTTTCAAGTGATGACAAAGGAAGATGTCTTAAAGGTAATAAATAACCACATTGACTCGTAACATAGCAAAAATATGAGTATATGTAATTTCAATTAAACTTTATTTAATTTATAAATTTTTTTTAAATAGTTACGTCCGCAATAGATGAAGCTTGCGAGCAAAACGGTCAATGCCAAATTGCAGAATCTTCTTGCATTGAATCGAAATGTCAATGCAATCCTGGCTGGGTGGTTAAATCTAACTTGATACAATGTTTGAAAGGTAATGGGAAATCATCTCGCTCAGCTCTATATTTTGAACACTCTCATATATTCATAATTAGTGGAAAAATACTAGTTTCAACTTGTCCGAGTGCATTTGCACATTTTTTATGTTAAAAAATTCGATTTTCTAATTATAAATTAAATAAGGTAGCAAAATTTCTAGGGATGTGCAAAAAAGTGAATTTTTTTAAGGAAATAATCAGCGTTTCAGTGAAAACTCATATGTCTAACAAACAACTTTTGAAGCAAATATAGTGTGTAAAACAGAGAATAAGTCGAGATTCCAAGAAATTTTGATAAAAATGCTAAATATAACGTAAAATGGAATATGCAATGTTAAAATATTTGCTATGATTGCAGTTCTATCGGATTTCAACGAAGCATGTGAAGAGTCAGCACAGTGTAGTTCAGGAGACCTAGGAGCTACAGCAGTGTGCGGCGATTCTGGTAAATGCACGTGCTCTGAGGGTTCAGTAGAGAACAGCGCTGGAAACAAGTGCATCCAAGGTTGGAAAAAAATATAACTTACGCTCTAGCGCTTACAAACGTTTTCATAAGGTGCTTCACGCCTCGGAGAGGACTGCACAGAAGATCCCAATGTTTGCAACACGGTGGCAGATTCTGAGTGCAATGCCGAGAAAAAGTGCGCTTGCAAAGATTCCTTCGTTGCGTCATTGACTGGAGAGAAGTGCCTTGCTGGTAACATATTTTTTATACATAATAATTTGATTTTAAAATAGACTCCTTAACTGTTTTCAGTTGTTGATGGCTCCCTGGGGAACCCTTGCGAGGAAAACTCCCAGTGTAATCCAAAAATTCCTAACACCGAGTGCGTGGACAACAAATGTGCTTGCAAAATAAATTTTGTTGGTGATATAACTGCAACATCTTGTCTTGCTTGTAAGCTATTATATAATAATTGAATCAAGAGTTATTCTACGAAATTATTTCTCAGATGCCGGTTATGGTGAAGAGTGCGAGGAAAACAGTCAATGCAGTGCGGAAACTGATGGACTGGTGTCGTGTGTGCCAGTCGATGGAAAGTCAATTTGTCAATGCAAACCTGAAAATCATTACATCACACCAAAATGCTGGTTTGACCGCAGTAAGTGCTCAAGTTTTAAGACTAGAGCTTAGTTTTAAGAGATTTTTTTACCGGCAATTTCTGCAGCATCTCATTCAACTGTTAGGAAAATTCTAATTTTATATATATATATATATATATATATATATATATATATATATATATATATATATATATATATGTCATAAAATTGACTGAGAGATATCTGGTATCTGCTATTTTTTTTTTTTAAGAGAAGTGTTTTTACAGTAAATCCCTTAACAAGCACTTCATCTGGATGGTTCGAATGTACCATATAAATTGTGATAAACTTATTTAAAGAGCCCAAAATTAATTTTCTTTATAGATTTGAAATATTAATTTAAAGAACGGAAATTAACCAATTGCTATTTCCTTTGCAGAACTGGATGAGCAGTGCACTGACAAAAAAGAATGCATCCTGAGTGACGGCCAAACAGATCGGGTGGATTGCATTGAAAATAAGTGTACCTGCACGTCAGCTTATGTTGCTGATTTAAATCAAAATAAATGCAATTCAGGTAAATAGCTCTTAACATGCATGCAGGAATTGGTTTTAATTTTTTAATTGCATTCTAGGTGTCCGAAACAGTGTGGCCATCATTATCTTCGCAATTGCTGCACTTTTATTAAAAATGTGTTAAATTTCCTGCATTTCAAATAATTTATTATACACATAAAAATAATAAAAATGAAAAATTCATTGATATAAGAAAGAAATTCTCTAATTTTTCTGTTGAAATAAAGAAACGTCTCCTCTCAAAAAGGCAGCAACATCATGACAAGATTTTTATCAATGTAATGACAAAAGTGGACCGATGAGTAAGAAAAGTAAATAACAAAGCAACGACCGCATATTTGATTTATGACTAGAGGCTTCTACGTAGTTGAGATCTATCTTAAATAAATATTCACTCGAAATGTCTACAGCGAATAGCTTTTGTCATTGATGAAGGTTTAGTAGAGTGAAATTAATTGCATATTGACAGGTGAAACGTTTTGGACCGATGAGGAGGACCGGCATGTGTGACGTGCAATCGTAGCAATTTTCGTGGAAAACATGAGTTAGCAAACATGCGGGTATATTTGATACTTGAGCAACAACTCAAGCTCATTATTCAACTCGATTTAGACATAAAAGAGGAGATAATGTCCTATGTACATGCATCAATAAAGATTACAATATTGTGCTAGTGTCAATTAAGTATTAAATTTATGCTTCATATATCATCTAAATTTACTCTGACATTGTAAGTTTAGTTTTTCATTTGTTTTAGATCAACATTTTGCATAACAAATTAAAAGATTGATTCGGTATTTCACAAATTTATCAAGTGCCAAATATATCATGTTATGTGGATTGCGATACAAATAAAACGAATTGTCATTCGATGGTACAGACAATACTGGTGCTGCTAACTCATCATGTATCAGTATGATTCACTAGTGGTGAGTCATACTGATCTTAAACTATTTTAAAAGAAAATCAACTGATTTGCTGATGAGGCCTAAGGGTTCGAAACTTACGCTACTATATACTTTCAGAAAACGTATGTGTTATTTGAGTTTTTCCTAATAGAATTAGAATTATAGTTAACCATTCGATATTGAATTAATTTTCTGTGCAGTGTAAAGTAATTCAGATCATTTAAATTTAAAGATTAATCTGCGCGTGTATTTCTAACTTTTTTCCTAAAATGCATTTCTCTGATGGGAAGATATCTCAGGCACTTGGCCTAAAATCCTATATTGAAAATGAGGTAAAACAAAATTTATACACAGAGGGCCATCGGGCTATCCATTTTTGAAACAAAACAATTTTGAATGTGGCTTTGGAAAAATCAACGCATAAAAAATGATTGACTGTGTGGATCAAGTGACCCGACAAAAATATATTTTTAACCGAATGTCGAGTGGCTTGATAAGATAATATATGAACGAGCGGACAAACTCCAAAAGCAAGAAAGCAGAGGCTACCAGAACACTCTATTATTGTAAGAGAGAAACGCCGCAATGGGGGTCAACTTGTTTATAGTGACAAGTTTCGTTTTGGCTTTCGCTGGTTTAGCCCAATGTGCCCTTCGATTGGATCTTGGTGCGGCGGCAAGCGAAAACATTTGGACGGTGGCTAACAACAACGGCTGTAAGCTATTTTTGTGCTTATCTTAATTAGTTGAAATCTATAAAAAACCGTTCAAATTAATCATATATTATAGCTATTAACATTGCTGCAACTGTGCCTGGAGGGATTTACTCTGATTTAAAAAATGCTGGAATTTTGGATACAGATTTTTACTATCGTTTCAACGACCATATGTATCGCTGGGTGGGTTACGACACATGGACTTTCACCAGGCAGTTTCAAGGTATTAGATATATCACACATCACACACTTATCAGTATTTTATCTATATAGAACTAAAATTAAATGACACACTTTACGAATTTTCTCATATTTTTCAGATATTTTTTTAGTAAATCAACTAATATTGATTTACACAATCGTGTTTGTTGGCAAAAACCATCAAAAATTATTTACTGATTACATAATACAGATTCATTATATAACAGAGGACCGCACCACAACATTCTTAGACAGTCAAAACTTCTTGCATAAATGATTCACTTAAATGAATTAATTAAATTCACCTAAAAATTAAATAAATTTGAATATTAAAAACTTGGCATGCTAATGCTGTGGCAGGCATTAATTCAAAATAAATAATTTTTTATTAACTTGTCAAATAACGAGGCGCAAAATGGCATTTCATTCATACTGCGATTTATTGGCCAGTCTAGACTTTGTCACATATTGTATTTAAAACGGTATAATTTTGGTCGATCCCACTATTGCTGTGGCAAAACACGATTCTATAACCACAGTCCCGTGTTAAGGGTGAAGTCGCCTTCACCAAGAGCACCATGATGTAAAAAATTGAATTCGATCAATATTACCTTTGGCAAAAATTTCGCAGTACTTTCTTAAAAATGCGATTAAGTCTATATCGGCCATTTCACCGCAGCATAAATGATTTTAAATACTCAAGTAGTTCGCAGATCACCACATTCATTACCAAGTCTGCAATAAATCAAAATCAGTTCAACACGCATTGGGGGAAATTTGGTTTCATGAATCTGTACTACGTGTTATATATTTGTAGTTCCTGCCGAGTTCGTAGGAAAACGGCAAGTAAATCTTGTCTTTGAGGGCGTTGACACCTACGGGCAAATTCACATCAACAATGAGCAACCAGTCACCGTGGGCAACATGTTTGTGCGATACGTTATTCCATTCACACCAGAAACTGTATGTTTGCGGAAAAGAATAAAAGAGCGATAATTAAAATTGAGATAAACTAGGTGAACACACTGACGGTCGTTCTGCCATCTGCAATTGAGTACGCTGCAAACAGGTCTGCCGAAACATTTGTCGCACCTGAGTGCGTTGCTCCCGAATTTCAAGGCGAGTGTCATGCCAACCAAGTCAGGAAAATGCAAGCATCCTTTAGCTGGGATTGGGGACCAGCTTTCCCTTCTGCCGGGATTTGGTGAATATACACATTTTTAATTATATATAATTCACACTCTAGTACTGGTATCAATTAACAGTTTTCGAAATTTATATGCAATGTTATTCTAGGAAAAAGGTTTATGTTGAAGCGTATGACACGTTGCTAATCAGAGACACAGTTTACGATATTCAGTACTCGGACGCAAATCAGCAATGGATTGTAAAAATCTTAGTTTTATCTTGCCAAGACACTCATTTATATCGAATAATAGGTACAACTCACTGTGTACGCCGAACTTTTATCTAGAGAGCAGTCATCCGGCTCTGGAGATTTGCAGTTTGAAATCCAACTTGATGATGTTTTGCAAAGTGCAACGAAAAAAGTTAACTATCAGGGGCAGCAAGGAGAAATTGTTTTCACGACATCATTAAACGTCCCAGCAGTAAGGATTAACATTTAAACAGGAAACATATAGGCCATTCATTTAACATTTAATTAGGGTTCGGTTCAAACATGGTATCCGAATGGCATTGGACGTGGACGCAAGTTGTACCAAGCAACAGTTCGATACATTCCCGATGGCGTAGCTGAAACTGCAGAAAAAAATGATACGATTGCTTTCAGGACTTTAAAGGTCGTGCAAGATTTCGTTGACCCAAATGACCAAACAAAAGGTTTACAAGAAATTGTCAAATATTTCAAGAATTTGCTTATGTTTAAACAACTCAACAGGCCGTCACTTTTATTTTGAGGTTAATGGGTCCCCAATCTTCATGAAGGGTTCCAACTGGATTCCAGCACATGTACTACCTGAGTTTGGTTCCACCGACCAGTATGCTGAAAATCTATTGAGGGCATCCGCTGAGGCAGGCTTTAATATGCTGCGTGTGTGGGGCGGCGGAGTATATGAGAGCGACCGCTTTTATCAGGTTCACGCAACAAGGCAGCCTGCGCAACTTGGACGTAACGCGCGTTGCATAATTTCAGTTGTGCGACGAGCTGGGCATTCTGGTGTGGCAAGACTTTTTATTTGCGTGCAGCATGTACCCGGTGGACGAGCCGTTCTTGAGCAGCGTCCGCACTGAGATTGTCCAAACCGTCCGCCGGTTGCAGCACCACACAAGCATTGCCCTTTGGGCTGGTAATAATGAAAACGAGGCTGCACTTATAGGAAATTGGTATAATTTATAGTTGAGTAGTTAATGTAGTTTAAGATAAATTTCTATTTCAGGTACCAAACAGCATCTAATTTTTCTGCCTACAAAGCAGATTACATCAAACTTTACGTTGACACGGTAAAGCCCCTAGTTAACGCCGAAGATCCGACAAGAAACTATTTAGTGTCTAGTCCTTCAAATGGAATAAAATCCGAGGAAGATGGGTATGTTTCTGATGACCCATACAGCGCTCTCTATGGAGATAGTATGTCCTATAAGTTTACTTGAAATAATATATCATTGCAATTATTATTTATAGTCCACTTCTATATTTATCTGTCTGACGGATGGGACCCCGCTATTTATCCACGCACGCGGTTCGCCTCGGAATTCGGATTCCAATCCTTCCCTTCGATGTGGGCACTTAATCAGGATATTAGCATCAATGACCTGGACTTGGGCCTGAACAGTGAAATAATCAATCAAAGACAGCATCACCCAAATGGAAATTTCGAGCTTACCTATCAGGTTGAGAGTAGACTGTTGCCTGGCGGTCAGTTTAATTGGAATACGCGTGAAACGTTTGAAAAATTCACGTACCTCACCCAGGTAAACTTTAAATGTGGCTGGATCGCCCAAAGTATAGTGTGCCATTGTCATTTCACCAGATTTATCAAGCAATGTCCACTAAAACCGAGGCAGAATGTCACAGGCGTTGGAGGGGCTGGTACGATGCACCAACAGGGGAAGGCCTCACGATGGGATCCTTGTATTGGCAACTGAATGACATTTGGAATGCCCCCACCTGGGCAGGAATCCGTAAAAATAATTTGCAAATAATTAATTATATACTTAGTTGCAATGCAAAACAGAACATGATGGAACTTGGAAAATGATGCACTACTACGCGGCAAAAATGTACAACCCGTTCCTCGTTTCTCCCTATGTTACTCCCGACCAAAGGCTTTCCGTCCATGCGATTAATGATAATTTGGAAGAATTTGGAGATGCAGTTATTAAAGTGAACGTTTTCTCGTGGTCCAAGCTGGATTCCATTTACTCATTCACACAGCCATTTATACTGGTTTGATTGCGCAAATCTTAAAATTGACGAGTTTTAAATGTACATTTTGTTGGGTATTTGTTCCAGACTAACAATTCAGCTGTTGAAGTATTTTCGCAACCTTTAACAACGATTTTAAACACCGCTGGCTGCGAAAGTTTATCAAGGAAAGCTGGAAGTCGAATTCCAGAAGATTCATGCTTTTTGACAGTCCAAATGCTCTCTAGTGACGAGTCCCAGGTCTTGTCTGAGAACTTCGTGTTGCCTGCCAAATTCAGCTCGGTTTTGGGAATCGTAAACAAGCCTCAACTTCAGGTTTAAATTTTTGAGTTGGATAAAAAACTTATTTTTATTTTATAATTTTTTTTTATTCGCAAATGCAGGTTTCTGGTGTCTCCGATTCCGTTGCAAGCCTTCCTTCATCCCGCTACGTGCGTGCATTTGACGTTGTTGTAAGCACTGACAGCGTGGCACCATTTGTTTGGCTGGATGCTGCAGACGCTAAGGGCAGATTCTCTGAAAATGGGTTCATCCAAGCTACTGCCACTAAAACCGTTCAGTATTTCGCCCTGGTGGATATAACGCCTGAAGAATTGCAGTCGAAGTTGACTGTGACTTCGCTAACGCACAACTGGCCATAAGAACGTGTGTTTATGTTTTCAGCTATTTTTCTTTAAGCAGGAAAAATGTAATAAAGCATAAATTTAAGTAAAAAAAATACCTTTTTTATCACAAACATTCATTCTTTATATTATAGAATAGAATATTTATTAAACGCCAACGGCGTACAACTATTTCCAGCATTTATATGAGGCAGCTTTGGTTAAAGTCAAAGGTTTCAGAGGACAATCAAGAATATGGTAGATACTATACAGATCAGCATTACAATAACTACATTTACATTTGTCAGGAACATCCAGGTGAAAACAAGAATTTGTGCAAATAAGAAAATGATATCCATGAAAAGAATATCTGGTTAACATGGAACGATCCTTACAATTCGTTTTCTTCCAATCAGTATTTAACATTGCGGGAGTATAATATAATTTTGGATCAATATTTTGCTTTTTGATATATCATATATTCATATTACTTATACAAACTTGACAAAAGCTTCGGAACAAGTGAGAGAGAATTTTGATTTTAGCTCATTTACGAATAGGTCGGTCTGTACAAGTTCATAAACCAATCTAGAACGCATTCGTTTATCAACTCCTAGCGCCTTTTTAAAAAATCTAGATTTAGCACTTTCTAATTTATTGAATTCTTTATATTATGTCACCAAACCAATAGATAACAATATTATAAGAAACGCATTTTAATTTCAATTTTAAGAAACGAAATAGCCATAAATTTATGCTAGAAGTTAATTGCGCAAATACGCTCCGCGGGATAACACGAGAAGCACCGCGTTTCGATCAGCGGCGGTAGATTGCGCTAGTAACCCTGCTTCAGAATAATTATTTCCACCGCATATCTCTCGATTTGATTTTTGAACAAGTCAGGTTAATATTGAGCGAGGAGTACTTGAAAAATCTTTATTGCTGCCAAGAGAAATTGAAAAGATAAAAAAATTGGATGGCTGAATTTATCGAATTTATTATTACCAATGGTTGACAAGTGTGTGCTGAATAAAATTTTTTGAATGTTTTAATGCTTTTCCTAATATTACGAGTCAATGCTGATCTCAGAGATGTAATTTTTTCCCGTACACTTAAAGTCATCTCTGTCTGCAATTTATGAATGAAATAATTTAGCGAGACCTCTGCGAAGTAAAACATCTGCTTCTGAATGAAACGGGCAACGCGCTTGAGTGTGTGGCCTCACCCATTCTGAAAAATTCGACGCCAGTAGCTAAAACCGAAATGAGCACACTTGGAAGTTTTAATTACCAGCCTTGATCAGCCTATCTGATAATGATACATATAGAATGCATAAATATAAATGAAATATCGATTTTGGTGCCGGCACGGAGAAGAAGCAGCACCTTTATTCCCACTGTCGTCGACTCTGTTCGAAACCAGTAATTGTTGTGCCATTGCTGGAAAATATATTAATATTAAAGGCAAAATGAATGAGTGCCCAGCATATTACTACTATATATGCGCGTCGAGCACATTGTTATTATTTATTGCCGGCTGGAACTTGAGGGCTTGTTGCTGCTCGAAAGGGAAAATATTTATGCCGTGTGTGTATTTACGAGAGGGACGCGCTTCCAACGGGTGGCTATATTGCTGCTGCTGCTGCTGCCTTGTAGCGTACACAATTTATTCCTCCCGGTATAGGAAAAAAATGAGAAGGCGGCAATACACCGAATATTGAAATGCCGTGTAATTATCTCTATCCTTGGATTGAAATTGTATTATTTCTAGTGAGGCGAGGCTGCACGGAGCATTACGAATGATTTTCAACACAGCTCTCAAAGATGTTCTTTATAATAAGTTCATCTACTTTGTATTATAATAAAATTAGTTGGAGAAGTTAAGTGATATCCGCATTTTATTGGCTTACAAACACTTAGCAAACATAATATGAGGTAGTCAAACTAGTGTGAGGCCCGTGCTTTACTCCTATTACACAAAATCACTTTTAAATTATGCTACGTTTAGATAAAAGTGAGAGTTTGAAACGTGGAAAATGTGGAAGAAATTTTCTCTTGGTAATTTTAGTTTCCCAAAATATATTTCTGCGTTGTGGAATTTAATGAAAAACAATACTGTATCACTCTCCAAGGTCTTAATGATTCTGATTGTAATTTTAGTATTGAACTACACGTTTGCTACGATATTCACGGCTCGAACTTGAGAAGCCCTTCAGTAACGGACGGATCTTCAACGTACAAAGTTTCAAGGACAGTCAATAGATGGATGCAAGCAGCGATTGCTCCAAGAAAATGCCAAATCGCATGGGCAAAAGGAATTCTTCCATCCATTTTGAAGAAAAATACGCCCAAAATATAAAATGCACCTCCAACTTGAATTTTAAAAATTGACGGAATATCCTGCATTCAGTAAAAGCAAAGATAGTTAAAATTTAGCACATATATATTAAAATTTTTACTCACAATTGATAAAAACGCGAGTCCAGGTGCGATTCCCATTGTCAGGTAGAAAATAGTTTCCAGCCACTTAAATCGCTCATGGTAAATCTGCTGGTAAATTATTCCTAAGGAGGCAAACACCCAAATCAACCACCACATCTCGGCAACGAGACCTTCGGTAGGTACTCTAGTCAGAGTCAGCCAGGGAAAGTAGGAGGCTGCTATGAAAACGTAAATCATGGCCCGGTCGCATCTGTGGAGGGCTTCTTTGATAGGCCTGCGATATCAATTAATAAAAAAGTATTATAAACATTTAAATATCTGTTACCCTTCTCGGCGGCAGAAAAGCGTATAGTGGAAAACAGTTGACAGGGTGAAAATTGAAATTATCGACACTCCATAAACAACAGCGACTAAAAGTTGTGGCCAATTTGTGGAGCGGTGCAACAGGGAAAATGATCCCCAAATGCTGAATGGAATCCAGATCTGAATTTAAAAAAAAATGTATAAGAGAATCAATAAAATATTTTAACATTACCCCATTCGTGATGACATTAGCGGCGTGTTCGACGTTAGTCGGCTTGTAAGGTCTATTTGGCGGAGCTTTTTCGTTCATCCACCTGCCAATTTTTTGCGGAACAAGATTTGAGCGGATAAACACTGGAAACAAATAAAAAATCAAACCCACTTTCTAGGTAGATGGAAGATCTTTGAGTCCAGTAATGCCATGCTTGTCAGCTTGCTTGCCACAAGGCTACTTCGGAAATATTTCTCTACCTGCGTTTCTTCCCTTGCACAAGAAGGGCACTATTATTGCTTCAAATAACACTAGACATTGCTACCCCGCTCCGCTGACGCGGTGACAGTGAGTGAACGACTTTTACTATTCACACTTAAAAAGATTAGCTTTTTGCGCGACCTTCGACCGTCTGGTACCGGGGTTATCTCAATTAGAGGACAGCAGTAGTGCAATGTTTGATAAGAGGATTAGGCCTAGTTAAATGATGGGGCAAGCCAACACATTAAAAACCTATTAAATATTTACTCAGTATGGCTTTGTATTTATTTTAGGAAGGCTAGCTGATTGTGAGGTGCATTCAGAGTTACATATAATTCCTATTAAAAGACCGTGATCTAATGGCCTCGGAGAATTTCATACTCAACTTGATCACATGCAAAGGATCGGCGGCAATCAATAATGCTAACAAACACCGACTTGGAGAAATATCAGAAATATCGCCGGTGCCGCGACCACGAATTTTGTTTCACATTGTGTGGAGAATGACTCGGCGAAACGCAGCCGCTGATTTTCAAAAGGTCTCCGCGCCTTTTTAATACTCGATAGGTGGAAATTTGAATGCACGACGGCCGCCAGGTTGATTTAAATAAAGCAGACTCAGCGGGGAAAATACACCGAACACAGCATCCAATATAATTTCTCTCTTTTTTAATTCCAAAGCCGGCTTTTCAGACATCAAACATCACATTCAGACATAAAAATTTTAATAACACTGAAACAAACATGAGTAAGCATATAATCGGGAATTGATTTTGTATTATAAAAGAAACGACAAGACGGAAAAAATGCCCCGGCATGGCGCACACCATATTTAGTAGAGGAGTCTAAGTGCTTTCCATTAGCCAGCATTGCCCCTAATATCGGTTAGAATGAACCATCAAAAATAACAGAGAGCTCTCATCACGCTAGGCAATTTTATCCCTTTTTTCTGCCGTGAACCTTAAAAAGAAGCTCGGGCCAGAATTTCAAATATTTGAGAGGCTTGACAAAAAACTGATTGGCATCCTCTTTGGCAGCTAATCCTCGACGGTTTTGGAATTGCTCCAGGGAGCAATAATTATGCATATAGCTGGCTGGACTTATAAAAAACAAACTTGGCTTTCAAATATAAAATATGCGTTATTATTATTTTTTATTAATTGATGCTCAATAATGAACCAGTGGTGTTACATCTTGTTCAGAGATAATGAGCAGTAGGTTAAATTTTAAAAATTGCAAAACCACGTAGAATTTTCTCTCTACAGGTCCTATCTGGCCGCTAAATTGAATCAGAAGCTGCAAAAGAAATGCAGATAGGGAGGTAAACGCGAGGATCGGTCTGCAGCGCGGCACAAGAGCAAGCCGAAAGCCGACCCTGCTGCCGTGTGCGCAGCAAATCACACCTGCTGTCAAACGTATAGGCTGCACGCTCTGCTTGTTCTTTTCATCCTCGCCGGTCCACGCAGCATCTCTCTCGTCCGTCCGTTTGCTGTCGTTGAGACGGCGGTCCTAAGGAAGAGAGCGCCGCGCACGCATTCTCATAATTTCCCTTTCATTCGAGGCACGCGCCACGCCGACACGGCACACTGCTCCGAAAGCAGCCAGCCTATTATGCAACTCCAACTGTCCAGCAGGTCCAGCAGCCGGCATGGAAATCTTTGTTCTTTTGTCAGAGATGCACAGTGCAAGCAGCTTAAAGCGTAATGAGACGATCCGGCTGTGCTCGGCTTGATTGGCGCGAACTCTTTGCGGTTGTTAATCATGCATGAAGGTGGTAAACGCTGAGGCTGTCGGCATCCATTCAAATGTCAAAATGATTGCTGTGCAAAAATTGTACTTTTCACCGCGGCTTTTTTCGCCACCCATACTTTCATATGAGCTTTCCATATGAACTGGTAAGAAGTTTAATCCGGTGGAAACTTTAATTTTTCCATTAAAAACATGTTTTTGCAATACGTATAGCTGCTATTACGATCGGATATTATTTAATTAATTAAATTCAAGCATAACGGATTTTTTTAAACGAGCGAAAGAGAAAATGATTGTTTGCTGTGGGAATAGCCATAGTTAGAAATAATATTGGTAAATCAGTGAATCCAAGATTCAAGAGTGGAAAATCTCTGTGACAAAAACAAAACAAAAATTTTGCTTTTGCTCTTCTTTACGATATTCCCGAGAAAAACTGTTCTTTTTCACTGTTTCTATATCTTTGATCCAAATTTTTCTTTAACGTATGAATGAGCAGCCCAAAAATTAGTCTAGAACCGAAATAAAATGGTGCTGCGTACTCACCATTTTCTGGATTTTTTGTTGGTTAAATTAGACGCCGAAACAATATCCTCGTCGTCAGCTGCCGCATAACTGATCGATTTCCTGAAAAACAGTGTAAACATTCAAAACACTCATTGGTGGATGACCTCTCAACAGACCAATCCACAGTTTAATTAGAAAAATATGCAACATACCAGTTATCGTTTATTATTACTTGAAAACACATGTATACGATATTATTCTATTCTTGTTTATAACGTTTTCTTTCACGTCTCAAACGTTTTCACGTCTCAAACATAGCAAAACTTAGGTTCAAACTTAACAGGGAAACGTTTACTTTAAAAAATAAGTTATTTAATGAATGTTTTTAACTGCATCATATTTGCAGATCCATTTATTTATTTTATGGCAAATTTAACAGGAGAAAGGAAGCTTGCTGGCAGTGAGAACAGAAAATAAGCGATTTTTTTCTAAAAAAAAAACACAAGCATGAACAAGTTTGATCCTTATACGCTTTTTCTTATCAATGGAGAAAATCTAATAGATGACAAGATTAAAAAAAAATCCATAGAAAAACACCGAAAAATTCCTCAGCTGGCTTCCTGCCGCATATTGATTAATGGATTTTGTGTGCATTATTTCCGCATAGCTCACTCAGTCAGTCGCCCTCTCACCTTTATGTGACAAAAAGCGACTTTTACGCAACGAAAACGCCTTTTTTGTTATTCTTATTATTTGCTGCTCGCCCTGTCTGTCGCCCACCGTGCTCTCCCCATTGGCGACATGCTTGATTACATCGCTACAAATGCACGTTCATCACAAAAGAAGATTACATGATCGCATCCGTGAATGTGGAAACATGATAAACGAGCGCAACAAGTGACAATATACAGCACAATAGGGGCTCTTTTACATTGGGCATTATGCTGTTGGTTGTTATTAAATCACTGGCACAAATATTACATTCGCATTCGGTATCCAGACAAATGTTCCGACAGGATTGTGATTAAATGACATTTCGGAACTGGCGATTTTTGTTGATTATGAAAGTAAAATAGAAAAAAATACAAAAAAAAATCAAAATTAATAAAATTTATTTTTCACTTAATTCAGCATATATCATGATAAGCCATTTTTTATCTATTGAAAATATATTTCAATGCTTTTTTCTTTACAAATTGCTGCTGCAATGAACAGAAATCTTTAAAACGTTTACTATCATTTTATTTACAACTTTTGTAAAATGACAAATTAAAAACAAATAAAACCTAGAGTTGACTTATTCTTGTTTATTCTGCCTTGTCATAAATACAAGAGAGAGACTTATACCACATACAATTTTTATTTTAAAATACTTGTATATAATATATGTACCATGGCTCAACCATGATGCCAGTAAAAATTTCTAGTGCACAACTCTTAACGAACTATCCAACTGCCTGTCGGCAGCATCCATTCTGCTCTCATGACAATCATATGCAAGTTAGCGCATCTGGCAATTATAATAGCCAAGTTTCATAACAAACGCAGGCGGGCTGGTGTACTGGTCATTTTCAGTGTGTGTATTATATTATTTTCTCTTGCGTGGTGATACGCTACAGACGAGATGGAAGATGCACATGAATTGTCGCCGCAGCATCTTTGTTGCAGACCATTGTCATTTGCATGTGCAGCCGGGCTTTGTCGTCGTAACGATCTCTCTGAGATGAGATGCACCGTCGGCTGCAGCGGCAGCACAGAGAGCAGTCGTCCAGCCTCCCATTGTTGTCATTTGAGACGCACTTGACGGGCCGCAATATAACGAAAACGCGTTTTCTCTACCATTTTCACGCCTTTCCCTCTACGTTGTTTCACTTTTATTCCGTGTAAGATGGAATTTCCCGTAGTGGTTTACGGCCGGCCGTTTTTTTACTGATTCCAAAATCCATTAATTCTTCTTTGTTGGACACTTTTTGTGACGTGTATCTTTTCCCCGGCGTCCGCAGCATGACATGTCACAAAAACGCGATTTCATTAAGGAAAGGGTTTGGTCGGAGAATTTTTCGTCCAGATAGACGGGAATTCATCAAAAAGGTCAATCCGATCCTATTGAGAAAGCGGTTTCCTCTGACCGTGCTGGTGCTGGTACAAAAAGGGACAGACTGGGGTACGTATAAATGATCAATGACTTGCAAGAACAACAACAACAACAAGAGGATTAATGGTCTTCTTATTACAACAGACAGCAGCCACTTTTATCCCGGGAATAAATTTTTATTTTCATATTTCGAGCCGGGCAGCATTTTTCCCCGAGAAAGACACGCCTTCGATGTTCCGATCGGCAGCAGCACGCTGAGTTCTCTTCTCTCTGCTCTAACCAGTCGGCTCTCAAAGAGTTTAATATGTATTTCTGGCCCTCAAGCGCAATCGGACCGAGCTGCGCCTATTTTCATACGAGAACAAAAGATTTATGGCAATTTTTCATTTCTCGGCAGATGGGATATACTGTATTTGGTTTCATCCGTCAGCGTTTCTGCTCTCATTACCATAAAGAGCGAACGGGCAGAAGGCAGAAGAAAACACTCCTTGCGCAGAACATCAAAAGTGTTCTTCATCTTCTGAGTAAGGAGCTAGTTATTGACGCATAATGACAATTTTTTAGATGAAAGTCGGCTTCATTCCAAAGGTCCAAATGAAACTATATATTTATTTAATGTTCTTTTAGATGCCTTTTACTGGACACTGCATAAATTACTCTAATGACATCAGGAATATATCAACATAATTAAAGTAAAAACCTTAACTTCTGCGTTAAAAATTTCAACATTTAGAGCCGAAATAAATTTATGCTTGAATATATATTTTTGGTTTTATTACATTTATTGGTCGTTTCATTGGGCGTCCAAATGAGACGGAAACGGCCGTTTCGGTGGCTATAAAAACGAATATAATCTCAATGAAAACAAGTCTTTTTTATGGAATGTTAATGAATTCCAAAAGTATTTCACTGAGGCGGTTTATGGCTCATAAAATCAGTTGCCAAAAGTGCGAAATTCAAGGAAAAGTTTAAGTGGCCTGCAGATACCGAGAAAACTCTCGTCTGCTTACGTCAAGAGCATGAAAAGGGTCAAAGTGGAATTAAAAAATGCACTTTCGATTTCTAAAGAGCAGACTATCATCAGTGACAAAGCCGACTGAATTCCATTCCCTGGTGATGGATGCTTTATTTTCACAGTGATCAATCATTAAAAATCTGAAAAATTCCGATCTCGAAGGGTTGGATTGAAACGGTTGTCACGCGTTGTTGTTATTATTTCCCAGATGATGCAGCACACCGGCATTGTTCGGCGTGGACTAAAAAAGAGGCCAGGTGCCTCTCTTGCGGACACTCAGCCGCCCTTTCCTGTTTTCTTTGTTGCGCAACCCTTGCTTCCTTAATCTTGGATACCGCTCCAATGCTTTTTTCTCGCATTTTTGTGTAAATAATGAATTGTGTCGCCTTCTGAGCGTGTATATATTGTGTGGATGCCGACGGCGACAAGGAAATGCAGGGACAAAGCAGCAAAGGAAGATGCAGCATCATTACTACGCGTGACGTGACATGGAGGTGTCACTTGGAAATCTACCCCTTTTGGGAGCGCCCTAGGCTTACAACCGTTAGAACTTCTCACAGAAAACTTTGTTGTACACCATCGTAAATTTGGTGATACTTGATTTCCAGAGAAAATATTTAGAACATCAGAAAATAATTTTTTAAAAATTTTCCTTAAATTGAAGTATTTGAAGCAACAGCAACAGTTTGGATAGGATTAAATTTTCATCTACGTATCTCTACGTCTTGTTTCAGCATAATAAAATTTGCAACAGTACAATTTACTCAGGAACATATTTCTTGAAGCCTTTATTTTAGCACTGCGCTCAGCATGCGGCTGTCTTTTGGATTCGAATGACAATTTTAAGACTCTCGTTATTTGTACATTTCGGCAGCTTTTAAGGTGGGACGAAGGCGGGTTTTGCGCGAAATTTAATGTGCCACATTTTATGACCGTTTCTTCAGAAATAAGTGGCACCAGATTGAAGCAGATTATTCTGTGAAAAACAAGGCCCGAACGTCTGGGTGCCTCTTTTATGGAAATTGAAATTCGCGTCTCGCTCGTTTCGAGCTTCGCTGATGATAAAATTGAACCAGTGCCGTACAAAAAGTAACTTTATTCGCCAATAAAACACGCCGTTGAGAGTCGATTTTAGCCATCTTTTTAATGGCAAAGTGTTTTATTAAGGCCTCGTTTTCGAGTGTGCGCCCGCGTTTTGTAGCATGTGACCCAATAAAGTCTGCTTTATAATTGTAATTAAAAGGAAAAATCCTCTGTCAGTCTTGGCATCGACAGCGGACTGAACACAAGCAATAATCGTTAAAAATGAGTGCAGGTAGGGTTTTACGGTCGCCGCAGCATAAAAATGATAATTTCAAGCACATTTGAATTGAAGAAACAACAGGGCCGGCTCATAAATTCAGCATCTGTGGAAAAAGGAGCGTCTCACTCTCAACTTATTATCATTCAGGCGGGAGCGTTCTATCCCGAGAGCCAGCAGATCTTAAAATGCACATAAAACGTGATAAAAGAGCGGTTTATAGGCCATAAAAGATACTAAAATCCGTTCTGGCTCCTTTGCGTACTGCCAAAAGATTTTTGCGCGGATTCCAGGAGGAAGGACTTGCTCGTTCCACTAAAAAGTGGAAAAGCCTTAATTAATTACGTAGCATTTAATTGGATACTTTTTGGTAGCCGGTCGGTATTTTTCTTCTTGTTAATGGACCCTTAAAAAGTGGAAATCTCACATTTTAGAGCTTTTTTAAGGGCCCGTAAAATTTTACTATCGCAACTCGTCCTAATTTTGGGAACGGGATGACTTTTACGACACCAACAAATGAAAGTTGTCGATAAATCGGACTTTTTCTTCAAAAATCGGCTTGATAATTGCTTCATAAGGAAATATGCTAGAGGCAGAGCTCATCTCATCTGGTATTCCTTTTTGTCACTATCCTTCAATTAACACATTTGGCCTTATAATTTTAAAAATCCCATAGTAAATTTCGTCGATTCATCTATGCAGATGCTCATTAAAATTCTAAAAACATTTTATGTTTCAACAATTTTCTGTTAAGTTGGTTAGAATGAATAAAATAAAATCCAGTGTTGTTTTAAAATAATAATCAGGCGTTTAATTTTTAATTAGGCTGTGAGTGTTGTGAAAAATACCACATTCAAAAATGTTTGGCAATAAAGTGAGTCTGAGAAAGGCAGCTGAGTGCTTCTTAATTTTTGTAATAGTTTCAAGTGTTGAAACTTTTTAGTTCATTTAATACTTATAGTTTAACGATTCAATTGGAGTCTGAAAATTTCCCAAGATAAAGGAGAATCCATTTGATTTTTTTTTCAAAGGATGTGGATAAAAAAATAGGAAGTAGTCTGGGTGAAGCTGTTAGGGCGGCGAGAGGAAGACAATGTTCATAATCGGGAGCATCTCGTTTGTAAAGTAAGACATCAAATAACAGCACAGAGACGGATGGCTCGTTGCTCAGCCGTCCGCTGCAAGCATGGGAAAGAAATGAAACCCACAAGAAAGGGTGCATCGGCAGCGAAAAATGGGTTGTATTTTTAGTCAGCAGCAAGTGCTCGTCGCCGGATATGCCTAATGAAGTTAGGCGCCAATCACGCATATTCAAAAAATAATACACACGTGAGCTTCTAAGGAGGGGTCTTAAAAATGCTCCGAAAAGCACCCCTTTCAATTCAGGCCAATGATAATTACATTTGTGTGCGCGACTGCTGCGCACGTCGAAGGAGAATGCATTATTTCTAGTCTATTCCTGCCTAATACATTATTTTTCCGCTGACAGCTGGAATCCCAGAAATAAAAAAGCACTCATTCATCGTATAAAAAACTAAAATGCGAGCGAGGGTGCGCGCTCTTTACTCCTGGAAGGGTGCACATTGCACAGCCGGTGACGATAATAATAGACAGGAAAATCGTGGGAAGAAAAGGGTTTCTTCTATTTTTTACCTGCGGCCGCTTAAGAGAAATATGGTACTTTTCTCGAGTTTCTTTAAGAGTCTCGGATTCACGGTAAATAATTCTCTTCCGAAATCTTGTCTCTTTGTGTTTTAGGCGGGGCCACTCCTTTTTTTGCTCGACTGATATTGCCCCGCGTCGAAAGACACCGGTCTCGCCAAGATTGAGTGGCGTCATTAAATATTATTGTCTCCGGCCGACACGTTTTTATTGCAAAAAAGTCTTAAGGATCGCATTACCCTGGACACTCGCGAATTTTAATTGTGACACGACACCTCCGCAGCAAAAATGAAGTGTGATATTTCAAACCTCCCACTAACGGAAAGTTCTGTAGATATTAAATCCCTATATACACTGTGTTGACATTGAATTTCCATATAAAAAATTCAAACTATCTAAAATAAAGAATGTTTTAATTTTTATTAAAACAAAACTAAATAATTTTTAGCAAATGAAAGAAGTAAGAAAAATCTGTGAGTAAAAATAGAGATGATATATTGTAAAACCCATTGCTAAACTCGGTACAGCATTCAAATTAACATGAGCATAAAGAATCTGCTTTATTTTATTAAAAATTCTACAAATAAACATAACTTGAGCGTCGCACAAGCCCCGAACGGCTGGGCCGGCAATGAGAAAAGTGGCAAGAGATGAAGTCGAGGTGTAGGGTTTCAGTGCAAAAAGAAGGGCTGCAACATCACTTGCGGAAATTCGATCTGCCGGCCGGCCGGAGGAAGAGAGAAATGAGCGTGTAGAGGAAAATTATTCCCTCGAAAAGGCGCGGATCAGAGAGTCAGTTGCATGCACTCATTCATACGGGAGGTGCGATTTGCGCTGGAAAAGGGCAGCAAGTATGTTTTACAAGCGAGACGCCGGTAATTTATCTCTCTGCCTCTTTCTCCGCACGTCTAGATTTTCTCACTAAAAAGCAGCCTTTTCTGCTGCGGCGTATTATCTCACTCTCTTGTAATTTGTATCAAGTATCACCCTTTTACATCTGTGTAGTGTTTTTCTCATCGGGCTCCTGCCGCCAAACAAGCATCGTATCGATATTTTTTCTTTTGATTTCGCTGCAAAATCGACGTGAGACACGAGAAGGATGCAGACAAGAGCGTCCCTCTGGCTGATTCGGGTATTTTTTGCGCCGTTGTAAGAAGAAACCGCGGCGGCGGCGTCTAGCAGTGACATTATTTCACTTGGATTCTCGTGTGAAATTTCTCCCTTTCATAATTTAATCCTTTTCTTGCGCTTATTTCGGCAAACGTGTTTAATACTCGCCTTCTCTTTGCACCTTGAAAAAATAAATCCGATGCTAAGAGCAGATAAAAATACTTTGCCTCCGAGACAAATTAGGGGCTTTCTGAGGAAAACGAATTCTCGGCTCGAAACACGCACAATAATTCATAAAACGAGGAATGATAATAATATTTTGAATGGAGCGCGAAGGAATTAAAATAATACGGTCGTAATTTATTATTCCATTTTCCCCGCTGCTAGATATTTCTGCCGCCGCCGCCACTGAAGAGATGACCGCGGGGATTTCTGCCAATAGGAACATTAATTACGCGCGTCGTGGCAGCAGATTTTATCATCCACCTTTATTTTGAATAAAACTGCCCCTGCGGCCACCTCACAAAGTATTTTCTTTTCCACTCGAACGGACAATGAGATTCAACGGGCGGCAATCGCGCGTCTCCTTTCCTCTCGTGATACCGGCCTGACGCGGATAATTAAACCCTCTCGCTAATTATCAGCTGGGCCGTTCGTTTAATTCGGCTGACAGTATTCATTAGCGGGAAGCTGGAATATTCATCATTATTGCTTGTCTTGATACTGTCAACGGCGCCCAGGTCGATCTATTAATTACAACTGCTCGATTTGAATGCATTGGAAAATTTCTTTCCTCACGTAGCCAAATTATTCATTGATAATACCTTACAATAAGAAAGGATACAATGTATGCCTTTTTCAAGGTGTCACTCTTTAGGACAGCGATTAAAGTAAATTTTATTTAATATTTAGCGGCTGTGTAAGTGCAAGTGCGTGTTGTTTATGGTGCTTGTAATTATGCGAAAGAGGTAAACATAAACTCGCACATCAAAAACTACATCTCTGCTGAAAGCGGAGAACAACAAGGGAGAAACCTGTTAATAAATAAAATCTTAATGCATTAACAAATTTCGCCGGCGCCCATTATTTGTACGTAATACCTTCTTCTCGCGAGCAAGCGTTGTGTAAGGAGTACGTACGTACGCGAGAGAATACCGCATGTGGGTACAAAGAGCGTCAGGCGCGACATGCGCTCGAGAGCAGATTCTAGAATTTATTCATTTGCTCGGCGTTTATCAAACTTCATAAATACACTCGGCCAGCGATATTCACGGAGGACCTGAGAGAGTAAAATACGAGGAAGCAATAAAGCTCCAGCTTTGCGGATAAGAGAAAAGAGCGGTTCAACGACGACGACGATGAAGTTATCCTGCGCCGAGAGTGTCGCCGCACACTCAAGGGTTAGTTTTGAACCCACACACACAACTCAGTCTCAGCTCAGTCGGCTCGCGAAAGAACACTGAGAGAGCAGAGAAATAGAGAGTTAATGTTGTGAGGCGAACACTCGGTGTAAATAAACTTGTCTCTGCCGGCTTATCGCGCAATGTGTGTGCTTACTTTATGAGGAAGCTATTGGCACTTATATTACCCGGCCTCTCGAATTATCGCTGTCGCGTTTTTTCTCGAATGGAAATTTTTTGTAAAAGTATTCGCTTACTACGAGTGAACGAATACGAGACAATGCTGATAAGAGCTAGTGCCTACTTAGATACAAAAGCTTCGTCACCAAGTGGTGCAGACTGCAAAAGTTTATTGATTTTGTTCAATTGCATGGGAGAGTTGGGAAAAATTTAATTTCAAGACTACCTTATTCAGCACAATCCTTGATTTACGTATTTTTGTCTGCTAGAGCTTAAAACTAATTTGCAAAATCACCGAAACTTCTTATTGCCAGGTTATTGCTAGGTTAAAGAGGAGTGAATACACAGTCAAGTGCAGAAAAACTAACTTTTCTTGAGTTTTCAGCAAAAGCTAAAGTTAATAGTAGTCGAGAAAATGAAGTGCATAATATACAGTTTTTGTACTATCAAATGGCAAGCAAAAATCGTCAGATTACTTGCCATTTTTGTTTTTGCCTTTCACACGTCAACTCTAAATACAATCTCAACAAAAGTAATCGAAAATAAGAACCTTTAAAAGTGACAATGCAGTAAAATCTATTGTTGCAAATTAAGTTATATTTTGATCATTGCTTTTTTAGTATGTAATATATTGTGTCAAAAAACTATGAACATTTTACTGTGTACACTTAAACAAAAGATTGTTTTAATATTTTAATTATGTTGATATTTTTTATAAAATTTAGCACCAATGTATGACTGCACTAAGCAAAAATGAACTGAACAAAAAATAAAATTCATACTTTGAATGAATCGACCATTTTTTCGATTATGAGTTTGGTTCTTCTTTTCGCGAAATGCTCAGGTATTGTAAAGTTTGTGAGGAAAGTTACAATTTATTTTTGGAGTAAATCAACGCATTTTCAGTGGGAAACAGCACTTCTTTGGAGCTGATTTTCCCGTTAATATATGCTAAAACCCAATTTTTTTAGTGAATATTTTTAAAAAAGATATCTATATTTAAGTACAAGTGAAAAATGATATTCCTGATTTGTGCGGGGGAGTATCGTTTTACTATTTGAAAGATCATTTAAAATTTAAACAATAAATGTTGACATTGAAGACATGTTATTCTGTACTCTCCACGTCTTACCAAATTGTTTATAACTTTTTTCCTTCATCATCCCACTTTAAAATGTGTGCATTTCGAATTGTTCTAGCACACCTCTATTAAAATCCACTTGTAAAAAATCCATTACCGCAGCATATATGACGCAAGTTTAAAGTGAAAATCTCCCTACGCACTGTGTACAAAAGCCTCTAATTGCAAGTGCATATCTATTCATTCTATGAAGCATCGTTGTGGTTTTTTATTTCATTGCAGCAGGCGCAAACAGCACCGTGTGCAGTGCACACCACTATGTTATTGAGTCTATCTAATTAATTGACAAACACAGCGTGCAGATAGTGCATGCATCAGTGCGATACGCCGGCAGTGATATTGTAAAAATGCAAACACCGAACCGGCGCGGCGATCGAACAATGAAATGATAAAACGACACACAATGTCGGTTGGCCGCGGTGCGCGCGCGAGGCTGTTTTTAATGAAAGCTGCGCTCATTGGATTTGGATAACAACGCTGCATGCATACTTATTTATCTCCAGCCCGGATTGAATGCCCCACCGCCACCGCGCGCATAGTGTGCTAATTAATTGAGCATAATACATATATACGACAATGCAGCCCGCGCTTTTATGCCAGCGCTCAGGCCTCTCGCGAATATGTATGTGTGCACGAGGAACCAGATGTACGACAGGGTGAATCCGATATTTCGCGCAGTTTTTTCGCTCCCCCGATAAAAGGAAGAGGAAACGGCATTGCTTCCTTATACGAACGCTCGCATTTCCCAGTTAAAGTGTGCATTTTCTCTGCTCTCGTGCTGCTTAATTAGCTCAATGTGGAGCAGGGGCGTGTTTGGAACAATCTGCAGGGGTGGACCATTTAAGTGTGGATTAATATTTATGCCATTTGGTGGAATCAAGTTTTGTATCATTCGAAGCTGTTTTTTTATCTTTTCCATCTCAAATCAAATCACTTATGACGGACCTACGTGGAACAACACGGAAGTCAAAATTATGGTCATCGTAAAAATTTTACTGCCAAAAGTTTCCAATTGTCTGCATGTGTTCTTTGGCAGACGTACGCGCCACTGTTCTCTCAGCAGGTTGCGCGCTTCACCCGAAGACAATCTCGAAAAATAAGGCTTTGCATTAGCTGCTCTCATCCAATTTATTTTACATATTTTTTATTATCCATCTCTGTGTGCGACTGAATGAATGTTATTCAATTAAACTCCAACGTTGCTGCTAATAAAAGTACGCGCGAGTAAAGGAGAGAGAATGCAATATAATAAAAAGCAGCGGCCCGCGAGCTATTATGTCATTTTTTCTTTTTGTTTTAATAAAACCGACTTAAAGCGACATTCTTTTCTCTTTTTGGCTTTTGTTATACACCAAGTCAATCCTTTTAATGCTATTAGCACGAGCATGTCAAAAAAGTTTCTCGCACGCTCGTAAAATTACGAAAATGCTTTTCGTGGAATCGTAGAGAATCACAGTCACTTTATGTTTATTTCAAATTATACGCCAGCAAATTTTCCTTCAGCTGAATAGAAAAGTGATTATCCTTCGCAGTCAAAACAAGCCGACGACCATTAATAACGCTGAAAATATAATTAATAATTTGTCCGATTGTCGGCGCGCAGCACAATGGGGCAGGGCGCAGAATTGAAATGAAATGCCGCGTTTTAATTATAAATTCTTTTTGTAATTCGCTGGTTATGTGATATTAAAATATATTCACTCCAGTGGCGAATGAAAGGAATTAATTATCATAGACGGACCAAGAGGAATTATTACTCTGTCTAGACAGCGTGTACAAATGGTCTGTCCGTTTTTGTATTATTTATCAAGGTGGCCACTATTCACGAAAAGGTATTGAGGCTAGAGGTTTTTACTCTTTTTGCCACGTTTCGTCTAGTCAACGATATTTGATGTAATTTCCTTGTGCATGTGACACACATAAAGGTCACTACTACAAACGTTTGCTTTTTATTGTCTTGCTAAATGTGGCTAAGTGTACTGAAGTAATATTAAACGTTCTTCTCTATATTTTAATTAAAAATGGCACAGAAATTTCAATTGTGTCTAAAACATTTCTTGCAAATTCGTAATTGTAAATGAAAAGGTGAATAATATGCAATTTATTTTATCGTAACAATTAGTCAATCAACTATTCGTAAATTTATTTGCAGTGGCACGAGTAAAAAATTGTAAAGAAGTGGGTTAGTGACTGTGAAGGAAAGGAACAAATTGCTAAAGTAGGAAAATAACAATCGCTCGGCATTCACCCAAGCGAAAATAAATAATACAATAAATCACAGAGCACTTATAAGGAATACTACGCGTTTTTATGGTCCAAAGGGAGTCTCACTACTTTTATTTGCGCCACCTTTATGGCCCCAATACGCAATTAAAACTGTTTTATGCCTCTGCAAACATAAAATCAAGCAGCGCAAACTTCTGTGTTTTCTTAAGCCCAATAATTGCCGACTTGTGCGCAAGCAAAGGCATGAGCTGCGTGGCCGGAATCCGTGTTGGTGCCAAATTTATGAACCAAAATTAAAGGATTACGCGCTGCTTTTGAATAAATCAGTCCTTCTCGCTAGTCGTTTTGGTAATAAAATTTCGCCCTCCGTAATTGTTTTCGCGAAAAAAGCTGCGTAGTCACTCAATGATCAGCATTGCTATTAGCATTCTCGCATCCGATAAATTACACACGCGGCGCGTCACGATATAATTATTTTTCACTATTATTCTCTGATGCAATTAAAACCTTTGCAAGTTCATCTCTCAACTCGCCAATCATACGGACTTGAAAAAAGACGGACATCACAGATTTTTGAGAGGGAGCAACCGCATGAAACAAAAAATTATGACAACGAGCTGCTGTTCAAATGAAGTGCTTCTACTCACTTGTCATTAATAAGTAGTCTGTAATTACGCTCGAATTAATCACACAGTCCGTGTAATTTCATGGCCGCCCGAATAAATTCCTCAACCTCGATAATTTTTAGCTGAATGCTCTTTTTGTGCAATAATTGTTTTATTTATGAGCGGTGAGGACCTGCTGGTGGTCGAATTGCGCAAGAGCTCACTGATCATTACATTTCTTGGCATCACATGTAAGTTATTTATACCTAATTAATGATTTTTAGTAATAAGTTGAGCTATAACTTTGATACTTCAGCTCTGAAAACACATATTAAAGGATACAAGTATTAACAAATATCATTCAGTGAATCTGTCTATAATAATTTTATCATTTTCTTCTAAAAGAGATCAAAAGCCAAAGGAAGTTAACATTATTTACTTCCAGCTGAAAAGCACACGTAGCTTTTTTGCAAAGTTTGCTCAGTTGGGTCCAATTAGTTATGAAAATGAGGAGCTAAAAGCAAAATTAATGGTCTTTTAAGAGGGTGCAGAATTTTTGCCTGGGTGCGGCTGAATCAACCCTCAAAGTGTGCACTTGCACGTCACCGTCGCGCAGCACAGCCCAAAATCAAGCGCAGCGCGGCATTCGTGAATATGATTAATGACGCGCACCCCTTTTCGAGCGCGCGCACCTACAAAAAGCCGAGCCCGTTTTTAGAACAAATTGTGCAAAAAACACCGAAGCATGTCCCGCCAGCCGGTCTAGTTCTATTTCCAACGCGTTCCCCAAGATTCACACGCTCTTCTGGGTGCAGCTCTCTCGTGTTTTCCTCGGTTGATATTTTTCCCCGCCCCAAAATGACCCGAAAAGGCGCAATAAATCTCAATTTATTCTCCTAATAGCGCGAGGGGGATGAAATCTCGCTGCTGCAGTTTTTAATTACTCACCAAACGAGGAAGGAAGCATGTGTTAGAAGAATTTGAATATTCATTTCGGGAGAGAGAACACCCCTTTTGGTTCCCATGACATGGAAACTGTTTCCTGGTCCGCGTCAAGTGGATCTGACAAATGCACCAGCACGAATACATTCTACATGTGTTGCTGACGGTTTTTACCCTGATGCGATAAAAAATGAATGAATGAACGTTGAGTGAACGATGTGCGGACAAGAAAATGAATTATATAGCGTATATCAAGAGTCAAAACCTTTTCCTTCAAAAAAGCTTATCAATTTGGTTCAGTTTCCGGTTGTTTACATATATACAGGGAAAATTGCAACGTCAGAAGATAAAACAATGCTGACTATATAAGAGGACATGCAAATAAAGTTGTGCATGCAATAATTTGCTAGTCTTTCAAATTATCTATTCTCTATTAAGTTCATTAACATTTAGGTTTAAAATCGGCGCTTTCTTGCTGTCTACCAGTTTTTAGACTTTTTATCGATGTAACACTATAGCTTTTAAAGGGTAAGGGAATGGCTTTTTGACGTGACTCAGAGGGCTCTTAAAATTTCTAGTGGGAATTAAAGCATCCTGAATAAAATTTGACGGCTCGGATTCCTTCTGTCGCTGCCGAGTCTTACGGGATAAGGAATAGATCTCGAGTTTACGCATAATTCGGTTGGAAAGGGCTACTGTTTAAGAGCAGCCCCATTACGGCCTCGTTCGAATCCCTATTATTATTTCCAAAACGAAAATAACTGCTTGCGCGCCGTTCTTAGCTCGGAGCAGTGCGCGCGACTCCTTTTGATAACACACACAGAGCGCGGCGAAATGAGAATGGTTATAAAAAGCTGGAGCGGAAAAGAGTGCAGAGAGCAAAAGGATGCTGCGGGAGAGGTGTATTAATTACCTCATCATCGCCATTATCACCATTAAGCAAGCACCCCGTGAGCAACAGCCCTCTGGTGTAAATGGGAATTGGAAAACCGCGCGCACATGACGCGAGAACGAGCAAAAAATATACATTCGCACAAGGGGAAATAATTATTGGTGCTGAGTGCGCACATAAAAGAACAAAACGTGCTTTCCTTTCACGTGACGAAAATTGGTTTCAGCGAGAGAAAAAATAACAAATTGAATCATCGAGCTTTGCTTCAATTATTTTCCACTCGGAAAAAATTATTTTTTTGTTTTAAATTAATTTACGACTTTTTTTGTGAAAATTTGATATCGTGCTAATTGAAATATCCCAATCTGTCGGGTAACAAATCGATTTAGGATATCCTAAAACAAAATTAAAAGCCCCACTCAACTGTGAACAATTTGTATATTTTTGCGATACATGTATAGCAGAGTGGTCGCAGCGACAGCTGGTCTCTGGAAGAGTGTGAAGTGATAATAATCGAGAGCCGCGCGGCGAGTAATTCTGCAGAAATGGAAACTATTAAAATAATTCAGCTTGGCGAGAGAGTTGAGTCATTCACGTCCGTTTGGCTGGGCTGTCGCGTTAAAAAGCCCAATAAACACATAAAGCAAGAGTTGCGAGAGAACACGAGAAGACTCAACAGCTTCGACCATAAAATCAACACACACGTACGGCTTTCTGTATGTGTTTATTTTAGTGGAAAAATAAAATAAATAAATGTGCGCGAGGCACTAACATCTGCGGCGCGTTGAAATATTCGCAAGACAAAGCCATTTTGCGTGGTGTAGCGACTTGAAGAGGTCGAGTTAAAATTCCAACTTCGGGTAATTAAGGATTTGTCTTGAAACGGCGAGACGAGGAACATTACTCTTCTGGAAAGTGCTGTGAGGATTCGGTTTCGATAAAAGAAATTATTTGTTATTGACTAAATAAATATCGTCGCCGGTACCTGGTGGGCGATCTCATTTTCTTGTAAATTTGTCTCTTTAATTGCACGGCATTAAATTTTATAGCTCTATCAGATTGGGTTGCCGTGCCGATCAATCCATTATTCTCGGGGAAAATACTGTGTCTGCACGCATTTTGAACGCAGTTTAAAAGGAGAAGGATATAAAAGTAATGCGTTGATTTGAATAAAAAAATAGAAAACGAAAAATATTGGGTGCTTATTCCTAATGGTTTTCTTTTCTTTACTCTCCTTGAAGAAACACCAAAACAATTCGCGAAATATTTCAACACCATGCTTCCGACACGTTAATAATTTATTTAACCATTTTAATTAAGTTGAAATATGTCAGAGAGGGTTTTAAATATTCATCTGGCAGGGGGCCAGGGGAAGGAGGGAAGACACGCGGTCTGCGACGTGTCTGCGAGCCCAAAATGAGGATTTCCACATAGTATAATCTCCACCCACGCCTCTATTACGCTAAACGTCTGCGCTTGACTGTCTGTTTGCCCCAGAAGCTGAGCATCCTTGAATAAACACGCATCACGCAACCCTTACGCGTGTAAATTACTAAGAAAGGGTCTCTCCCATTTTTCGACCGAAGCTCGCATATGAAATGCTCATAATACGCTTGCTTGTTATTCATACAATGATACACTTGACTGCAAATGGCGCGGATGTCGCGGAATTACTTGTAAGTCTCATCGACACTTGCCAAAATATGAATTTACAATGAGGCGCGCGACGCTTTTGTGTGAATATCAATGTTTGCACACGTTGAGTACGTGAACAGTTTCTTTGAATCTCAATTTCAGCTTGGCGTGAGGCAATTGAAGTATCACACTGAAATTCGAATGCGTTTCATGGCGGCCGGTGGCTTCTGACTTTCTACAAAGATTTATAAAATTTTAAGCGATATAGAATATTGTGATGCAATTTCTATTTCCTAATTTTAATAGGATTCTACGGCATTTGTACAAATGGAGTTTTAAATTTCATATTCTATATTTCAGGTAATTTTTACAGGAAGAGAAAAAATAATAATTTACTAACTTATTAATTGCTACAGCTAGTCAACGAAAAAATGAGGTATATGCAAAAGATGCTACTTCATGTTTCTGATCTTCTTTTTCATTCAGTTTGTGTTCCAGGAACAAACCTGATGATTTCTAATTTATTACTACTAAGTCTTTCTCTAAGAACAAATCCTTGGTACGCTTAATCATAATGGTCTTGGCTTAAACCTTTTTGCATTGATCGTTTTTAAGCAACATCGCAAGTTTCCAAAGGAAGCAATATTTCGATTTCTTCAAAATAATACTCAGCAAAACAGAACAACCGTATACAAAAACGTTATGACTTCACAAAACACGCATTATTGTAATAGGTGCGTGAATTTAGGTGAAATTTTGAATTAATTATTTGAAAAATTGTTTGGATTAAACATGCAATAAAAAATTAATTTTGGTTGTTTCTCAGGGCTGACTATTGAGGAGACAATTTCCAGGCGTTGATCAGTGAACGACCTTGGAATTATTTGATTCGAGATATTCTATCATATAAAATCTATTAAAATGATTCCAAAACATTTTATCAAAATAGTAAGCAGAAGTAATCCTGTTCCAATATTGCTATTAAATTTTGAGACACAACAACACATTTACATTTTAAGACTTTAACACTACTGTTTAGTCAGGCACCTCAGAGAGGGCAAAGTAAAGCACTGCAGACCCTCGCCGAGCCGATTTCGAAGGCTCTTTTTAATTGCATAAGCCAAAGTTGCGTGCGCGGAGCGTTTTGGAAGCGAAATAAAACGCAATGACAACGGCCGATTTTGCCGGCGATAGCACACGTGAGTCAAAAGCGAGGCGGAGGGTGAAATCACAGCATCAGATCTACCCTTCACAAATCTATTCATTATGCATGCTTCTCCCTCGAATTTTAACTAACGGACATAACGAAGCACTCTCTGGCGTTCCATTTAAACCCTTTTTGGCGGAAGTTGCGTGAAAATGAGTTTCGCGGCGTCTGAGCCTGACACACACATAGCTTAAGTCTCGCAATGCCGCATAAATATCACTCTCCGTGTCTCTGAGAAAATATTCGCCTCGTTTTAAAGGGGTTAAGGTGTGCGTCATGAATCGGGAAATTCTCACCAAGAATTGCTTCGTTATAGCTATAGAATTACAGAGTTTTTTTTATTATTGCTATCAATAAATGCACTTGACTCGATTTATGCAGAGCGGAAATGAATTGGAACTGCAATAAATTTTATTTCAATGGAATCTGTTGCTGCAATCTATATTTTAATGACATGAAAAATGATTGCCTCATTGGCGCATTCACATTAGCACTTCCAGGAATAACAATACTCAATTACAATGCGTGCATGTCTTCAGAAGCGCGCCTTAAATTACACCGCTTTTTCAGATAGTTGCGCATTGCGTGGGTTTTTGCGTGGCTCATTCCCCAGGGAAATAAGCTGAACGGATTATGGATTTGAAACACCAACACCACCGCTAATAAACGACGACAAAAGGCAGAAAGTAGCGTCATAAAAGCGTCTGGCAATAAAAAATTCCTCAGATTTATTGGAAAATTTTATGTAGCATTGCTTATTGACGGCTTGATGTACCCATATTTGTCGACTGACACTTATCCACTGAATACTTTTCTCCCTCTCCTCCACCTGCGCTTTAAGTGCATTAGCACACAACAGCAATAGTGCTTGATCGTTCCTCTAATGGTTTTGCATGAAATGCGCGTTTCGCGTTTCTGTGAACTATAAAATTGATCCCTGGAGAGGCTGTTGCTGGATGGAATGTAGAAAGCTGGACTCGTGAAAATCACTACTTGCTCATTAATTCTATCTCTTAAAAAATCGAAAGGAGTCAAAACTCTGTTAAGTAGGATTTTCGACCAAATAAGATTTATTTGTAATTTTAAATGAGCTAGGTTTCCAGGGAGTTTAAAAGTGACATAGGGCAAGAATTTTAGAGCAAAGTTAATTTTTTTACGTTTTAGTAATTGAAAAACGACACGTTCTTAGCTACACTTCTTTTTTGAGCTATTGACACCACTTAAATTTAGGATTATTCATTTTTGAGCTCTTTGGAGAACAAAATATTATTTGAAAAGTTTTATTTGAAGTCAAATTTTTACGGAGCAAGTGATGAAGATTTCAAAGCTAAATATCGATGACTGTCTGAATTTTGCGAGATTTTTGTTCATGCGAGTCAATTTAGTTTGCTTTAGTGGATTATGTAACTAAGAATTTCATGAATTGGTGAAGATTCGTGCTAACAGTTGATGTCTATAGAGCTTGCGAAAAAGAGCAAATTCGACGTCAATGGAAAAACCAATCTCGAGAGAGTCTGCCTATGTTTTCCCAGATGTAAAATAAAAACACCAATCTACAAAGACACACAACAACAAGATTTAGTCTCATTTTTTCTCAAAACATCAATAAAAATGGTTTGTCTCTAGCTTGGCGAGTCAACATCACTTAAAACATTAATTTATTTTTTAAACATCCGTTTTGCACCTATAGTTTCAAACGAAATCTTTAAAAATTTCTCAATATTGCTGACAATTTCAGTCTATAATTATAGAATGCATTTATCAAGATTTTTCCCATTTAATTGGCTAAAGCAAACACAGGAGCCGGAGTCAGGGAAGTGGTGCTAAGTCGTGGACGTGACGTTCCAGATATCACGCTCTGCGCGGCGCCCTTTCTTGTTCTCACTCACAGGTAGCATCTCATCACGCTCTTCCTGCACAAGTGAATAAAGTGATTGGAGCGGACTCTATTGTTCTCAGATAAACACATTATTTTGCAGCGCGACGCAAGTGCAAGAAGTCGCGGTCGGCGCTTTTCAAGAAGGTGTTGGGACACGAGTTCACTCGCGCTTGCTGAATGAATAAACAATGAACTAACATATTAAATACGGCGATTTATGCGTCAATAAATAATCAGGCGATCGGATCACGTGATCCGATCTGCCAACCAAAGGTTATTCACATGCGATGATTGAATTTTTTACAAATTAAAAGTAGTTTTGCAATTTGTCTAAATTAAAATTGTATTTTAGCTTTTAAATTATTATCAGGAATAAACAATATCATACCAAAATATTTAAAATTTTAAGGATTTTTTAAGGTTTGCTTGTAAACAATGTTAAAAAATGTTCGCTATAAACCAGGTGAGAGCACTATAATGAGTTGTATTTTCTAGCATGTATGACAAATTAAATTATAAAATTTGGCAATAAATATGACGCTGTTTGAAGGTTTCAATTGATTTATTCAAGCATTTAGTTCAAATGGAACATAATGAATTATAGTTCAATTATAGCTCATACATTAGGGCTGCAATCAGCAGATGAAACTATCTGTAGGAGCAGGACAAGTAATGTAAACAGATAAACAGCTCACTCTACACCGAAGAAAATACTTTTAATTTTAATTGAAAATTTGAAAAAATTAATATTTTTATTAGTATTCGATTAGATTAATTATAGATCTCGGCTTTTTTGCATATCCTAATTTTTTGCTTGTTGTTATCTTGATGGCTACTGAAAGATATTTAATCTCTATACAAAAGAAAATTTAGTGGCTATTTTGATTATCTCCAAAATTAATTAATTCATCCATCGAACATCTCAATATCTCTCAAGTACGTGCTTTACATTTTAAAAGATAGCAGTTTTATGAATATAGCAGATGCTTCAAAAGAATTTAGTCAGGCTATTTGCATAATTATGAAAAGTCGTTTCAATTATATACATGGTGCCTCCACTTTGAGCAGAAAAGCTAGGCTGCAATTTCTGCTTCCGCACAGATTGAATCGCTCGTTCTATTCACTAAGAAAGCCTTTTTACTATCCTGCTGGATAATCTTCTGGTCCGGTCCTGCCGAGATTTGTTCCAAAAGGAGCATAATGAAGAGTGTCGAGGGGTCAAAGGTCTCGAGTGCACAGAAGCGCGTGTGCTAGCTGCTCTTTGAAAGGGACACGGTTGGTTTTTTACGTGCAGAAGCCGTGTGCACGTGTGTGTATATTCAAGCAGGAAAAGTCAAACTTCCATTCAGAAGTAACGAAGGCCACTTTTTTTCACAGCAGTGTAGTCGGCTTTGAACTTGCTGTCAGGAAAATGTATACAACAAAATGCTAAACTCTTTAATTATTTGAGAGCTAAAAGCTCTTTCTCAGCTGAGATTTTTTCAAGCAAATTTGTCAAAGAGTACGAAACACGCAAATAAACCATCAAATTTATGACGTCACTCGCTGCTGAATTTACATATTGTTACGATATAGAGCGACAAAAAGCAATTTGTCTCGCTGCTGGTGTATTTCTCGCTGTAATTCGCATAAAAAGAGCAATTGGTCTGCGCTTTCTTAAAGCTCTTTGCTTGCTTTATCTTATCTCGCAGAGGCTTTTCCAAATAAGTAACGAGAATTCGAAGGTTTGAATTTAACGGCTGATTAAAAGCATGTCAATTTGGGTACTTTT
Organism: Cloeon dipterum; assembly: GCF_949628265.1. Classification (NCBI taxonomy): domain Eukaryota; kingdom Metazoa; phylum Arthropoda; class Insecta; order Ephemeroptera; family Baetidae; genus Cloeon; species Cloeon dipterum. Next base: position 7,079,235 of record NC_088790.1, on the reverse strand, counting down.
TCATTAAAATCTTCAAAAGATAAGGTTTGACGAGAGCGCTTGCTAACTTGTGCCAATCAACGTGATAAATACCGAAAATATAATTGCAGCTCTCAGTGGTGTAACTAATTTCGACTCATCATTTGATATCTCTCGAGAGACAAGGCCGAGCACTTTCTTAGCTAAAATGATGAATTATTAATTCTTACCGATAATGATCGCAAAACACTATCGCTGATGGACGAATTACACGCGCGGGCAGTGTCTTCTCATATGTTTTTATCAATTCAAACGAATTGTAGCAAATATTGTGTCTATAATATATGTCAATTGAAAGATGAGGATTTGACTTCGTTTAACTGATAAGGGATTATTTATTAGATTACTTGCAATTATGGACATTTCGTCTAAAAACTTATCTCGCTCGAAGGGGCTCACTTGTAATTTTAAGGATGGTGCGGGAAGTGAGTGTGCTTCTGAAAAACTGTAGCATAATATTCCCAAATTGCTTCGCATTAGTGTTTCTGGAAATCGAGAGGGGCGACTGAGTCTGCATCCTTGCAGGAGGTCTTCGTATTACGAGGTGAGTAGTAATCACATTATTATTTTCAGTCCCTCTGGGGAAAAATAAATAACAGCCGAAATTCTCCAGACCGCCGCCAATACCTCTAATTTATGGTTTTGATTTTTTGATATAAAACTCGCGGGCCAAATACGTAGAGATTCGTCAATTTTTCCCCGTTCCCACAATGACACCGGTATAAAAAGCAGAATTTCAAATTATACACATTGCCGCATCATTATGGCCAGATCTGGTACGTTAGTATTATTTCTGGATTCGAAACTGCGGTCAGGTACCTCAAAACAAAGCGAGCGTAGTCATAAATGGACCTGAATTTTGTGCCAGATATCGCTATTAAACCGTGACTGTTTCTAGAACTATATAAATGTATTTTGACTTCATAAAAATCCATATGAGGTTAAATAAATTATTAATTTATTTCACAAATTAGCCTTCCATTCGTAATATGGTAATAGCTATATTGCAAAATCATTTAATAATTATTGTATTGATCTCAATGGTGCAATAACTATAACATAGTTTCAAACCTGAAGAACAAAATAAAATATCATTAAATTATTATCATCATCATCTTTAGTGTTTCCTGAATGTTGTTTTCCCTCCATTCTCACCTCTCCACTGAAAGTTTCCCTTTTAAATATCGAAGAAATAAATATAATTGACTATAGTTGGAATAAATATACGATTTCCGCCGTTTTGCAGTGCGTTTGTCATGCAAAGCAGCTCTTTATTCAAAGGCAAAGATTGAAAAGTTTGATAAAGCAGGAGAGACAATTTCACGTGGAACAAAAAATTCCGCAGCACAAAGAGTAAATAAACGCGCAGTTCGGAATAAGCGGCCAATATTTTATTTGCCTGACATGATTTCAGCCCGCTCAAAATAATTTTTCTCCTTTTACGGCATATAACAACAAGCCGGGAAACAATGCAATGAGCGATGTTGCTGCAAGCGTCTCGCGCAGCAAACAATTCTCTCTGCTGGATCATTTTTTGTTCACCTCGATACCTCTTATTCTGACTATTATATTTTAACTCAATGACAATTCAAGGTTTTTTACTATGTAAAAGGATTTTTATTATAGAATTCGATGGTATCTCTTATTGGAAAAAACGTACACGTATAATACGCGCGCGGCTCTGCTCAAGAGAGGAGAGCGTATACAACACGCGGTTCGGATAAAATAAAATTTCAAAGGTGTACATATAAATTGGGAGGTGTCAAAAGAAATAATGATTAATGCACGATAAGACCTTGGAATTTTTTCATCATATTCATCAGAATTAGATGGATTGGCTCGAAATCGGGCATGTTTGGCTGGCTAATTTGCTTCCAGGTACGGACCGCGCGCGCGCGCGCGGATATGCGATCATATCGTCCTTTCGGAGCGGCTGGGAAAAATGCTAATCAGCAAATAATAACGATGGCACACATTTATCAAAATAATTAAGCAGAACGTAATACGCACAGAAATTACGAAAGATGGTATCAAGAGCGAGCTTCCCGAATCGGAAATCTAAACACTTTCGGCCAAGAGTAAATTGCTACTTTGAAAAAAGGGGCCACTAATCATGTTTGCTTCAATTATCAGACGAGCGATTCGAGTAGCCAGTCGCCTAATTACAAGCACCACGACGCCCTGCCAGACTCTGCAACTAGCATAAAACGCCGGGATTCTGTTTATTTGGTCGCTAGCTGGCAGAAAAAGTGTCGATGAGAGTACCCAATAAAAAGCAGCGCGAGAGAACAGACGAGTTGCTTTATGTCCAAATAGCTGCGGAGATGGTGTGGAGATATGAATCGCGAGGAAATTGCACTTGATCTTTTAATGATGTAGCGTGTAAAAGAGGATTTATTTCACTTTATGAACCACGCCCGCGCTCCTTCAGTTTACGCATCCTGCGCCGAATTAAAAAGAAAAAAAATAGGAGCAAAGTTATTCCGCCAATTGCGGCAATAAAATATTAAAACAGCAATCAACCGAGACGCAGATATCATTTTGGAGTTAGTTTTAAATCACACTGTTTGGCTTTATAGGCCGAGGCTTCATAAATAATTTTAAAGTTTCATTTTAAATTTAAGTGGAAAATATGTGAACTAAGGCGAGTTTAGTTAAATATAATAATTAAAAATTTGTTTTAATAGTTTAAACCTCTGATGCAATAAGCCAAATTTTCCAAATCTACGAATTGAAGACTTCCCGACATTTGTATGAGACGTCTGTATTTTTATTGAAATTTGGAGGAAACCTAATAAATATCTTTCGATTTTAAAATTTGCTGTGCGAACGTGAATAAAACTAAAACATTTATTTGTTCTCTTAGATGAATCCTCTTCCGTGTTGTCTGTTAAAAGTAGTAGGGATATTGCAAAATATTCTACATACCGTTTTGAGAAAAATTCACGGGAATCTCATTTTGCAATCAGCAGAGAGGCGCAGGGCACCGTCTGATTATTATTAAAAGCGGCAAATGAGCTGAAATGCTTTCTTTCTCAGCCATTCGTGGAGCAGATCGTGAGCAATTTCGCCTTTGAAGTGATCAGCAAACCCCATAAATAAATCCATAGCTCACACTGCATTGTATCGTGTTTGTGTATTGTTTCTCAGCATTCCGGCGGCGGCGAACTAGCTTTTTTCCACAATCCCCGCACAATGGTGTTCGCGTACATTATTTTCATGCTCATATTCTCTCAAAAGCGACGACCTTTTTGAACCCGCCATGCTTCGCTTTTGTAATGAACAAAAAAAAACGCAAAAGCGCGCACGAAATCAAAAAGCACGAAGCTGCTTGCAGCACTGGCTGGCATAATCGGCAATTTAATTACCAATAAATCTGCCTGCGGCTGAAGAAATTATCAGCTTTTTGCCAAAATAGCCACATCGACCAATTGTGGAGGAGCAGCTTGCCGTTTTCAGGCTATTATAAAATGATCATCAGCCTGCGCGAGAGAATTATCGAGAGAAGAGAGAGAAGCGAGCGAGCATTAGCACGATTTATTATAATATTTCACGCACACGTTGTGTATATTATTCCGAGTCTGTCGTCATTAGTCTGCATCTTCTAGCTTAATGCCCGAAACTTTTTACGTGCAAATTTGCGCTTTATCACTGATAAATCACACAAACAGCCATCAAGAACAGTTGCCTTTTTACAACGCCCAGGGAGATATGGATTTATTTATGCAAAACAGCCACAATCCGAAAGCGGAGGGCTGCTGTTTTGAATAAAGTGTGATTTTGACAGAAGACAATTATGAAAATTCGCCCCGGCTCCTTCCTCTAACGTAACAATCCGACTCGCGGCGCTATTTTAATAATGTGCCGCTCGAGGTATAACAGTAATTACATCGTGCTGCCTCTTCTTTCTGGGCAAGAAAAGTCATTAAAGTCGGGCAAAAAACAAAACCGGGCCGCGCGAATTATATTATAATGTTCGCGGCGCACAGCAAAAGCTCCGGGTGCTGCAGAGAGGATGAAGAAATTTGAGACATTAAGCGCAACTTTGTGCATAATATTGAAATCATTCACTCTCAACGGCAGCAAGCTCTCTCTAAAGAGCATGTGATTATCGGCGGTTGGGCACCTTTTTGCCAGACTGATGCGAATTTCCAGACCCGCATACCAACGAGACGAGGGCTGTGCGGAAATTAATTTTTGATGCATCTTCTCATTAGCTTCTCGAAGTGATAAAATAGCACTAATTCAAGTGTATCTCAACGTCCATGTCTCATCCTTTTCACACTAATTATTTGTCCAAGATCAAATCTTTTCTACGACGTTCATAATCAACATCGAATAAACATTTTCTAGACCAATTGGCGTTGTATCAGGGTTTTTTTAAATTCTTTAGATTTGAATTAAATAATCTAAATAATTGAATTTTTTTCCATCTTGTTAAATTCAAAGCTATATTAAAATTAAAAAAAGTGTCTCAGATATCTATAGCAGCGAAAAAAAATAAGAATTTGCAAGTATGAATTATTAAAAGACATTTAAGCATTTTCAAAAGAGAACAATTTACCATAAAAATGTTTACCATAAAATGTGTTTTTATGATTTTTGGTGCAATAAGTGTGATGTTTAAGGAGGTTTTTGACAGTGAAAAGTGTTAAATCCTGACTTTCCCATAGGAGTGAACGGAAGTCTCATTTTTACTGCTTTTTATTTGGCTTTGCTCATAAACTTGTTCATGAAGCGAAGATCTTCCCACAAATTTGACGGAGAAAGTACCAAAATACTAAATTCCAAAAAAGCGTTGTTCCCAATATTATGATTGACCTGCACCCAAATTATTCTGCTTACATATACGATTTAAATTTTCTAAATTTTCAGGGAATTATTTCAAAATTGCAGCTTTTTAGCTTGACCACAACAAGTCCTGTGTACAGGTTTTCAAGGTTAAATCAACTCAGCTCACTTCATTCCAATTTTATAGACAGCAGACAAACATACACAAAGAGTATCCACCCACTACATATAAAAAAGAGCAATGAAACTGCGGGCGCTATTTTCGCCTTTACTTACTCTTGGCCGGCGATTTTATTATTTCGGCTCTAATGAAAGATTTTTATCAGCGGAATACCATAAAAATGTAAGCTCACTTTGCGAAAACGGTCTTTCGGAAGAATATTTAACACACAATGTGTGCCTCGTTGCGTCCCTGCTATTCGCTCCGAGCGTGTGTATCGTATTGAGGCCCGTGAGAGAGAATAAAGCAGAATGTAAAGCGTACAAAATGCTTAGCAAGGCGAGTGTGAGAGATAAAAGGAGGCAGCGTGCACATTAGAATAATTCTCGAGATTTAAGCCCAAGAAGAAAACACACCGACAAATAAATGTATGTAAAGAGTTTTTCTCCTCCAGCTGTTGATACGATAAATTCAAATTTACAGATTATAACGGCCGAGAGCGAGCGAGCGCGCAGGAGAATGAGCGAGGAGTTCTTTTCAAGAAAAGCACAAGAATTGAAATGATAAAAAGCTTTTTTATCGTGCACCAGGCTTTTAGAATAAAAACAGCCGAGCACTTTGCCGCTCCGGTGTGCGTTGAATGCGCGGTTTTATTTTATGATTTCCATCACTTTGCCTGCTTTTTTCAAAGAGCGCCATGTGTGTGTTTGTGCGTTGGAAATACATACGAAAATGGATCTTTCCTTTTCTCTCGCCGAGCTGCCTACCAGACCTGCATGATTTTGTAAAAATTTTACATACAAAAGAATCGGCATATGAAATCAGCCTTTTAATTCAAGCTGTGTATAAATTTGCTCACATTTATAGCCACTCAACCTTGGGAAATTTTGCAAGCCAACAGACGTTAACCGCCGATTTTTTGCGCACGCTCTTTGATTTTCAAAGAAAGCTGCCTTTTCGACGCAATGAAAAGAATGCGACGGCGACAATGACAGCCGTAAACGTTTGCAATTATGCGACAATTGTGGATACTAAGAGGCGGAAAATGCCAGCTTTTGGCGGCATGATTTGGGCAAAATCCGCCAACTCAAGACCGCTGACTACAGCAAAGATTCAAAGTAATCATTACCTGCAAAATGAAAAGCTAACGTAAGTTCTAGGATTTAGACATTTTTGCTAAAGCAAAATGAGTAACAATAACAAATTTTAGATAAATTGGAAGTAGCTTTATACTTTCTAACTTTTTCTATTAATAAATGTAAAGTCACAACACGGATTCTCTTGTTTTTCAAAGGATGTGGTATCAAAATTTAATTATTTACACTCACAGAAAGAGTGAATGATAATTGTTACCTTTCCTGTGAACCAGTTGATTGGTCCAATTGGATATTACTTGCCATTAAATACAATGTATTGGTGATTCCTTCAACTGCACAATAGTTGGTTTTTGGTTTTAATTGAATGTTGACTTTGTGTATGTTGGAAGTGGTAGGTTCGTATATGAATAATAAATACATAAAAAATAAGGAGAGCCAATAATACACGCGCGCACCACCGACAAGCGGCGCAACACCACACCCGTTTTCAGTGGCATAAGAAGTAATAATATGCCTGCTGACCAATAATGCGATGCTTTATTGAAAAGCCTTAGCTCACGAGACGGCTGGTGGAGAGGAAGTGCCTAATGGTCAACGTGAGATATTTATATGAAATCGCACCCCCGGCTACAGACTATGTATATTCGCCGAGGAATCTCAGTGACAGCTATCCGCTTTTGCGGATAAAACGATCTCTTTCGCGTGGAATGCCCCGGCTAAATTAGCTTTCTGGTTAGATTGAACCCTCAGGCGAGATTCGAGCGAAGTAAATCTCACCGACTTTGAGCGTTAAACAATATTTCCGCGCTTCATCACACGTTTTGAAAATGCAGCAAATGCTGTGAGAGTGTGTTAATTCAACGCGATGATTTTGTAAATAACTCGTAAAAATTTATGTTGGCCTCTGACGGGCATTATCATTCATTGTGTGGAAGAAAATGTTTTGGTCGCGGCACCGAGGAGATACATATGCCCGTAAAATATAATTGATCGAAACGAATTTGCCTGCCGGCCCTGTGTCGGTTTCTAAGCCGGGCTCAGAGTTTAATTTATTGTCGTGATTATTTATCAGGTAAAAAAGAGGATTTCTCGAGTGTATTGTCGAGTGTGGGTCTGTTTCTGTGGAAATTTCGGGTGATTTAAATTTTAATTACATCCTTCAACCCTTTTGCTGCCAAAAGGATCGAATTGACCTGAGGCGGTGCGAGTGGGGAGAAGCTAGCTTGAAAATTTCCTACTTGAGCGTGTCATAAATATTCGTGAAAATTCGTTAACAGCAATTTTACGCAGAAACATAATTTATTCCGCATACCTGTCTTCATTGCAAATTCAATTTCGTAGACAACTAACAGTAAGAAGAACTTACGGAAATTCATTGTTGTGGGTAACGCATAAAACTTATTAATTACTTTCACGTTTTCCTTAAAGTGACAGAGCCGGAGTCATAAAATTAGTTAACACCTTCTGCTGCCAAGCCCGTCTAGGAGGAAAAGCATCCAAATCACGTTCGACAGATCAGATAGTGAGGAATTTTTTCTCCTCGCGCGCTGAGCGCAATAAAGAAACACCTATTTTCTCACAAAAAGGCGAAAATGCTTGAACAGATTTATTGCACGCACAAGCATAATATTCCCAAAACTTTTAATGCGAAGCACACACACCTCCGCGTTTGAACATAAAATTCCTTTCCGATTTATTATTTTTATCTCGGCGCGGCGGCCGACAATAAAAACCTGAACATTCGACGCAATTTCAACACTTCGTCTTAATTCCTCCTCCACATATGGCGGAGGATTTTTTCCACCACAAAGCCGGTGATTGTCTGCTTTTTACCTGAGGGCCGCACCCTATCTCTTTTTACGAATGGTATACCTCTACTATTATTGCTCTATCAACAGCGGTCGCCGTTGGCTAATTTTGAGCCTGTTTCTGTCACAAACATTCATATTGCGCGCTGCTGGCCCTGAAATCTCCAGCTGGACGCTCTCATTACCCGACTGCTCTGATGTTTTTATGACGAAACTTGTTTCATTTTCAGCAGACGGAAATTTTGCATGCGGCGTAAAAAGGCGTCTCTATTGAAAATCCTTTAATTCTGCTACAATAGCTCGAGTACGAAATAAATTCACGGAGACGGACGGAACAGGTTTTCGGCATCAAAAAGATGCTGCTCATACACAGAAATCTGGATGGCAGCAATTCATTTGCATTAGAATGCGCGAATTGTGCTCACAAGAGTAGAAGAAAAGTTAAGCTCCTGCGAGATTTAAACACACGTGGTGCGGCTCGTCTGTCGCCGTCGTCGCCGCACTAACAGAAAATATACATAAAACTACTCTAGCTGCCACTCAAGGGCACCAAATTATTACCGCTGGCCAGCGAAATTACGTACACACGAGCGCGCTGATCGATAAATAAATGCTGGATAATTTTGCAATATTTCAAATATCAAGCGCTCAGATAATTTCCTGATATTTCGCAACGGGAGAGGCTAATAAATCATCTCTTGGCCGCTGATGAACGTTTTATCCGTTGAAGGAACACATTTTTTCACCGCGTGTTCATTAATGGGAAATTTTCTTGTCAAAAGTTGCTTTACCTAAATGTTGCGCCGCGAGCGACGCGTAATGAAATTGCTGTTTGCAGCGAGCTGATTTATTCTGGATTTTCCTCCTCAGCAGTTTTATAAATTAATAAATAATCTTACGTCACAATGTGAGTGTAAAATTACGGTTAAATAATTAATTTGTTCTCTCTCCTTTTTAAACAGGGTAGGAATTGCGCGCTATGCCATCAAATCTGAAATCGAAGGATTTTTAAATTAGGATAGTACTAAATTGGCACAGCTTTATTTATAGGTTACTTTTAACTAAAATGTATAAAAAGTTAAATACATTTGCCGGCCAATGAAGATAAACGCATTTTACAGCCTGGTCAGTACCCAGAAGCAAAATAATGGAGAGGAGCAGGTAAATTGGAATTAAAAATAAATGGGAGGAGGAGGAATGAAGCGGCAAGAGTTATGAATATGTATGTGTACGAATGCGCGAGAGCAGAGTGTATAAGGCCATTGTGTATTGGAGGCACGCCGGCCAGTATGTGGATATGGCGGTAGCCTGCGTACAGTATTATTAATTATAAACTTCTTTCATGAAACGCGCGCGTTATTTATTGGTTTCAGAAAAAGCAGCTCCCCTGCTTTTTACACGAACGCCTACAGTCAAAGAGAAGGAGGAAAGACCCTGCGCCTTCCACATCACACAAACACAAAATATTATTTGGAATTCAAATTAATATAGTGTCTGATGTATTGTAATTATATGCTGTTTTACGTGTTATTAGAAGCGAGAGCCTCTTTTCGACGGGAATCAAAGAGAAAAGCAATACGTCATTTTGGCCACAAAAAGCCGGGCGCTCGGTATCTGATCGGAAAAGCGTCGAAAACGGAGCGTAAAAATCCTCGAGCTACAACAATCCGAAAATCAGCTCAAAAGAATATTATAATCGCGCGCAAATGAAACTCTCGAGGACAATAATTCATGCGAGAGAGAGCAACTTCTTTTGCAAGGCGTGGCCTTATATTTTTCAGTCGGTGGGTATTATTTCTTTTCAGTCCATACTTCACAAAAAGAGCAGGCGCGCTGTGTGCCTTCATTTTTAATGAAAAAGTAACTCTCTCGCCGGAGTTAATGCACACAAGTAAATCAAACAGCACACCATGATTTAGCTGGTGCGGCTGCTCCTGGTACAAAACACGGCGCACTGTATAAATTAAAATCAGTCTTGCGAGGCGAAATAAATGCACCTCGTGTGTGCCAGTGCACCTCGCAGACTTCATTATTTTATGTAATGGCTTTGCACCGCAGAAGTGCAGAAAACAGGATTTTGCCGTTTGATCTTACTATGTTGCCTATCATAAATTCACGTGAATCGAATGAATTTATCGAGGATATTTTCATTTGTATACCAATAGAATGTATCTTAATTTAAAATCACTGCAGCATTTTCAAGATTATTGAATTTTAAACAATATTTTATAATCATGCCTTGCATTCCTCAAAAATTGATTATAATGCTAAGAACAAAAACAAGTAGTTTTCCTCACCAGTATAGGTGTTCATTTGTATTTTTATTTCTCTCTATATATCGACTCCAAACCCAGCTCTCGTTCAAAAAGGTCCAATTAATCGCCTGAAAAGACGCAACACAGCTGTAGCAAATGAACCATTGGAACGGCTTGCGTGTTTGCAAACATGAGCGCTCAATAAGCTCTCCATTGGGGCACACAATTGAGATACACGTACGTTTGCACGTGCATTTGGTGCAAAAAGTCCGACACTAAAAGCCTCGGAGCAGCACCTGAGAAATTGCAAACGAGTTCAAAGGGAAACTGTTCACCATTTCGTCTGATGAAAGAGTCTGGTAATTATCCATTGAGTACAATCGCGGCGGAGAATTTTATTTATTGTCGGTGGCTGTTGTCGTGCGTAAATGTGAAAAGACCACTCATCTGCATGCATGGCTCAAATTTACAACAAAAGCAGGCCCTTTTAAATGAAAAGCAGTGCCCTCTCTCTCTCTCTCCACCCCACCTTTACACTTTTAATCCTGTTGAATATGGCTGAAAATATTTTTGTTTTTCCGTTCTCTTGAATCTGACAAGCGACAAGAGGCTTCAATTTCGAGAACGCGTCTGACATGTGTCACACAGTAAAGTGGCTCTATCCGGCATTTATGTCTCAGGATCATTACTTTTAAGGCGCACAAACACTCCAATAACGCGCCTAGAATTGTTTAAAAAGTATATTACTCCCTCAGTTATTCCTGAATACAGTTAACATAAAATTAACCTATTTATTATTGCCCATTATTTTGGAAATTGTTCAAATTCCTCCATTCCGAATGATCTTTCTTGAATACTTTTCTATTTTGGGATATTTATTTAAATACTCCAATTCACCGCAAATTACAAAGGTGCACGATTGAATTAGCACAAATTTATGTTTTACCGTTTTCATCTCTTACTTAGCAACAAATTGCTTAATACGCAATGATTGCAAAATTTATGACACGTTGATAAACATCCTGCATTGCAAATCGCCCTTGAGAGTCAAAACACCTGAATCACGAATTTAAATTCTGGTTATCCTAATTTGTGTGCGGTATCGCAAAATCTCCCAATTTCCACCGTGTCATTGTGGGAACGGTTTCCTGCGATACAATCAAGAGTATCGGCCCCTGTCGATGCCAAAAAGACAACTTGATCGTTGTAATAATAATAAGTAGCGGGTGCACCCGCGAGAGAGTGTATGACAAGCGGTGATGAAGGAGGCGTGGTCGCTCACGCCGCCGCGTCTCTCTCGCGCTCCTGTTATATTGTTGCTTGGCTTTTATCGGCGGCAGTAGGCACCGAATGCAACCACTTAGGTGGTTGACCCGTTAACCAAATAGCAGAGCAAGCGCTCAGGTTGGCAGCTGATGCTGAGCGGTACCTTTGACCCGAGAACAATGAGTGCATTCTTCCTAGAAAAAAGACGATTTGTTTTTACGATGAATCAGAGCACGCGGGCAGTGTGCGCGCAGCGTTTCCTCGTTTGATGCCCGATTGAGATATTTAGCTATTCGTCTGCGTAGGTACTGCTTAATTAGATGAAGCGAGGATAAAGAGGCTAGCAGTAGAGCTAGAGGTTGGCTATTTTCACGTGTTAAAAGGTCAGAAGAGCGTGAAAACGGCTGATATTGCCAAATAAAAATGCCGGCATTGTTCTGGAAAGCGTTCGGCGCAGGGAAAAGCTATTTAAACGTCTTAATATGAAAGCGAAGGAGGCGAAGGTCACGAATTTTCCCGATTTCTGTTTAAAATAAAGAAAATCATGCTCAGTCTTAGAATGGTATGCATACGGATGGGGATCGTAATGTTCCATTTGGAAATCGTGGGAAACCACCTTTTGGGCTTAGCTCGAACAGTTGGAATCCAACGCCGTGCGTCGATTTTTATATCTTCCGTATGTCATATTCTCCAGACGGCGAAGAATCAATTATCAAACCCTTCTTTTCTAACCAATTCCGAGCGGAACGTATTTCCAAAGAACAGAATAAAACGACGCGACAGGCAACCAAGTTTTCAATTTAATCTCGCGAGCGTATCTTATAAATATGTATAATTGAAAGGAGGAATCAACCCTTTGCGTCACGCAGCATTTCGAACCCGTCGATGGATAAAATCTAATATTTCCCTTTTCCAATTACGGCCAGGTCATTAGGGACGCACGGCTTGAAAAGACGTTTCTCGCAGTGTTTTGAAGAAATATAACAAATGATCGCAGGTGAAAAATGGCGTTTATTCAAAACGCGTTATTGAATTATGAAATATAACAATAATAATCAACCAACTGGTTCTGCTGCGTGCATGTGGAATGAATCAATTTTTCTTCCCGCCTGTCCGCAGGGGTGAAGTTTTTCAGAAACCGCAGCGTGAACTGCGGAGGACGAGAGGCTTTTTTATTGTGTGCCAAAGACATACACAACGCGAGGAAAGGGGTGAATTTCTTTTGGGCAAACGGGCAGACAGACCGGTAATTAAATGAGAAATGAATGTGTTCGCATCAGCATTCGGCGCTGGGAATTCAAAGCGCGTGCATGTGTGTCTGTCAGTGTTGCATAGAGCATAGGCGTACAAAGGGAGATAAGGAATTGTATAAAATATTCATGGAAAAAGTGCGAGGCCACGCAGAGCTGCTGATTTTCGTTCGTAATGATTTCGCTTGTAGCGTGATTGCTGCGAATGAAAAGTCAAAACATAAGAAAGCGAAAACCATTAATTTTCTAAATGACCGTGAAAAGGGCTTATTAAAATGGAATGTAATAACTTTTTCGCCAACATCGGCATAACCAGCTCTACACGCTGACCGCAACAGCGCACCAGGATGAATATTAATAAACAGAGCGCGGCAGTGATATAATTTTTTGATTACGAATACATGAAATATGCTTTCTCAGCCGTGCATAAACCAATTATATTTTCGAGTTTAATAATAATAACAATCAGCATACACACACAGGCCGAGCTGGAGGAGCCGCTGTGTGTAATAAATAGCGCGGTTATTTATTGCGCCAAAGGTAATGTCCGTAAATATGCACAAGAAATAACAATTTATCATTTCAATTTCTCGTTCTCTTTGGGTGGGCGGAACGTTTTGCCACCATGCAGAACGGGGCATAGAGAAGTGCACAACAACCATTTCCATATATCCATTTCGTTAAGCCGCTTTTCAGATTAAAATTTGGCCGCAACAGCGAGAGGGGCGTGCCCCAATTTCATTCCGCAAGCAGATAAATTTGAGTATGTGCACGCGGATTTCTTTTAAATGCTTTTCCTTTGACTACGCGATTTGGACGTTGATTGCCACCCAGAAGGTGCACAGGCGACGATGCTATCGAGCTGAAATGTGCTCCTTCCACTTAACTGCTCCGCACTCGGCGCTACTTTTTCGATATCATTAATTACTCTCGCTATCCACTTACTACCAACTGGCCTAATTCGTTCTAATTTAATTTGAAAAATGATTTATCCTTGAATGTTCCGCTTCAACAAAATATGTTTTTAACTTCCTAGAAAAAAAATGGTCTCCCTTGTTCCCCTAATTCAATGGAAATTGTTTATTATTTTAGGTGTTCAGTTCAAATCACCTTTTTCAGCTGGCATTAGTTAACTACTTTAAGAAGTAATATTTTTGTGCTCTTTCATTTTGTAATGTATCCTTCGTTGATTTTGATCTTAGAATGCGTTTCTAAAACAACATTTTTATGCTAATTTAAGAATAACAAAGAAATAACAAGACAACAATTGTTATAAATTTATTTATTTTATTGATAAATTAAAAATTATCTAATTTCACTCAAATTATGAATTTTTCATATTTCCCTAAGTCAAAACAAAATAGTTTCTTGGACGATAGAGGGCGTCAACGTGTGTTGCCGCTTTCAACTATTTGAATATGTAAAATTTCCTACCAGATTTTTAAGACTTCAAATAAAATTTCCACATTTTTTATAAAAAGTCGGTTTTAGTTTCAAGTCAGAATACAATATTTTTTATGAATTTTAAAAAGTAATTAAATTTCAGTGGAACGTGAATTACATTCAAGATGCTCCTAACCTGATCATTCCTTTTTTAATCAAGGAAGTTATCGTGTAAGCCATGTTGAAAAATGATTTTACTAGAGTATTGTATCAAAACCAAATTTACTCTTCCTCTGCGACGTCGCACTTTTTTGCAAGAAGGCCTACAAGAATTCACACAAAGGATCACACAGCTGAGAGCACTCTCGCGGCGCATAACTTGTTGAAAAGCCAACCTTGAGACGAGATTTTCAGCTTGATTTCTTTAAAATAATCACCAATCAGCAATACGCGAATAAAAAACTGCTTTGCACCAGGCTCACAACAATACTCGGTGCTGGCTCGATATGTATTTTTTAATTCCCTCCCTCTCTCGGCACACAAAGTGGATATTGTATATTATGTGTGTACGTCGGCCGGGACAATCTAAATAAAAATATCAGAATGTTTCGAGTGGATATTCCATAACAATGAAGCGGGGAATAAAAATGTGTGCCCCGATAATTCAAATGCCGTGCCACCACCATTCATCAGCACGCTGCTGCGAGAAGACTGTGAGTTTGCTGCTGTATCACTTAATTTAATCAAAAATCAATTCTGCTGTCAATTCTTTTTAAATTTCCAATATGAAAAGCTGCTGCTGCCGTTCGAATCTGATTGTCCGGTGCGATCGGCCGGCCCGCAACGGTTGACGATGCCGTCGATTTGGCGATTCCGCGAGAGCAGGCATTCGCACAGATGATGGCGTCCGTTTGAGGAATGCTGCGGCTGCCTGTCGCCCCTCGTGATCCCAAAACAAGCGTCTCAATTGTGCAAATCTTCCACTTTATTGGCGGGGTCACTAGCTTTCGACTGGCTATCGTGAAGCTGGCTGAACGCTCGCGCAGTGTGTGTGTACTCGATTTTGTAGCACAAACAGATGCTAAAGTCGAGCGAACAACGCCCTATTCCGACTTACTGATTATCGACGACTTTGAGGGGCCCACCATTGTGTCGGGTTGAAATAAATGAGAGTGAAAAGCAATCTGGAAACACACAGTTGACAAGCGGATGAGAGGTAAAAGATCTATGAAATTAATTGGAATTTTGAATTAAACCTCTATACGCTAATGCAATGTGAGTTTTGGCTTGTGTTTTTGAAACAGGGCTTTTTGATATTATAAAGACTGGTTGCTTTCAACCCCTTTTAACCGAATCGATTTTAGATTTAGAGCAGCGTTCACCCTTTGAAAAAATAAAGTTATTCAGAGGTTCAATGAGAGATATTAACCATTCCGCACGCTTGTTGATTTGATAACTCTTATTCAGCACAGCGAGCGTGCCAAACACGAAATTCAACACCTCTTTTGAGCACTCTGTATGTGCACGCATGTAGAAGAAAAGGAGTGTTTTTCTCGCCTTGAAAGACACAAGAGTTAAATCACTTGGCCTGAAATAAAAGACCCATTGTAAGTAAAATTCCAAATCATCCATTCTCGCTCGCCGCTGTGGGGCTCAATTTAAAAATGCTATTTAATTTCAAAAGATAAGCCGCGCATAATTTTTGGGAGTCCCTGCATTAGCGGCGCTTACACATAAGAAACAGTGACAATGCATATTCATCAAGGCAGAATGTACAAAAGGAGCGAGCTGGAATATTTAATACCAGAGAATGGTGCCGCGCGGCCGGCTCGCCGAAACGCCGCATCACTCAAAACCAGATCATTTCTCATTGGTCCTTATTTAACCGAGTTAAGACGAAATAAATCATGCGGCTGGTTTGATTCACAGTGTGTCCGTCTCTTTTCTCGCTGCATATCACGGAATGGAATCATTTATCTGCCGGTGAGTTATTCAGCCGACATTATTATGTGTTTGAATAACGACAGCGCGCGAGACGATGCTCATTGTGGATAAAAAGAACACAAACCAAAATTACACGCGGCGTGAATTCCATTTCGGATTTTTTCATAGGTTGACACTTGCTGTCGAGGGCAGATTCAAACTGGAAATTAATATCGTCGTCTCCTGTTTTGTGCAATGCGCAGATGAAAAATCTACGCTGTCAAGCGCTGCGGTGGACGAGCGAAGCGACGTGTGCGGGAGTGAAGCGGTGCCTCTTCATCCTGTATTGATCATATTTAATTAATCATAAAATAAATTTCATGTTCATGCAACGCACAATTCCCTCTCTAAAGAGTCTCCAATTATTTCAAATCACTTTTGCGTGTCCAATTTAATCTGACAAAAGAGTAAATGTGGTTTTATAGAAAGAGAAAATCACGTAGAATTTGCCATTGTGTCTCGTTTCTCCGATAATTGTGACAATGACAAAGATATCCACATCTGAAAAGCCTTTAAACAGGCGTATTGCATGCATTTTAACGTCCGTGCCATTCGAGCTGAAACGTTTTTGTTGTCTTCCGCCTGAACGGCCGTAATAACAAAACGCATCCACGCTCATGTCGATGCATTTTCAGACGACTCTCTCGCGAGCACCGATTATTGGAAAAGCTGCTCCTCGCGCGCAATCACTTGGAGCCTGTCAGGTGATTCATTTGATCGTCGAATAATGGCATATACCTACCGAGAATATTGCCTCTTTTCATTTAATTTTATTGCCAATAACGCTGTTGATATTATTGCACTAAAAGACACGCTACACAACATTCATATTTGCCCCACGCTAGCAGCACACCGGAGTCAATTAACGATGACATTTCGCCGTACTTTATTATTGTCTCGATGTTTATGCAGCTATATTACACTTATAATGCAAGCATTATTTCACAAGGTGCACTCGCTTGCAGGCGCACGAGAATAACTTGCCGCTGCGTTATTTAAGCAGCCTTTTTGAGCCGGGCGACAGTTATTTATTTTTAAGTGCGACCACAAAAGATTTTCAATTGCGAGTACAAGACGAGGATATTGTGCACACCGAGGATATTGTAACACCGCGTATAGGTTGTATCTCAGCACGGACGTAACGCATAGGCTGTATAATTGATGTGACTGGAAATTAATTTGAGGGTTTTCGCTGCTATTTGTGATTTATTAAGATCACGAAACAACTGACAAAATCCTTGCCTGCCCACGCGGATGTAGTGGTCAAAATTGTAATTGTTCCACTGGCATTCCTCCCCTACGCCGCAGACATCGGAACGCGGTCGACCTTCGTAATGACTTGAATTTACTGCATCAAAAGTTGGTGCTCGAATCCCAAATAAATGAGAAATTGTGCCAGACGGAGGATCGCCGCTCGGGGGCAACACATTTCCATTAAAAACTTATTTATTCCTGCACACAAATGCGTACCACCCTTTTTGTAATTGCTACCAGCAGCTAAAAAGCATATCAGGCAGCACAGCGAGTAGCCACAGGAGAGACGGACGATCGCAGAAACTCATATTTCACGGAGAGAGCATAAATAACGCGCCACTAAATAATTAGCATCCACTTGCTAGAGTACCTGATCACCTCGAGCGGTGGCAAAAATTAATTTGAAAACAATTTCCGAACAGACAATCGTGAAAAATCATAAAACACCGCCGATTCCCTCCACACCTGAGTGAGCTGACGTGCGTGTTGCCTCGTGCAAAAAAGGTTAATTAGGAATTTCGCGGAGAGCAATGGAATAGGTAGGTGATCCACATTCCTTGTGTGCTGTGCAGCCGCACGCCTCTGCTTCTCTTTCTCTCATTTTCGTGATTAATTTTCCGCGCGGCGTCGATTTACATAAAAGCCATTAACGAGTGTAGTGTGCTCGTTGATTATTTTCTCCGGCGCTGCTTGCTGCTGCTTATTAGGTGCCTCGCAGATGGATTTTTGTTCGAACAACAAAGATTGCGGGTCGCATTTTTGGGGCCTAATCATAAATCATGACGTGGAAAAATGGAAATGCAGCAGCAGTTGTCTTTATTGGGTGATTAATCGAACCGGCGGCGGCGGCATCGGCAGCATAAAATGTGTAATGTATTGAGAAATGAGGTGCGGGGCACGGTTTTCTGAAAAAATTAATTGGGGCCTCCAGCGAAAGCAGCCGCCGTGTTTACATAAATATGTTGATTTGATTTTCAAATCAATCGGTAGTTGGGCAATATTTTTTCTTTTGACAGGTCAGAAATTATTGCAAGCAAAAATTCATAAAACTTCCAACTGATATCGATCCCAGTTGCCATTTTTTTAATTTATTCAAATGAATTTATACTTGTTTTAATTATAGAAGAACCACAAATGGAAAACCTAGCCTTTTTATTTGGTACATAGATAAAAATGTGTGAGATTCAGCGTTTTAATTAACATCTATATAATGTGAAATTAATTAAAGTAGCTATAGTTTCCACAAAACTGGGAGGCGCACCGGCGCCGACTCGCTACTTGCTGGTTTGCACCTTTCCAGCATGCGTGATTTGGCTTCACGGGACAAATGTCTAGCGTTTCAATGCAGTCCTCGGTGCAGAGGCAAGTGGCCCTTCAGTGGGCTGGGTCCCTGTGCGGCCTGGTGCGCCCATGTTATCCGTTCGCGGTGTTATTGGGACCCGGGTTTCAGCATTCGTGCTAGTGCAGTGCGCGCCCTTCCCGGTCCTCGGACGGACAAGGATAAAAAGAGCAAAAAAAAAAAAAAAAAAAACTTGTAACCTCTTGAATTGAAAATAATCAAAATTAATAACAATATGAACAAAACAGTAAAAATTTAAACTCTGCAAACAAATCTTATGTCTAACTTCAGCTGATTAAAGCAAATTTCATTATTTTCTCTTAGCAGAGAAATTATAATTCCCAGATATCATTTATGTAATTTTTACGATATAATGCTTTGGTGTTCAAAGAAATATATTAGGGTTCAGCCTAGACGAGAAGCTGATCGGATCACTTAGTGGTTTTGTTTGGAATAAAAAATTCCAAGAACAAGGAGGTATTAATGCTAATCCAGGAGCGTCTGGCTGGCACACCAGGCAGTAGCCAGATTTCTTCATCCAGCTGATAGCAGCAGCAGCAAGTCGATCCATCTCACGCAGTCCCATAGGCCTAATGGTGTTAGATCAATAAAACATTTATCCGCGCACACAGCATCCACCTTGTCTCGAAATCCTGCGCGCATTTCATCATCTCTCACTTCTGGCCAGTGCGCTGCCGTGTTGGCTGTTATTATTGAAGGGCTTCACTTCAGGGGCCACTGAATCGAGCCAGTGATTGATGCCCTGGCTCGCAGAAGAAGTAACCACGCAGGTACAATGGGCTCAATTCATTTGCTGGACGATTGGAATCTCAGCAGCGCGTCCGTCTGGCTGCCTAAATCATTTATTTTAAGTTGCTACTTCACTTGGAACACGAAAAGTAAATTTTTGTCCGTTGAAACTATAGGTGATTGTCTGATAGCGGTGGTTCATCCAGTGGCGGATTCATGAGCAATCAACAACATTAACCAAAGTTAAAGTACAAAATGTGCATACGGTAAACCCACATCTACTGTACAATAAGCATCATTCAATTGTTTGACAGTTAAAAAATAAACTAAATGGTTTTTTATTGGAATAGAGTATTTTATTCGACACTCAGCGATTATTAAAGCATTAGCCATAAAAAGAGATACATAGGTTTCATAGGACAATAAAGTAAGTGATACATATATTATTGTCAGGATGCATGCGTTTTAATTTAAAATTGACAATTGTTCATTTTTTTCAGAAATTAAAAATTAAATAAGCTATTTGTTACGCATTGCTATTTTAAGTTGTTTTACTTACATTGCAGCAAAATATGGTACGTTTTTATATTGGATTGCTTATGTATTAGAAAACTCAACAGTTTGAAACTTGATGCTTAAACCAGTCACGGTAATCACGGAAATGAATATAGAGCATTACAATTTGAGACTCATTGGCATTAATATCTTCAGATTAAATATAAAAATAAAAATTTAAAATGAAGAAACAGTGTCAAATCCGCCACTGGGTTTGGAAGGAGTCTCTGAACTCTGGCAAATACATACAAGAATTAATGATGCTGATACATTTCCATAATTCATGCCACACATTTTTTCACAGTCGCTCCATTACGGCGCCGCATTTGCGTGATGCTCTCTCGCAAAATAATAAGTCGAAGTGCTAACACATTTTTTCCTCGTCGTCAGCGCCGAACCACATGTTGTTGGCTGTTACTAATTATGAATGGGCCACTTTGTTCCCCCGGCTTATTTTTGCAAAACGGATGTTCAAGAAATTTGCTCCGCGCGCGTCTGGCAAATCAGAGCACTCCTTTAAAATAATGAGATGCTCACTTATTTGGTACTCGCTCAATTCATTTCTTTCATTGCGAGCCAGAAACTGCGCTGCTCTTCATTTTAATCATTTTTGGCCCGCGAGAGCGAGAGAGCAAAATTTATGGCCTTCCGCTCAGATTCATTAAAATCTTGTCGATTTTTACGCTGCGCCCTGCCATAGTGGTTTGTGTTTGAGCGGCACGGCGGCGAGAGAATTTATATATACACAGCTGTGCTTTTGTGTTTTATATAAAACAACGCTGCCTTTATTGTTGATCTGATTTACACTTTAAATCTCTCGAAAAACAACACGCCGGGCATGATGGATCCAGCGATACGACGAGTCTCATAAAATAAATTAAATATCATGTCTTTGAAATTACAAACAAAATTAAAGATCACAATCGTGCGCACTCGGAGGAAACTTGATCAATTCTCACAGGAAACCCGCTCCCGCGCTGCTCTTGGCAATCTTCCACCCAGTTTATTATCCGCATTCGGCTTTTATTCCCATAAAATTTAACTACCTCCAAGTGCAATAATGGTATTTGTTAAGATCCAAAATCTGAACCCCCGTTAAGCAAGAAAGCTGCAAATATTCGCTTGGTCATCGCAGCAACACACCTTTCTTCAACCAATCGCAATTATTGCTCACGCGCACTAAAGGCAAAAATGCTGCCTAATTAATTACCTCGCGCCGCGCTCGAGTGCAAAATCTATAATTCAATGGAGGCCAGCTATTATTCAATTGTTGGCCGGCCGACGCGGAGCAGTCACTCTTGTGCTGACTAACTCATGAGTGGTAATTTTATTAATGCCTGCATTGTCTTGTCATTCTGGCTGAAAATTAAAGTGTGATCATCAGTCGAACCGACCTCAGGTGGTCAAGAATTTGAACTCTTTGCAACAACACGGAACGCAGCGACTCAAAACTTAACCTCAATACCCTCCTCTAGCCGATTGTGAGTTACTTTTAAATTTCTTAATTGATTAATAAACTTTAAATTGCGTTGGTAAATGAATTTGAGTAATTTTTGTAGTTGGATTTTTTTATTTTTATTATGAAATTTCCATGAAACGGATTTGTAGTATTTTTTATTGAATTTAAAATAGTCTCCGCAGGGTCTAAAAACGAACATCATTTAAATTTAATGTTTAAAACTTTAACAATGACGAGAAGATTAAAATTAAAAAATGGCCAGAGAA
The DNA here is from genome assembly GCF_949628265.1 of Cloeon dipterum. Taxonomy (NCBI): domain Eukaryota; kingdom Metazoa; phylum Arthropoda; class Insecta; order Ephemeroptera; family Baetidae; genus Cloeon; species Cloeon dipterum. The sequence continues at coordinate 7,057,601 of NC_088790.1, read as the reverse complement.
TATTTCCATTTCATAAAACAAAAATATAAACAAATAAAGCAAGAAGAACTACAAATTTAATGGTTCTGCTCAGCGCTTACTTTATTAAAGGATTTAAGAATCTATTTTGGATTTGAAAAGAAAAATAATTCGCAATTCCTTGTGCTGGAAAGAAACTGTTTCGACCCGCGGCAGTAAAAACAAAAACGCATTTTTAATGACAGGGAGTTTTTTCAATCGCTGGCCGGTTGGAAACGACTGACTGCACTCAGGAATTTCGTTGTGAAACTTGCTTTCTTTTAATCAAATGCATTTCCATTATGCTACAACAGCAACTCATTTTAATACAAATTGTATTATTTACTGACTCCATTCTTCAATGATTTTATTTTCTTGAGGAAAATTGATTTTTTTATAAGAAAAATTGTAGTAATTGCTAAAAACATTTATCACACCAATACGACGAAGAAATAAAATTCCATTAGAAGAAAGCTTTACGGCGTGAAACATTCTCTTACCCATTTCAAATCGACAGGAATAAGTCCATAAATAACGCCGTTAATTACAGTAGTCTAAAATGATATTTCTCTTCGTATATTTTAATTGTCCGGCGAACCAGCAATTTTGTTGTCTTCTTGAAATATATCTGGCCCAAGTAATTATTCTTTCAAATGACCCACGTTGCGTATACAGATTAACGCTCACACACGGACACGCAGCATTTAAAACCGACCGCGAAAGAAGAGAAATGATGCAAAAAGATTGTTGGTGTGTATTAAAACAACTTGTCCGCAATAAATCTCTGAATTTTGGCAGCACAATTTCCGCTCAAGGTTGCACAGAAATCGCGGCAAAATGGTCTAAAGGCATTTTTCCCAGCAGCCAGCTGCCCGTTGAGCACTGCGAAAAATGAATCTCGACGAATATTCTGACAACTTCTCCCGTGTATCAGTCGTTTTCTCAGCCATAAATCTCCGTCTCGGCCGGGCTGAATTGTATTCTCGTGCAAAACAAAAAGCACATAATTACAATCTATTCGGCGAAAACAGCGTGATATAAATTTTGAATACCGTCGATATTCTTCCAGTTGCGTTCGTTCATGCAGGCCCGGCGCAAATTTATTTTTGCTCCGCGATTATCTATGTTAGGTATTTTTCGCAAAAGATGGTTGTTCAGTGCAGAAATTACGCACAACTCATCCGCGCAGGCATATAATTCCGGCTGTCTCGTCATTCATTATCTTTATGCATGAAGACTGGTTATTTACTGGTGAGTAACCACCATTTATCCTGATTTGAGGCAGCATCGCACGTATTTTTGACTAATTTTGCGGTATTAAACCCATCCGCAAGAGCACGATTTTTATATAAATAAGCGCCGAGGTCAAGTCGCTTGCCGGTTTCGGCTGCCAGCGAAAATTTTCTTTTCTTTCGAGTCGAGTTTGAGGTGCGGAGGATTGCGATTACGCTTGCACACAAACATCTGCGGTTTCACGATTTGCGTGAAAAATGTTTCTTCAATTTCCCTCGCAAAATTGCTCACACACTCAACCTGAAAGTCAAGCCATTCTGACAAGGCACTTTGCATTTAGCAGACAAACATCTGAAAGATTGCTTTCAAAATTATTCTCTGAATGGCCTACATACAAATAAGGAATGCTCAAATATGCATTTTAAGTTTGCTATTTTTTACTTCAAGTTGTGTTTTTGCAGCTAAATAAACAGATCGAGACATTTGTAAAATTAATTCATTAATTTGTCATATTTGCATGTTGAATGGGTTTTGTTAGTAATTATTGAAATTAAAATGACCTCTTAATCCCGTGTTAAAGGTTCATACATTTCTGAAATGATTAATATGAGAGCCTAAAAATTTTCATATAAAATAATTGAGCCTGTAGAGTGTCATCGATGAAATTCCAGTTCAATGATTGCCTATGTAAAATTTGCAGCTAAAATCTTGGGAGGCACCGATTGCACAGACCGCGAGCAGGGGTGAGTACAAAAATATTCGTCGTGAGCGTGTTGCGACCGCATTTTGTTTGGCGCGAGGTGTGACACAATGGCTTATCTCGCGCGTCCTCTCCCATTGTAATAATGATGATTGTGCTAATGCCGTGTTTTCTCCGTGTTTGACCCGCGATCCGCGGGGTCGTGTGTAACGAGATGTACTTTCCTGCTCTCACCGCCGTATGCTTGGCGCCCATTTATAATGGAACAAGTCGCGAATTTGCATCCGAGTCGTCAGCTCCGTCATTATGGTGATGATAAGCTGAGTGCGCGGAGGCTCGGTTTTTTGTAATTGGAACGAGACAAAGGATGTGCATTTGCCGCCGGTTTGTTATTATTAGTAGAAAATACACGCGCGCGCGTGCTCACTAATAAGTCGTGATAAGGAATGCCTGCGGATTCGCGTCCATTCATGCGTGCTGCGCTTCAGCGCGCAAAAGTAATTGTGGAAAGTGTTGTTGCGCGTTACACAGCTCTGCGATATTGAAAAGCAGCCAGGATGGATGCCTCACTGCCTGGCAGGCTGCTGGGGATGCCAGCTTTTTTGTTTTGAAAGGCATTGTTTTTTCGCAAGCACGCCACGTTGAGCATTGCTCTTCCTTTATTATTAGGCATTAATGCACAGGTTCTGCATTCCCAGATATTCGCCGTAAAAGATGAACGCTGCTTTTGTCTTTGCCCACAAACACGGCTCTCAGTCTTTCGCCACTCACTTCTCTTCCTTTGCAAAATAACAAGTTTGACAAAGAATGCTTTTATATATGTAATTAATGAAAAATAAGATCCAGCTGTTTGATAAAAAAAAAACTAAATTAGCCCGTAGTTTTGAACTATTCTTTAAACAATTTTACAATGCAAAATAGTTGATTCTATAGCAAATCACTATGAAAAACGCTGAATGATATTAAAAAATACAACTTACGGGAACCTACTTTTTAGTAGCACAGAAACTGTTAATTATATGATCAAAGAGTATATTCTGATGCTTTTAATAGTTTTGACTAACAATTAAACAAATTCAAGATTGGCAAGATTTCGTTCCTACAAGTTCTCCTTTCCGTGTGTGCGAAGAAATTTGTGCAGTTGGGATGTTTAAACTGCCATTGATTCAAAGTTTTCTGGATATATATATATATATATATATATATATATATATATATATATATATAGTCATGTAGCACAGATTCTAATTTGATGGTTGAAAGAATTGCTTATTTTGCCTACAACACATAACTGGAGCATGCAATTAATTTTTTTTCTTTAAAGAATTTCCTCAATTTTTACCCATTTTAACGGTCGTGCAGAGCAGACGTATTTTTTGTATGGTCATTTAGACCAAGACTTTGTCCTCTCGGCCTGTGCCCTTATTGGTAATGCAGAAGTCACTGTCAAAAGATATTTTATAGTTTTATTTTCAATATTTGTTAATTAAATCCATTCATCAATCAATCATCTTCATATTTTCATCTTCTTGGTTCTCTCGATGATCCAGGTCGTTGAATGTGCATCGGAAAGAGGTTTAAGGGGGAACACTATGAAGGGATCGGGAGGGGTCTGAAGCAAAGGATAGCAGGGATAAAATAGCGTGATTTCTTACATTTCATAAAATATCATGCTAACATGCGTGTTCTTTAAATTTTCCGTGAAAAATTACTATTAAAAAATCCAAGTCCATGTCCAGGTCACCTGATCGACCGCCACCTCCACCACCACCACCTTGGGTGTCAACAATGGTGGCGTTGGCGAAATGCTCGCGGCCTCGGCTGCTGCCCTGCTGCCGGATGAGTGATGAAGGCATCACGAACCGGACCTAGACTCACCGTCAGGCCGTTCTGACTGACTGGGCCTCACTTCTTCAGCAGCCGCCACGCCTCCAAGTGACCCGCGGGCTGACCCCATCGCCACCGCTGGTAGCCGCGCAGCCAACAACACCTCTCGCCGCTCTGCTCGTCCAGCAGCAGCGCCTCTAATTGCGCATTCTGCCTGCTTTTTCTGTCGCTGCCCGCAGACTCGTGCCGTAAATTGGCCGCGGACGACGCTAGGTGACGATAAAATAATAAAAGAGGCAGCGCAGCAGCCTAATCAGAGGATATAGAATTCGAGCCTCGGGGCAAAACACGCGTCCATATGAGCCGCCAGTGCATGCTAACTGGCCACCGGCCACGGTATTTTATATTACACCCGGAGTGTGCTGGCCCGCTCCAGCGCCGCGAGAGCAAGAAGTGCGCTCGCTCGACCATGAAATCTGAGCAGCGGCAGGCACACCGCATCTCTCGTGCTTCTTTTTTACTAATTCTCGACTCAGTTCTTGAGATTTGGCCTCTGCAACCCTGGCAGCGTACGTGAGAAGCACTCTTTGGGTACTTGTTGCGATGATTGCAGCAAATTTAAACTTTGTCTGAATTTTGTTGTTTAATGGCACGTACAAGCTTGATCGGAAGAAAAATTGAGTCAATTTCATAAATATATTCTTCCCTTTTCGCTAAATATTGAAAGATTTAAATGATATTTGACGAAACTATTGGTGTCTAAATATCTCACTCATTTTTTGTCTGACAGAGGAATTCCACCGAGTTCGAGTGGGTGATACGCCAGAAAAACCACAGTCGCATGCAACACTTAACAGCAGCTCTTTAATTTGAGTCGTGTTCCTCCGCTTTTTCCCACCTATTTCACTCTACACGGGCCGTAAATTCCGCTTGTATTTGCTTAGGCCGGCGTGTTGATGTTTTCATTCTCAAGTTTACAGGATTCTGTGAATGAAAAGCGGAGGAATGCGCAATAAATCGAGCCTCAGGTGTGTTTTGGGGTTATTTCGGGTTATATTGTGACTGGCAGCGACTCCCCATTGAGCTGATCAACGGTATACGGACACTGCCGTTCGCTACACTTTTCTCGAGAAAAACTAAGAGCGGAGGGAGGCGCCCTCCTAATAATACCGAAGTGTGTAATTTTAGCTCGGCGCGCCGTAGTGCATACACCCCTGGCACAATTAAGTGTTTTTAGGCGGTTCTTTAAGTATTTTTAAGATGTTTTGCTTAAAAGAAGAAAGCTTTATGTTCTCTCTCACTCTCGTCCGCGCATAATAAGCGATGGCCCGTAGGATTTAATCTTTGAGAAAGAAAGCAGCGAGAACCACTTCTTTTGTTTTCCGCGGTGAATGGGGAGAAATAAAAGCCACCAAAACACACGTGCGGCGCGCATAAAACAGTTAAATGTGAGGCAAAACACCCAACTACTCTATCGCTTCATATAAAACCACACGGCGGCTGTTCCCGACTCTTCAATCACTCGCCTTCTTTTATTCCCAGCATTCCACGCCGCGCGGCCGCTTTGTGCCTCGTTTCACAATAAAAAGAACCTATAACAATTATAATTCTCTTGCTCTGTGAAAGAGAGAATTGAGCTCTGGTGCATGTATAATTGTTACGGGATCCTCTTGGAATTTCAATCGGTTGTTCTTTGCACGCGTTTAAAGGAAATCGAGGTTGAGGACGAATTTATACACGAATTTAATTGGATTTGTTTGGTATTGACGAGAAACTTCAATTTGTTAGCCAGAGGCTGTTCATTATACAGAAAGGCGATCTCTTTTCAAATTTACTTGATCATTCACGATAAAAAATCTATACAATTTTCTTAAATATTTAAGTCAGAGAGGGGAGTGGCATTTTTATACTGGATGAATTAAAAACACGGAAATAATTGATCATATTTGGAATTGCGTAGCCACCGTTAAAACCAAAACAGCATGATGCCTGCTCTTTAATGACCAGATGGTAAAAATAAATGCTGCAATAATTCAATATTATTTATTGACAGCAAAACCTATTTCCAATATGATCAGCATCTACCCGAGAAAAATCCCCCACATTCAATGTTCGCTCCCTCATCATTTTTATCGAGTCCAAATCAGTTCGGAGGTGCCCGCGGGGATGAAAAACCAATCGACCACATAAAATTTACGCCAAAACACATAATTTTGTTGCCACACGCGAAATATATCTGTTTTTACGAGGCGTATATTTCAATGAAAATGAAAATGCGCCCGATATAAATAATACTGCGCGAGATCCAGTTCAAACGGCGGGCTGAGAGAGTGTATAAGCCGGCGAGCGCAATTCCTGTAGGCTATTTGCATAAATCTTTTGAAACGCGGCCCACCCAACTTATTTTTCTGCTCCCTCGACGCGCGCACACACAGCAGAAGAATTGTGCGTGAATATCGTCCATTGTGTGGCGCATTATAAAACTCGGAATAAAAGCCTACAAGAATTATTTCTTTAAAAATGCTCAAGAGCACCAGACATTTCGGTTTGAATTCATTCGCGGCAAGCACAAAAACCTGCGTCTGGGTCGAGCAGTGAAACAGCGAGAAAGAGTGCGCGGACCACTGCTTTGTTTGATCTTGCGGTTCGAGTACAATGTGCTACGCGTGTGTTCTTATTTTAGATTTTCTTTTATGTGGAAGAATTTGCGCAAAAAGAATGCTGCCACTTCGTCCTCCTGCCGGATTTTTAATTGCGCTGAAAGAACGCAAATTCCTTCTTTGGCACCGTGATTTTAACTTGCACAATTAAGAGTTTTACAGAGTTATCCTGTCAATAAAAGCGTAAAATATACAAAAAAGTAAAATAGGATGTCCTAAGCACTGCTAAAATTTGTATTTAATTTTAATGAACGAATGCTTAGTGTTTTCAGCTATGGATATAACAAAAATGTCCCTTAAACATGATAACTACCTTACTATTGGTAAAAAAAAGAAATTCCAAGGGAAATGACGTAAATTTACAGTTTAAAATTTAAAAAAAAAATGTTATTTCTAATTATTGAGGTAATTTTGCACGTACGCATAGGCGTCATAAGCGATATTAAAAAAACTGCAAAAAATAATCTCTTCATTCCGTGCAGAGTAGTTTAAAATATGGGGGAAACATTTATCTAAAAAAATATATATAGGCTGTTTGTCAATGCAGATTTTATAGTCTTTTTAAAGACACTTACTTCAAACATTGTTTTAAATCACTTTTTAGAGCAACAGTTACTGTGGCTCTCGTCATTTTCAGTTTTAAAAGAGAAATTTAGAGAAAGAATTTAAAAAAATTGAGGCACGTACTCTGCAATGAGTGATTCAATGGACTGCACTCTCTGACCCCTCGCCTGTGCGATAGGCAACCTGAGATGTTCTTCTGCTTCGCAGGCTCTCCATGTCATTAGCTCCGTTTCTGTCTTCTCATGGCAGTGGCGTCATTTTAATTAGCAAATCGTTTAAATTGGAATTTATCTGTTTCCATGCTAACACCAGAGACAAGCGTTTCAAGCAGCGTCTGCATAAAACACGCGCGCGTATCAGGTGCCATCGCAGTGAGAGAGTGCAGTGTGTGTAATGTACAACATTCCTGTTTGCGGCGCAACTTTTTATCCGGCGCGGCAGGCTGACGAGGAACTGAATTTAAATTTCGCGTGGCGGCGTTAATTAATTTCTCGCGTTGGAGCGTGTGCTCGATCGAGTTGCGACCGCGAGAAAGAAATTTTCAAATCCCAGCCCCATTAAATAAACAGCGGTGCCGAAAGCAATTAAGTCGGAAAAAGGACGCGTCGTCCCTGGCGCAAGTTTCACGTTTCAAATCTATTCGACGGTTTATTATGAGAGAATGTGGCGGAGTAAAAATAGAAATTGGTGGAATCGGGTGTTTTCCCACACGGCTGGCTACTCGAGCCGTCAGTCAGTCAGCTCGAGTGAAGTCTGACGGATGAGGTAACAAGAAGGAAATAATAAAATAATTCGGCTCGGCAGAAATTGTTTATTTGATCTTGTCTTTCTTAAAAGCAGCGAAGAGTGAGTGCCTCGAATATTATTGCCGCTGTCCGAGTCGTGAAATGTTTACACAACCAGCCGCCCGCGCCTATGCTCGCTTGGAAATGCAAGAAGAGTCATTTGGATGCGAATGACTGACGGGACCCCCTTCTAATTTCCTTTTCGTATTAAAAACCTAGTTTCAATCGCATTCACGACCGGCCTAAATGGATTCTCTCGCTCTAAACATACACAGGCACGAACGCAGCACAGCAGCCAGCCTCTCTTGATTCTTCTTCGGCTCTTTTTTAACCAACTATTATCATTTCATTCTGTGCAGTGAAAGACACGCGCAGTTGCCGCCGCCGTAAACAAATCGAGGACCAGTTGGTGAGAAATTTCCTCATTCTGCTTTTATTAATGAGAGGCATTCTCAAGCGGCTGCTGTTTGCTTAAGAGGATGCTTCCCTTATTTTTGAGGATTGAGTTTCAGAAGACGTGAATCTCGTAATGACTTTACGGCGCTGACAGACAATGGGATTTAAAAATAGGAAAAAAATGAATTTTGTTTGGCTCGTCCGGCACGCCAAAAAATGAGTTAATGCTTTAATAAGCGATAAAAATTAATATACGCTACTACTTGTGCTTTCGTGCCAAGCAGAGGATAAACAGTGAAAAATTAAATAGTTGATACGGCTGGAACAGCGACTTACCAGTTTTTTCCATTCCAAATTAATCACTTTGCCAAGATTAAAATTAGCTTTTTAAATGAAAATGTTTTAATCAGACAAGATACTTTTGTATAAAAACTAAATTTATTTGCCCTCATCTTATTTTCGTACTAAGGTGTGATAATTCGGTCTACGCCAAAATAAGCTCTTCTGAGTATAATGCTTGATAGCAGGTTGAAGCTTCTTAAAATAACTTAAACCAGTCTTTTAGCATCAAAAACCAGCCCAGTCATCGGACCATTTATGAACGTATATGCACGGCCCTCTCTGCTGTAACTAACACTCTGACAATCAATTAACGCCACTAGCAGCACCGTATGCAAATTATCAGGGTAAAGACTTTATCGTCCTCCGCAATCTACAACAAAAAATCTTGCCTGCCTTTCTAAACGTATTCAATCAGGGGCCCGCGCGCGCGTTAACAATACCCAAGAGCGTATAAAGCACCACAGCCCTGTGTGTGTATTTTATTTTTAAAATGTATATGCATACGCGGCGCTTAAATAACTCCACCCTAGTCAAGCTTGCAAATTTGCTCTGCTTTATAAATAAAATTTTAGCCAGCAGGATTTTTATCAAATAATCTCGGTGGCGGCGGCCGGCTGCAGCTCGCAGCACCTGGGGAAGAGCGAGGAAAGAAGCAGAAAATCCTTGAATTTAATTATTAATTACACATGTGCATTTCAATTACTCCCGATATTGGATCTGCGTTTCGCCCGAGCCGCCGCTCGCTCAGCCAGAGAGTGCAGGATTGGAAAAATTTTAATTATTCCAAAGGCTGTGCTCTCTCGGCCGGCATCGAGGCTGAAAAAGCAGGCATTTAATCTGAGTGCGAATGAAATCTAGGCGTCGTTTTGATGCCGAGCGCCTGCTTTTTACGAGCTCTTTAAGAATTCACATGTCAGAGGAGTTATGGCCGTTATCTGTGTAAAAGGTTTCTGATATATGGGAACTCCGAATTAGCATGCATGCACAGCAAAAAGCGGCAGACTCAAGTACAGGCGGGCGGGCAGGCAGGGTTGCTTGCTTCTTCACGAGAGCTGCGAGTAAAAACACTTGAAATTTATTTAAATTCTATTGCTCCAGAGCCGCCGACTCCTTCATTTTACAGCCGTGAAATTATCAAAGCAGTAAAATTTCAATTTGCATCCGGACGAGCGCAGTGCGTGTTTCTTTTGAAATAGATTAAATATTTCCAAATTGTTCGACCGGCGGCTCACTCTCTTCAGCGCTGCTCTCGATCTTTCTCGCACTCCTGCACGGTCGTGACTGAAACACACTCACCCCTATTGCCTCTTTTGTTATCTGCGATCTTGAACCCGAAATAAACTGCGGCGCATAGTGAGTGTTATCTACCAATTTTAAAATGAAACCTCGTGTGTGTATGTATGTGTGTGTGTGTGTGCTTGCTACCGAGAGCTGCTGTAATTACACCGCTAAAATGTTAAATCGCGGTGACGTCAGGTGGTGGAGTGTGTGTGTGCGAGTGAGTTTTGCACCGAGAGCAATTTATCGGTGGTCATCATTGCGAAAATACGCTCGGCTCCCCCTTCTAGAATTCGAAATTAAAGGGTGCGTGCCTAAAGGGTAATATTTTATTTTCCAGCTCATTTTATCGGTCAGCAAGCACACACCTCTTTCATTCTCTCACCTGCTTCTTGAATTCAGCATTGGCTTCCTCATGCTTTCAAGCTCAATACTGGGAAAAACAAAATGTTTTATTTTTTCAGTCACTGCCATTTTTAACGACAACACAACATATGCATAGCGTTTTTTAACTAATTTACTTTTCAACCACAAATTCACAGTGGGTTCGGATCTATGAATATTTTGGTGTTTAATATTGATTTAATTTCAATATAAGAAAAACTCGGTTTATGTTATAAATTTAGACAACACTTTATTATTTTCTTTGCTTTTGCTGAAGAGATTAAAATTTTGAATTAAAGAAAAAACATGAAAATTCGTTGGAATAAACTAACTAATTAAGTATTTTGTTTAAAAACACTGTTTACCCGGTTTTCTTTGTCAAGCGCCTCTCGCAAAAACAGCCAAGCAAGTGGCGCCCTCCACTCTTTAGCTATTCGCAACGCTACTCTTTCATTGACAAAGGCTTTCCGTCTGCTCTCGTCATAAAACATAAGCCGAACGCGCGACCCGGTTTTCGCACAGCCGCTTCTCGTGCACATGAACCATAGAATAGTTGCCGAGTACAATTTTATTTTGCATGTGTACGCAGAGCTCATACACGAACAACAAGAACATTTTCTCGTATGTATATCGCTTCTTCTCCATCAAAACGCCCATGCATCCGTGCTTACGAATAATACACAATGAATCATAAAACTAGCCATTATTTTAATCAACTGACCCATCTGGGAATACGTACAGAAATTCAATACAAAACTGTCTGCTTTCGAAATTTGCATAACGAGGGTGTAATAAATATGTACCACGTGCGGTCAAGCAGACTCGCTGCTGATCTATTTATGAAATATTTTGGCCTCCCACGCCTAGAGAAAGATTTACGGCGAGTTAAGAGCGCGCAAAGTTCGAGCAGCAATTTTTCCTTGATAACGCCTCAGATTGTAACCGGCAGAGAATAAGGAGCGGTAAAAAATTAATTAAACTCGCTGCTTTTGAAATTAAATTTCGCTCCACGAGTTAGTTGATTAACATCAAGTAATAATAAAGCCGAAGAAGTGAGCGGTTTTCCCTTTCAAGTCGGTTTTACCCGCGCACATGCGATTAATTGAACAATATTGCCCCTTTTTTAAAACAACCTGTTTATTTTTAATACCTCCAGCACTTCAGGGTCGGTACATAGACACTACACTTTTATTATTTTGGCAAAGTCGTTTTACATCAAATTTTTAATGGAAAAATTCCTGGCCAATCTTGATAGCAGCATCAGCAGTGTTTTCAGATCTTTTCTCTAATAATCGCGCGTCTGGGCCATGGTAATTTACTACACGCCCTTTATTATTACAAGCCGAGTAATAACAATTTTTATTTTATTTGATGGCAGCGAGCGAGAGAGCAGCAGTCAGCATGCATGAATGAACTCGTCGTGCCGCAGCTCAAGAGCGAACCGGCAAAAATGAATGAAAGCGGAAAAATTCTGATGGAATTATAATTCAGCTGCCGTGGTTTTAACGACGCACGCTTTTTGACCATAAAGATGTTTGATTTCGTCTTGAAAAAAGTTTGCTTGCCTCTTTCTCGTTGGTGTCTGGAAGATCGCAGACGTCGATAGGCCGGTCCCCTTCGAGCAGCTCGCTTCTTTCCTGTGTTTATTTGAATAAATTCGTGCTAAAACTGGATTTTCGTAAAAATAAATGTCACGCCGCTGTTAATGATGGTGCGTTTGAAAAGTGCTCTTGCTAATCCTAGAGACACCGGTCAGACGGAGATTCTGCGTAGATAACACGCGTGAAGGGTATTAGTACGTGATTGCTGTTTGGACATTGATATAGGAGCGCTTTGAGAAAACAGAAAATTTAACTACACGCAGATATTTGAATAAATATAAATCAATAATTCGTGTCTAATAAAATGATACGACAGTTTGACGCTAAGATCTTTCTTAGTTCAGTACGAAATACTTTGGCTAATCGGTCTGATTTTTTCATTTCAAATTATTTTAGCTTTGAACTATTTTGCAACTAATTAAATTACCTTCGACCGCTGGCTATTGCTTCATCTTCCATATCATTTTCAAATTGGATCAAACTAAAAAATATTTTTAGTCATATTTGTTGGCTCTTTTAAAATTGTGCACCATATTAAATTATATTTTTTTATCGGCTAACCTCTTCATTCGAGATGGGCGACACCCTGGTTGCAAACTCCGTGTCCCAATAACATCGCGAACGAATAGCATAGGTGCATGGGCCTCATTGGAGAAAGCCTAGTCTAGAAAAGAACCAGCTTATATGTGTTACTGCCCTCGCACCGGGGTCCTTTATTGAAACGCTAGACATTTATCCCGTGAAATTGACTGGAAAGGTGCAAACCAGCAAGTAGCGTGTCGGAAAGCGTTCGCAACCCTCCCAAATCCGAATGGACTCGCCATTCCAACGCAAAGGGAGTTAAACTTAGGCGCATCAGTCCGCACTCAACCCCCAAACATCGCTCGCATTCTCTGGGTTTATGTCGTAAAAATTAAGTTAATATATTTTATGGTGTACATCATTTTGCAAGTATTTGTATTTTAATTGCAAATTGTTTGAATTTCAGTTATGATTGCTGAGCTAAAATTTGAAAGCAAGTTGCAAACTTCAATATGTGCATGAAATATCAAGCCATTGGAGAAGATTGGCGAGCAGCTCACCAATTTTTACCAATTCTCAGACAGCTGTCCTTTACATTTTCTTCGCACCGGCGGTAGATCGACAGCACTTCTCTCATTGCTTACGGTTTGCAAGAGATTTTTTGGTAAATTGCCATGCAGCTCGGCAGCTCGTGACTCAACTCGTCTTTTTCTTTCTCTCTCCCTCGAGCCGAGCTCCGGCATTGTCAAATTCACTTTCGCGTGATGTGCGCGTATGAACACTGTCGGTTCTGGTCATTTTGGTCGACTTTTTTGGCTGCCCACCTAATGATTTTTCTAATTAAGCACGACTCGGCCGTTTTGAAACACACGCATCAAGTGCGCGAAAGCGAGCGGAGACAGGCCTCTGCCGGTGCTCGTTTGCCGCGGTGCGCGCAAATTTCCACGTCTCGCGCGTCCTCTTTGCCATTCGCCGGCCGCGGCAGACAAACATCATTTTCAAGTGCTAATTCCGACACAAATATTGAAACTGCTGCCAAGGTTTGTGCACAAATTTGCGTCTGTCTGACGCCAGCCTATTGTTTTCCTCTTGTGAGCTATTTTTCCTCATTTTTTTGTGTCTGCAAGTTCGAAGACGTCCGAAAGTCAACTTCAGGGCTGATGCTTCAAATTGCTCATAAATAGGATGACTCAAATTTTCACTCGCAATATTATGCATTATCTTTCACCTTGGCAGAAAAATTAGGCTGCTTATGTGATAAGACATTTTAGAATACCTGACTGTGCAAAACTTGATATTAATATCCGTTTAATCCCTGTTAATATGAGATATGAGTTTCAAGAATAATGATTGGTCACAGTACAGTTTCACAAATAAAAAGGTTCATTGTGTCTGATGATAAATATTTCCTGCTGTATGATCTCGTCGAAACCCACGTCTTTCATATAAAATATTACGACCAATGTTAAGCATTTTTCACGACTCCCACATCATTTCGCCAAGCAATTGTTATACTTGGAAAAATGCGTGTGACGCGCCCACCTCGCGGTTAGGATTATATTTTTCTGTTGAAAAGTGTATAAAATCACGTTGGTGCCTGGCGGGCGCGGAAAATCGTACCGAGCGCCGAGACGAGATTAAATGCTTCTTTCTGTGTGTGTGTGTGTGTCCTGACATATTCAGCCATCAGCTTTTATGCTCGCAAGAAAAGAAGCTGTGGACCAAAAAAGAAATTATATTTTCTCCGCTTTAAAGCGTCATTTTTCATGTTGATCCTTAGTCGTCTCCTTCTGTTACATAATTCCATACAAGCGCTCTTTTTTATTAATCTTCCAGCTACGTGCAAGACCATGCAGCTCAGCAAAAGGGGTTTTGTAAAAGAGCCGAGAGGTGGTGTCGCTATAATAGCGGCAGATTTCTTCCAAATTTATCTCCCCTCTGACCTTTCTGTCTGATCTACATTGCAGCCGGTGAGGAAAAAATTGTAAATAAAGGAAGTCGGCCCCCCCAAACCGAGCGCGGAGCGCACACGGGGAGATTATTTTGGCAAAAAAGCCAGTTTGCTGATAACTCATTGTTGTACGCGCTTCGGGGAGTTCAAAAGGGGTCAGCAAGGGTTAGTTACTGTATGCGAGAGAGCATTTTTTGGCCGCCGCGGTATCATCCATCTTCGTCATGCTGTGACGTCACGTTTAATTCTCTCTTTCTTGCCTAGGAAGCGGAAAAATATCTGATGAGTTTCCACAATCAATTTCTGCTGCATGTGTGCTCTCTCGCTTCCTTGCTTTCGCACACAAACTCACTCGCTCTTGCGCCGCCGTCGGTTCATGAGCTCTATGTAGTTTGATTGTGTGATAATGCATTAGTGAATATATCTCTGACAAAAGCCCTTCGGGGGCCAACGGTCGAAACTGTTCCTGCTAATGATTTTGCAGACAACTTTTTGACTGATGTTTTCAGTTTTCTCACACGAAAACCGATATGATCTTCAGCTCGACTTGCTGAGAGCTTGTGATGAAAGCAGCTTATCAGCAAATATTTTTTTCTGATCTTTCCAATTAATTTGATATGCTATTGTGCGCGTTGAATGCCTCAAAAGTTAAATTTTCACATTTTTTACTGTTGATTATACGAAGGCAAAAGAGATGGGATTCTCAAATTTTATTCAGGCATAATATAACTATTTTTCTGCTAAACCTAGTTAATTGGAACCTAGATATTACATATGTCTGAGTCTGTTTTTGTGTAAAATAGAGCACTTAAAGTTCAATCATTTAGTCACTTTTCTATCCAAAATTAGTAGCAACATGGCGAGTGACGACGGTGGTTGTAATCAATCCAATCAATTAATCTTACTCTTCTGGCTGAGAGATCAATAGGCAATTCAATTTGCTCAAAATTAATTAATAATTAAAAAAATCTGTAAGCAATATTTTAGCGATTGTAGCATTGTAGCATGAAGCGCTTGTTCGCAACAAACATGAATATTTTTTTAACTCCAACCTTTTAAAAAAACACATATTGTTAAAACCATTAAGGATCAAATTTCAATAAATGTGTCTGTCGTCTTTTATTTCTCATTCTGACAAGTTTCATTTCTCTTATCCCATCTCATCTTGTGCAACAATTTACAATACTATTTTATAATTGTTTGTGCATTTTGATGAATAATGTATCAAACTGTACAATGCTGCAGTGAAACCTGACATGCGAGCTCGAGGAGAACGTATTTAGAAACATTTTTATAGCCCTGCTGTATGAAAGAAGGATGTGATTTAATTTGTTCTTTTGTATTGACATACGGATCTCTGAATGGGTGGAAAGAAGTGGTTTTTTAATGTTTTCCGATTGCTGGAAGGAAGAGGGCGCGACAACCCGGAAGCGGGCTATTAGATGAGGCAAAAAGTGGAACCCAACAATAACATCGTGCTCTCCCCAGCCGTTTTATTATTTATTCTGGAGAAGCAGCAGCAACCTCTCGACGCTTTATTCCTTGAATGAGTTATTTCGTCGGCTCGACGGCACATAAAACGCGCATTTGAATATATGGTTTCAAACAACAAATCGGGAGTAGCGCACCAACCGTGTTTCCGCCCGTAAATAAGAAACAATGCCGCGATTTATGAGAAACATCGGCAAAAGTAATGAAAAATCTCGCCCGCTTTCAGAACTAAACGCATGCTTTTCATGCCTGGATGAGGAGGAAGAAAAGGTTGTTTGGCGCGGGATCATCAATAATAGGCAGCCGCGAGCGCTGTTATTTATTTCGAAAATAAATTTATTTCATTCCAGCCAAGCTTGGCTGCATATTTCATTTTCAGACTAATTACCATATGGGAGCAGACCTTTGTGTAAAAATATCGAGTCCTTCTATTTTTACCGACCGCATTCCGCGTGTTGTTCATATACGCGAGAAACACCTACGTGAAGAAATAAATAAGTGTAATTTGCATCGTTTCTCGTTCCAGATTAATAATTTTTCGTCGCAAGAGAGAGCAGGCGGCGAGGCTAGTAAGTGGGTGACGATTTTTATTGTGGATTGACGGAAATTAGCACACAATAGAATTGCACCGGCTCATTAGCAATGTGTTTTTCACAGAATATACTCATTTTCTTGTTTGCATTTATTGTTTGTTTTTAAATTATGCACGCCTGATGTGAATGACAAATTCGCTGAAATGAGCGATGCACCTTAAGTGAAAACTCACAATTAACTTGGCTCCAACAATCGCAATCCGAAATCTATTTGCTATTCCTGCCATTAATCAGCCCCACCCGTGCCGAATTCCGCTTGAAAATGTGGAAATTTACATTTGAAAAGAGACAACGCAGAGAAAAATTGCCAGAGCCTCGGTAGTTTGCAGATAATTCCTCTGCGCGACTGCGAAATTTTTCTCGAGTGTGAACTTTACACCGCTTGAGGGACGACAGAGACGGGTGGATTTTTATTATTCAAATGAGGCAATTACTCTGCCATAACAGAATTCAGCAAGGTGCAGCGCAGCTTTGAGAAAACTAAAATCATTGAGGCGCAGTTGTCCAAACAACACATTTCCATTATTTCTCTGGCAGCCGAGCACCTTTGTGTTTGACTGCTGCACGCTTTTTATTCGTTATTTATACATGCGGGTGTAAAGGAAACAATAAAAGGAATATTAATGGGTCTGAAATTTGTTGCTCGCGATGCGTAATGTAATGGCCTACAAATGTAGATATCACCATCTCTCGTTATTTTTTCTTCGGACGGCTGTTAAAATACACAACGAAGACGGCTGCTGCTGCTGCTGCTGCTGCTGGCGCGAAAGGTGGATTTTTTTATTCAAATCAGCAGCCGCCGCTCGACCCACACCCACCCTCTCGCGCTATATATCTCGTAATAATTTTCTCTAATCAGCTGCTCCGCAGTTTGAAGCCTGACCAGCACCTGCCCATTATCACTTTCTGGCCACTGCCCAAAAAGCTGGATCTGAATATGATCTCACGCTTTTGTTCCATTGTTCGTTCCGCGTCCTACTTTTACCATTTGGTTTTATGCTTAATATTTTTCTAAACGCGATCAAGGAGTTCATTTTTAGCCAGCGGTAATGTAATGTTATAATCTGAAATTTAAAAAAAAATAAATTTGAAAGTGTTAAAGCGTGCTTGCAGAAAAGAACAGACATAAACTGTTCAGAATTTTTTTGAAATTTATCTTGCGACGACCCAATTAATTGTGATTTTTGAATATGTTGCGCGTGTAATGTAGACAAGATGTAAGTCAAAATTTCAACTGGCGGAATGGGAGTTTTAGGTACTATGTAAAGAATTTGTAAATGATATATGAATTCCCTCATGTATTTATATTCCTCTCCAACAACATATCCTAAAAACCACTTAAATTCGTAGGCTTGTAAAAAATCTAAAACATTAAGACTTGAAGGTGATTTATGGGGTGATTTTTTTACAAAGGAACAAACAGATTTGCTAAATTTACATTAAATTGAATTGCACATTTGGAGATTCGTATTCAAATCCTGTGTGGTACTTAGATGTAGAAGCACTTAAAAGACTAAAATGAGCGTGACCCGGTGAAATTCGAGCGCATCGAGTCGCGGCGACAATTTCACGAAACAGAGCAGCTTTGGCGGATCTCAATGAGTTGTAATTCTGTCAAAATAATAAGAGCGAGAGAGAGTGGAACTCTGCGACCCGGCGAGTGTCTATGTGTGTGTTTTACAAAACATCAAAGCCGGGAAACAATGGTGTGTTTGTTGTCAAGTTTTACAGCAGAAGCGGCGCTTTTTAATTCAGTCACCCAGTCAGAGCAGTGACAGAGCGTTTCAAAACTTTTCGAGGCCCTCTAGCTCGTCTGCTATGCCGCTCCTTGCCTTCTAAACAGTGGATTTCGAGAGAGGTGTAAATAAAGGATCGAGCCGTGGGAAAAGTAGCAGAAAACTGGTGTGTAAGTGGCGTGGAGGACAGTCGTAATTTTTTAGCTGATAATAAGATTGCTGACAAATTACTTGAATGGGAATAAAGAAAGAACATGTGCTAATTTTGACCATAAAGATTTTATTTCTTAGATTAGAGCTCAGGAAATTTAAAATAAATGTAAATTTGACATTTTTACAGTTTCTTAGCTATGCAACCAGCTGGACAGTTGTGCCTACGAAATTGCATACTTTTGAATTG
Organism: Cloeon dipterum; assembly: GCF_949628265.1. Lineage (NCBI taxonomy): Eukaryota > Metazoa > Arthropoda > Insecta > Ephemeroptera > Baetidae > Cloeon > Cloeon dipterum. The sequence continues at coordinate 7,039,141 of NC_088790.1, read as the reverse complement.
TTGCAGGGCTAAAATGGGGGGAAGCTGATGACTTTCCTATTTAATTTGCAGGCAGTTAAAATCCATTTGGCAATTCGTTTGAGAAGTGACGTCAGAGCACGATCGACCCTTTTTGCGTGTCAAGAGGTTCGATCATTTTTCATCATTCCCCGCGTGCAGTTGGTCGGTTTTCCGACCCCACGTGGATGCACACAATGCACAGGGATTATGACCCTTACAAATCTATACGCGAGTATCAATACTCGTATAATATGGGCCAAAACAGCCCCTCGGCTGCTACGTTTTTTGTTATTAATTTTCACAGATAGGTCACGAGCATTTCATGCACTAGCTCAGAGCGTCTCGCTTTTTAATTCCGAAATTCCAAACAACCAACCACCCCAGGCGCGATTAGGATGCGCTCGCAGATTCATAAAATTTTATTCCACTGCGCGTAGAGCATTATCCTCTCTCTCGCTTCTGCAGCAGCGGTAAAAAGTTCGGGGAGCGACGATAATTTCCAAACTTTAAACTCCGCTGCTGTTGGCTGTCACTAGCAAAAGAATTGACAAAAACGAACTGTTTAAAAACAGCACTCGCGCCGGCTCATATAAATACACACGTTTCTGGCCGGCTTTGTCAGCGGGGTAGCGAGGGGGTTGGAAAATATTAATAACAAAAAGTGACGGGCTGCCGATTTGATGCGTCACTCGCTAATATGCAAAAGCTGCAATAAATCAGCAGATTTATTCCGCAAGGATGGATGAAAGAACTCGACCGCTTTTTCATTATCCTATTTCACGCGCACAAACAGTCTCAAATAACTAATTTATCATCAGACATTTTACCCGCAAAACTTTTAAATCCAATTTTTTTCTCTAGTGCGTGAAATTTTAAAATGATATCTCGCCACCCTAGCAACTAGAGGAATGCTAAAATAAAGGCTACATAAGGCAAAACGGCGGAATTTTTCCACTGGAATTGAAAAATAAAATAAACACTACGAAACAAAAATATATATTTATTTTGTAATCCGTTGAAAACTTCAGAGAGTAGCAAATAAGGAACTTGTTTGGGGCGCTTGCAATTTCAAAACGCAAATGGAAATAGTACTTCCATTAAGTGGAGTTTCATTGTCTTCTGATTCCAAGTCAGCCTAGGCGTATAGCAGATGTAAAATAAGCATGACAGATGATAATTCGGATATAGAATGCCGCATATCAGGCGGCAGCATGCAAGGGTCGGCGAGTGTAAAACGCGATGAGCATCAGTCAGGCCGTCAGCGAGCAGTATGCAAGTCAGAGCGGCGACTTTTATTAATCTATCCTGCGTGTATGTAACTCACATAAATGTCGGTACATACGTCCGTACATACACACGAGAGATGCACGCGGTATTTAAAGATTGTACACATCGCGCACATATAAGGAAGGCCGCCTTAGCGTTTTCCCCCTTTATATTCAAAAATCATGACTAAGCCTTATTTTTTGATGGGTCCGAAATACAAAAAGTATCTGGTGAGCCGCCCACTTGGATTTATGTATGTATTTTCATATAGATGTTTCGTGAAACGTACGCTCCTTTTCCTCCACGAATTCCAAGGCTCCCGCCACAAAATAATGTTGATTCTCCACTCATTTTTCTCTTGTGTAGTAATCCATCTTCGTCGTTTATATAAAAATAGCATCACGGCGGAACGTGTGCAGGACCGTCCTCTCTTTATCTCTTTCTTTCATTTCGGCATGATATTGTAAGAAAATATGCGTCATATCAAAGCGGAATGTTTAGTTTTTTGACGCATCTGACAACAATTATTTATCATTTTCATGTTTAGTGAGGGCTCAGCCAACGCTTTTGTTCGAAACAGAAACGGGCAGTCATTCTTGCAATTATTTTTGCTCAAACCTCAAGAGTCATCAGGTATTCTCTTATGGCAGAATCTCATTCACGACTATTGAGCAAGATTAAATTCATGCTCGTCCAACAGCTCGTTTTTATTCAAATGGCAAAATTTAGCCAACCTTGAACAATTACTTTACATTTACAGCGCTGTTTGCGAAAAAAATCTATTTATTTGTTCTCCATATAAGATACAAATATTTACAAAATCATGCAATATATATACAAGTTTAGCCATCCTAAAAAATAATCACTTGGCGAATCTCACCTTTTCTACTTATTGGTTGAGCTCCAAATGCCACTTTGATCGGATTTTGGCGCCATCTAACTAATCATTTGACTTGTCACGCCCTGACTCACATAAAAGCGCCCGATGGTAAAGCAAGAGTCTCGACATTGACCTCTGACACGAGTAGCCGGCCCTAAACAAACCTCTGTCACGGTGGAATTTGAAAATTTTGCGCATACCAAACGTCTTTAGGCACTGCTGGAGATATTTGTTGAAAAGTCGATTTATCATCGTTATTCCGTGGCACAGCGAAGTGGCGGCTTGTCAGAGAATGCTGCCTAATCTTTTAATTTTCACTTCATACAAAACCAAACATCCCTGATGTCACTAGCTTAAGTCTCACAGAGCCGCAGGTGAAGAAGAGAAGGAAGGAGCGGTTTGGCTTTTGATTCCACTGATTCGGAGACTCAGCAAGAAACGGAAAAGGCAAAGTCGTGACTCCTCGATCGCGCACACCACGCAGCATTTCTTGGGCAATATTTCCAATGAGAAATCGATCACCTCGAGTGATAAGCCGTTTGGAATTGTAAAGAGTTAAAATCTTGAAGGTTGGCCGGACGAACGACAAAAGCATAAAAAAGCAGCTACACACAACAATGGGCCCTCGCAGACGCAAGGAAAAATTGGGAAGAAAAGCAAGCGGCCCTGCTGGTGCTTGCATATTCAACCCGAAAATCTAATATAACAAGTTAATTTATCTCTTTCAAGGCTCCATTTATTATAAATGGTATTAAATACGACAGACGCTGGCAGTTTTCGGCTTTTATTTTTTAGTCGAGTCATAATCGAATCGAACAAGAGTAAAATTTTTCATTATTTAAATTTTGTTTCAAGAGTGAGTGACTTTTGAATGTCCGCCCCGTGATGCTGATGGCAAACGCGCCTGCTTTTCTTCTCCTCTCCTATTATTAAAATCGCTGCCGTTCGAGATGAAAAAGTGATTTTATCTGCTGTTAAAACAGAAGCCTCGGCTCTTCTCCTGAGCTAGGGAGACCATAAAAAATTACACGCACATCTAGCTGTGTATAAAGTGCTTAATAATCCATTTAAAAAGCATACTCAGCTCCTGACATAGCTTTTCGGCCTTTTTCGGACACCATCCGAGCACCATATTTGTGAAGGAGCCATTCCGTAATTCATTTTTGACATTCCCAATAGCGGGTTAATTAATATTCCACAGTTTCAGTTAATAGCAGGTGTTAACTGCTTTTTTATTTCGTTTGTCTCCGCGCGGCACATTTGAGCGCCTCCTCCTTTTTTATTTACTAATTCTATCCGCCACCGCAGCTATTCCTTGGCCTGTTACGGCCTTTTTGTCGCTTTATCACTTCCGCCTGCGCCCGGTTCCAGGTGTCACCCACCGCTCTTTGTCCTTTCCAATTAAATTATCATCCGATTTGGTAGCGACACACTCTGCTGTCGATCGTAACATTCGATTCGACTATTCCCCGACAAAGCATGTTTCCTTTTTTATTGAGTCGTTCAGTGTCACGAAGAAAAGTACGCAAAGAAATACTGGAAAGCATTTTACTCAGTTTATATGAATGAAATGTGTATTGAACACGACATGTGTTCAGCGGACAAGAGATTTAAATATATCAGTTTTAATTATGCAAATACAATACTGAAAAAAATTAAAACAATTTCTGAAAACGTTTGATCTTACGCCGTTTATTTTGGATTGAAAGTTCAAACACTATTTTCATCAGTATAGCTGTCTCAACAGGCTCATAAATTTTAATTATTTGAACAGCTGCTGGGCAGAAAAGCTGAGATTGTCTTTACTTTTTTTATTGTTGGCACTACTTCTCACCTCAGCCAGCAGTAACAAAAACGGAGTTTCCTGCTCTTAATGGCGAGCGCGTTGTCATGCGATATGTCAGATTTGACATGCAGATATGATAAAGAGCGGCGACAAGTGCGTATTAACGCACACTAATAAAAAAAATTGAATAATCTGCCCTCGATGCACTCGCACGCCTCACATGAGCGTACGAGAGTGCACGAGCGAATTCATTAAGAGAGCTTTTTGGCTGGGTGAAGGGTTGACGATAAAAAGAAGGATTAAATCGCATTTGTGTGCCTGGACGACCCATATCGTATTGTGCCCTCGAGGGCGATCTCATCACAATGGGTTAACAGATAATAAATATGCAACAAAGGATGCAACGGCGTATCATCCCGGTTTTAATGAACCCCCGGCTGTGTCTCATTGGAAATGATGAGCTCTGCGATGCATTGAAGCTGATTTTCGAACCTGAATTTCCACGATGGATGGGTAGTTTGAACAATAGTTTAGTAATGAACAAGGAGGATAAGGTGGGTAAAAATATGAATGCAAGAAAACAGTATTCAGTTCCGTTTAAAAATACGATTAAAATTTAATAATAAAAAACTACAAATGCCTCACCTCTGCGTGGATTGACTGAGGATGGGTGCCCATGAGTGAAGTTACAAGATAAAATGATTCTTAGGCACTTGTAGCCAGTGGAAGCAAATATTTCGGCTCCTCCGGCCTGATCAGCAGTGCTTAACTTTAGCTGTAAAACCAAATTCACGTCACAGGGTTAACTGCAGGAAATGCGAATCATCTCAAAGCTATGCTACTCGCCCTCCTTACGATTTAACTCCCTTGAAAATTCACAAACCTTTTTCTACATCCTTATTTATTTAAAAGCTGTTATCAACATCTAAAATCATGAGTGGAGTGATCATGTTTAAGCTTTAATTATAAGAAATCTAATTAATCCCATAAAGAAACGGTTTCATTAGCATGAAATCGGAGCTATTAATAAAATTTATATAATATTAAAATTTTCCTTGGTAACAACTTTTTTTAATGTGCTGTGTGTGTATGCTCAACGTTTATTTGGTGCACTGGAATAATACAGAAACTGCGAAGTGACGATCAGCAAACCCAATTCTGCTAAAATCCAGCTGTCGGGCGTGGCTGGTCGCTGGTTAAAAATGAAAATGTAATTGAATGAGCCATAATGCACTATCTGTTTTAAAGGCGGCCCAGCCAGCATTCATTGTTGGTCGGTTGGGACGCGGGCGGTAAACGAACAAGCCAGTCTTCGCTAATGAACCGCAGGGGGTTCTCCGTGAATTTGCTGTTTATCAGGGCGGCACAAATTTATATCCATTCGGCTATATGTGCGCAACGAGAAAGGCCTAATCTGCTTAAAATAAATATCGCAGCGGCTCTGTTTATCAATAGCAAAACTTTGTCATTGAGAAAGTTTTTCCGCATTGTCTTGCACAATTCGGGCGCACAAGTCGGGTGTAATTGAGGTCAAAAGTCTGGCTGAAATTTAAGGGGGGCCACCGCAATGCCCAAATTAGGTGATTTGTGCAAAGGAGGAAGCGTCGATTTCGAAGGGAAGTCGCGCAGTGGACATAAATTTGCATTATGAAATCAGAAAATCAACGGAAACATTAGTGCGGCGCGTCGGGTTTAAGGTGTGACGCGCCTGCCGCTGCTTTTTTCAGGCGGGTCGTCCATCAAGCGCGCATTGTGCTTTTCGCACACGCGACGGCGGACACGCGTATTCCATCACATAAGCTGCCGAAAACGACAATAAAAAAGTGGTGGCTGCGGCCCGAAATTCTAATACAAGTCATGCGCTTCCTGTGTGTACGCATACGAGCGACACGGCACATATATACAATTTGGTGCCAATGCAGAAAAAAATGTCAAATAAAGAAAAGGCAGCACAAGGACGATGACCCTCCCTGCCCGCTGTCCGCACCGCTGCCGCCGCATTTTCAATATATGCAGATGCCTGTTTGCATTTCAAAACGAGCAGTGCGCCCGATGAGGGTATTAGTAGTTCGCACACGCATTGCTGCAAATATGAATTAATGAAAAATAAAAACGGGAATCGCCGCCAGCAACGAGGTGATGTGGCAAGAATTGCGGAGAAAAATGACACAAAAGATAATCACACTTGGCCGCTTCTTAATATGGGCGTGGCCGCTCGCGGCTTCGAATCCGTTGCTCGCCGATGTTATATTGTGTTTCTGCCCGTAATGGCAACTCTTTGAGGTCATTGCGATAATTTTTCATCCGCTCGAGCGCGATTTTTATTTGTAAGCATTATTTTCTCGCGAAATCTCTGATGGCCGGCAGCACGCAGAGAGAAATTATGCGCGGCTGCAATTTGCCTTTGTGCGCTCGGCACTTTTCGCAATAACTCATGCCTCGCCAGACGTTTTGAGGTGTGAAGCCCGCAAGTTGAATTTTATGTTTGTAACCGGAGAACTGAAATATGGAACAGCTCTCGTACTTTTTCCAGTGAAATATTGCAGCGTAATTGAAACTAACTGGACTTTCTTTCAAACGCACAACACTTTATTTATGTGTCCATCATTTTTTACACAGGCTGTACAAAATTATTGTTTGCTTCTTTTCTCCTGTCAGATTTAAATATTTCCTTGACATTCAAATCGCTAAAAGAAGAGTTGTCTTCTCTTTCATGGAAACAGAGTTAGTGAGGAGTGAGGAATTCCACCTGGAAAGAAGAATCTAAAAATCTTCTTGAAAACACCATACATGTCGATTCCGTTGGAGAGAAGCTCGCTGACGATTTCCTTAAATTCTGCGCTCTCCCTCAGCGCGTTTCGAACATTAATATGCTCCTTGGTGTCCATCCTGTCCACGAAATACTTGAAATCCTCGCTCTCCTCTATCTTTCGATTGTAAAGGTCCTCAAACTGCTGCTTATCGATCTGCTCAAGGCATTCATCAACCATCTGCAGCAACGGAGCAGCGTCTATTGTTCTTAGCGTCGGTGGCGTTTGTTTCGCCAGCTGCTTTAAAGGGTCCAGTCCAATGAGTAATCTGTAGAAGTTCCAAAGATCGTGGGCAGGAGCCCGCGACTTTTCCAAAAAGTCGAGATAATTTTTGAATTCGGAAACACGACTTCCTTGATCAATGATTTCCTTGTAGCGACCGGAATCCAAGAATTTAAAAGCTGCGTTGACGCTGGGATCCTTGTTGATCCATTGCTTTATCACCGTCTCAATTTTCTCAAGAGGGACCAAATTTATGAATTCGGTAATGTCTTCCAGCAATCCTCTGCGATCTGAAGAAATAAATTAGACAAAAGAATAAGACGATTCTGTCCAGATAACGACTGCCTATCTTGAAATCTTATTTTTGCAGCTGACAGATTTTTTTTGTTCAATTTAGGAGAGCCATTAAATTCCCAACTCTGTCATTTGTGACACAATTTTCTTACTTGCGAATTTGGTCGGTTTGGCACAGCAGTCGTTAGCGGCCAGCAAAACGACCGAAGCAGCAAGCACGCCCACCGCCAGCCTCATGTCGGTTGGTGTCAGCAGTCGTTAATATATAAGTAAGCTCTTGGAGCGCGCACACAACAATTATAAATGCATTTGGCACGTCAACACCTCTTCTTTTATACGAGACGAGCATGGCGACCTTGTTATCTAGCAGCTATCAAGCTACATTTTTGCACCTTCCACCGTTTATTTTCTGCCCGACATCAATTTGCAAACACATTCCAGCTCTCGATTATTCGTAAACATCTAGTGCAGCAATTAATTACACCACATCAATCAGACACTTGTGAAATGATGGCAAATAGCAGGCTGCTGGGTGATATTGATAAATGCCTTTTGCAATGCAAACATTCGCTTGTTTCTTTTGCGTTGTTGCAAACATGCATTAAAGTGGATTGATACAGGTCAACAATTGAAAATTATTTGAATTGAATTTTTTGGGAAAATCATTGTTTTGAAATAAAATCAAGTAGAGAGACAATAATCCTCACCATTTGAAAAGCATGCTAACTTTGCAGCCACTTTTCTCAAAAATGAACATAGCTATTTAGGTCAAATTTGGATTTAACTGAATTCTAAGGGATGCTTTCATGTATTGGCACCTAAGATTTACCAGGATTTTGCAGTATCAATCCTCTTTAATCTATTTACCATACATTGCATTTTAATCGCTATAAATGGAAGGAATAGTAATTTTACATTAAACAAAATTTGAGAGAAATTCTTCTCAGGACAGATGTTCGTTGAGAAAACAATTCATCATTTTCCCATTCACATTCTCATAGCTCCAATTCCAACAGAAATTAGTGGTCATTTTCACATGAGATCCCTTGAGCTGCATCATCTCTCGAGCTCATCATCTGCAGCCTGTGATGCTGGGAAAACATTTCTCTCCAATATTCACGACTGCTGCCCTTATTCCGCACAACAACAGCGGCAAAACAAAGGCATTGTGACCTATGCGCTGGCTGATTAAATAATAGGAGGCGCAGCGCACAGTGACATTCAGATGGTCAGCTGCCATTGTTGCTCGCTCTCTGGACCTGCAGCATCCCTGGTGGAGTTGAGCGGCGCAAAATGCGTCTTCCGCGGCCGCGTCGTGAGAAATGTAGAACAAAGAAGGAAATAAAGGGGCATCTCCGAAATTTATGCGCATCAACCGCCGCCGAAGGAGTGCTACGCAAACAATGCGTCTGATTTCAACTGGCCGGCTAGATGTCCACCTTAGGTGCATAACAATGAGTCCATTGTGGCCCCGATTTCGTGTGTGCGGCGCGCATTGCGTGTGTGTGAGCACGACGAGTTTATCTTGCGGTGTGGATTTGGTTTATTCAAGCTATCTATCGACTGCGTACTTTATAGCATAAATAGCTGTTAGTCGCATTGTTGTTGTAGCAGGAGTGCATTGTTGTGACTGACCAGTCATCACGATCTGTCACGCTGCTTCGCTAAACAAAGCGCCCGTCGCGGATAAGACTCACTTGCACTTTCTGTGTGCACTCGGCTGGCTGGCTTATTTTGGATTTATAGCTGCTAGTTTTCTTTGCGCGGCCTTTCTCAACGTTGTATTTGATTTTTATTATGCTAATCGGTGCGAGATTCCTGTTTCCGCACGGGAATCGATGTCATTGCCAACTGAACTGGAAACAAAACATACATCTATACTTAAATCTTACAAACCGGCACAATTCAATGGTAAACTATAATTTTACTGCTTAATGTAAGCTGAAATAAGGTTGACACGCAATGTAGCTTTCAAACATTTTACTCTACATCCCTTTCCACTTTATTTAAAACCAAATAGAAATTTCAAAAGAAGTCCAGATTCATCCAATATTTTACCTCTCGTATGAAGAATGAAATTAAGCTGAAAATGCTAAAGATTTGATTTAATTTGATATCATGCTAATAATGAAACTGTGGCATTTATACTATTTTTTGCTACACGTGTGGAACACGATGACGACAGCCGGCGGCTGCTGCGCTTGTTCAAATAGTGTAACGTCTGTCGTTCTCCCTACTCAACTCACTTGATCGTGGGAGGTTAATTTGTCACCAGTTTATTTTTCGTCGGTTCCCACAGTTCTTTATGCATATCGCCTCAAATATTTGTGGAGAACTTGTGCTGCCTCTCGTCAGGCAGTCGGTTGGTCAAATAAATACCCACAGCACACACGCGGGGAATATTTGACTTTCATGCCAATCAGAAACTGCTTTTGAGCTCGTTTGCTGCATTTAATTTACTCTGCTCGCGCCCTACCCTTGTTTAAATGGCTTATTTCACTCAGCGTTATTACCGCCGAGCGAAACGCAAACTGCCTCATTAGCGACTTTTTACGGTTTTACGACAGAATTTTCGGGAATTTTATGACCTGTAAAAAAGTTAAAATGGAATCGTTTTAGAGCATATATGTACGTGCCCTTGCTCATGAAAGAGACGTGCTAAATGGAGCAGAGACATGTACACAGAGAGCATAAATTCGATCATCGCGATTGAAATTCGAGACATTTTTTCCTCTCTAAATCTCATTAACTCGATTAATTTGTGATGCATCTATATAGTGTCCATATTCGTAATTACGACATTTTGTACGCACACACACGCGCATATTACTCTTCGCGGAGCACAAAGGATTTTCTTATATCAGCCTGGCGCCAACCTTCATTTTATGTTTTGATATAAAAAACTTCCTTCTATACGTCTTAAGTGGCCGCGAGAGCGTCTGTGTGATTCGTTCGTTTGTTACGAAAACATAATGAAAGGAACGAAAATGAAAATGATAAATGAATTTCTTCAGGAGAGAATAAAATTTATTGCTCGGACGCAGCAGTCAGTCAACAATATACATCAACTCCTCGCCGCCGCCACCGCCGCTTGATGTGTACGGACGGAATGGACGTGAACTCACGTCAAACAAAAGGAGCGCATTAATAGAGCAACTTCAGAGTACCTGTCTCTTCAAACAACCATGACTACGGAAATTCGTTTTGAACAATCTGCACCGCTTGAAGTTACATTACTTCAAAAATTGGGATATTAAATTACTATCAAGAATAATTCAGCTTTATATAGCTTTTAACACACAAAGCATATCTAAAAATTTAAAAAATGACGAAGAAGAGTGATTTTTAAAAATTAAAAATTAAAAAATGAGGATATATATTAACTTGGCCGTTCTTGTACTGTCCAGCAGCTGTTTCTGCCCCTCAGGCATTTGATCAGCAGTATACTTTACTAGGAAATCAAAATCCTCACCACACCATAGGGTTAACTGCAAGGGATCCTGAATTATTATAGCTTTTGAAAACCATCGACTGCACTCATTGCTGAGCATAATCAAGGAGTTACATACAACAATTAGTGACGAAATCTTACTAAATCCCACCATTTGCCTTCACTCTGACACAACTTCTTCTTACAACAATCTCAAAGCCGAAAGTTGCATTCCCATTTGAAAAATCTTTTTTTTTAAATCAAAAACTATTCTCTAAAATTGTTGATAGTCATATTTTTCAGCAATTTGAGCCATTGAATCGTGAGCAATGCTGTGTATGTCTGCTTGAAAAGGCGCAACAATCAGTGCTAATCCACAACCTCATTAATATCAGTCGGCGAAATGAATCGAGCGTGGCTGTGAATCACACGCTCACAACCCTTTTTGGATATTTAAAAAATGATGCATCAGCAAAATAAAACGAGACAAGTCGCGAGAGAATTCGCCGTCCCTTGTTAGCCGCGCGCATAAGATGATCAATGCAGGCGAATCAGACGTGCACACGTATTATAGGATATGAATACACTCGATTTGAAAGGGCAACAAAGTGCGCGCGGCAGACTTGAAACTGGCACATAGCAAATAGTAATAATAACGATCGACGGACGGACGGACGGGCGGACGAGTCACACATAAAAAGCGCTCGTAATTTCGAACAATATGCAAATGTGGGAGCGGAGAAATAAAGAAGGAAACCAGCAGCAGCGCTGATTTATCACAATCATCAGAGAGCACGCACAAAAAGCGGGAGAAAAGAAAGGGGTTGGAAATTTTTCATTTATTAGGGGAGACAACTGCTATTTTTCATATTCAAATGATACTCGCATGCACTCTCTCCTCCTCTCCTTTTGTTGTAATTGCCGCGCTGTATCTTTCCGCATTGAATAGTAATAATTCCGAACCCAAACGTGTGTGTGTTTGCTCCTTTTGTGTTTGCCAGCCTTTTTATTTTAGACGCCGAGCCGAATATGCAAATGCGCGGGTTGTGCTCAATTTTCACGCGCCATTCGGAACTTTTGTCCGAATTTCGCAGATTAGATGCTACCTTATTTTTACATGCCAAGAGCCCCCTCGTTCTCTGTTTCATTTTATGTTAATACTGTTTGATTTAAAACAAATTTATGCACGGGGGAATCGCTAACCATAAAAAATAAGCCGCGTAACCCAATCACACCGTTTGAAAAATTATGCAAATAGAAATTATGCAAAAATCAGAGAGCAGGCCGATTGCTTATTATTGCTTGCTCCGGTGGCAATCAGCTGCGTATTGAATTAACTCTGATTTATCGTCACGCCAGGGCATCGGAAAATAATCAACACACTGCGTGGAATGATTTTCAAATTTGTATGCAGGCGTTAAATACAAATAAAGTTTCGAGTGATAATGGGCTCATTGGCTTTAGTGGAAATGAAAGAGCAGAGAAGGGTTCTCACAAAGCTTCCGTTACACATGGATGAAAAGATTTATCACATTGAAAGCTATGAGTCGACTGAAAATTTTAGTTTTCACCTTTTCGAACCTTGTTTTAGGTAACTCTCAAAAGATGCGTAAAAATTGTTTCACATGACTCTTGTGTCTAGAAATATCAGTTAATTTTCAAGACATGCTCATGTGAATTATATTAGCACCGCCAATTTCGAAATACGACACCTCAGACCGGTTTAAATATCGTGCCGTGCTCTGATACATATATTCTGTGAAAAAGCAATTTTGCACGATGACTTAGACTAATGGTCCAGAATAATTAGAACGTCCAAGGCGCCTGAGATTTTCGCTGGAGAACAACAAAAAATTGCTGCCTCTCACTGCTTCTGCTGGTGCAAAATAGCTGCTAGCTGCTATGCTCCTCGTACACATGCCAAAATAAAAGCAACACGCAGTAGTTCATTAACATTATGAAATTTATAACAAGCAGCAACAAAAGTGGCTCGCTTCTTTTTTCCCATCTCCGCCTCGTGTGATTACTTTTTGTCTAGCCGAGAACAAATTGTAGATTATTTTTTAATGCCAAATGATAAATTGAAGGCACTTTGTTGGTGTAATTATTAATTTGCCAGGGATGACACTTATCGCAAGAGTTCACGGCCGAATTTGAATAATAATCGTAGATTCTCGAGGCGGAGCGAGTTTTTAATTAAATATAGTAGTATCAGAGGCGTCTGCCTAATATGGCATAAAAGGTGTAAAGACATTACCAAGTAATTAACTGCCGCATTATCGAGATTCTGCTTGTCCGGCGTTTTTGCTGTATCATTTATCACCACGGCAACGCTAGCTAGCGTGAATGCTTTCTTTATTATTTTTAATTTCAACCCATAATGATGCAGCGGACACACGATATACATTCTAATAATACATGTATATCTTCGCATTGAGCGCAGCTTCGTGGTATTGTGTTTTGTGTGCGTTTGAGGATGGGCGAAATGGGAAGACAATGAGAGAATTCGCTGCTCCTATATATAGCCTGAAGAAATAGTGTGCGCACGTGATTATTGTAAGGACCAAGAGTTCTGATTGGTTTGCATTGTTCTCGCAGTTTTTTCTGCTCTTGAAGTTCCCTTTACGCGTGAAGATGTTTATCTTGAAGGAGCAAAGTTGCTTTCAACCCTCACATGGGAAAGGAAACTCTTGAATTAGGGCTGCAACCAGTAGTAAATTCTAGTACAGCAGAATATTTCTGAAGAAATACGGAAAAACCACTTGCTATACACCAAGGAGGCGAGGAAGCTTCATTTAATTTCAGATAAAAAACTATGGCAACCTAAACCGGCATCCACTAACTAGAAAATATATTATATTACTTTAAAAATAAAAAAAAACGATTTGAACTCAAACAAAAACCCAGGGCTAGTTTATTTTTATAAATTGTAGTATTTAATGATATTCAAATTAAAAATGCTTCCTTATTTTTACGAGTAAAATAATTGATGGCATGATTTGGTGGTTTAAATAGTTAAAATAAGTATTTTATATTAAATTTGTTTGTTGGCAATTAAACTAGTTGTGAGTTAGTATGTTAAAATGAGTATATCTGAACTTGGCTATATCCCAAACGAGAAAAAATCAAATACTAGACCTTTCCATTATTTTAAAACAGGTAGAATTTTTGCCCCGCTCACTTTCCGTTTTTGGGAATTTCATGGATATTTCTATTGCAATTTTTTACCGGAATCCTCACACTCTTCCCAAAAGGACTCTAATTTTTCCTACAGGCTCTATTAAGATCGCTTTTTCTCAGACTTTGACACAGAATATTTTCAAAACTAGTTACAAGTAGACGGTATTTTGTATTGCAAACCAACCAGGAAAGTGTATACTTTTAGGTAAATCTACTACTATTTTTTTAGTTAATTTTGTGTGATATGCTTGATTTATTCTGTGTATCACACATTCAAATTCAGCCAAACATTTCTTCCACTTCCAAATTTATTGGATTTAATTACAGCAGGAAACATTTCATTTGTGGTTGCAATAAAAACAAGTATTTAAAAAAGGAAAAACATGATTGCAAGTCATCCTCGATCTCGATTCCCGCTCAAAATTGAGTAAGACATAAGAATTTTTTTAAACATTATACTTTGTGCTTTTTATTGAAGCATTTTTATGATGCTCTGAGATTTCGGTTGTGATGAAGTCTGATCACGGTGCTATTGCTTATGCCGAGCTGAATGGAGGTGCCGCAGCAGAAGCAGCAGCAGCCCTCACTCAACGATAGACTGTTGGCCACGCAAAAATAGCTTGCCAGTGTCAAATCGGTCTTTGTGGTGCGTCGAGTCCAGCGCGCACGGATAATTAATTAAATCGAGTGGGCTGCCGAGAGAGGTGTTAATTACAAAAAACCAAAGGGGTTTCTCACACACACCATACCATGAATGAGGCTATTTCAAGAACACACACTCGTCGGTCGTTCTCCTCCCGGTTCTCGGGCATAGATTGCGAGGCAGGCGCGCGCGAGAGAGTGAGACCGACACTTTTTGCCACTCTGGCCTCTCCCATTGTTGAAATGCTGCCATAAGTCGGTATTAAAAATATGTGGCACTGGGTGGACGTCGGCGTGCGCGATCTCGACGCGTTTTTGTCCTCGCGCAGATTCCGCGCAATGCTCCCCGCGCGCTTGATACACGCTCGTACTATTGCCATTCAGCTAATTTGGTCTCTTCCTGTTTCTCTTAAATTCGCTCGCTCGCTCGCACAGGCCACTGCTGATAAATGCCAGAAGCACTCTCATTGCACGTAGACACCGAATTCTTCGCTAGGGGTCGTTAGAGTCTCCTCTGAATGTGGAGAAATTGAATGACCACAACCGTCTGGACACCCGTGCTGAGCGTGTTGCATAGCGTTTATTCCCGAAACTGGAGAATTCTGCGCACTATTTTTTTCTTAATAGATAATTGTGTTTGGTAATTATTTTCATATTCCAATTCATTATTTAACCGTTCATGTATTGCTGAAAAATGTAAACATGAAAGAGGTTTAATATTATCCACTTGCGTTGTTCATTTTGCAGTCCTTTTCTCAAAAATTTATGATTTTTAACATTGGTCTTTTGTTTTAACTGAATACTTATAGATTTGTTTTTTTTGCATTGGCAGCAAGGATTATCCCAGGTTTTGCAGCATCAATTCTTTTTAAAGAGTTTAGTCAAAAATGCGATACTTTACAGGAAATGTGACTTTTTCGTATTTTTATCCACCTAATCTCTAATTTTCTTTGAAGATATTTACAATTTATTTGATTTAGTCTTGACAGATTCTGCCACAGTTACGCGATTGATTGCGCCAAATTTAAATTTGATTGTGACATGATTGATGCTGTGCTATTGTCTTCGAATCTTTTTTGTCAACGCCCAAACAATTACATAACTTTCAAATATGCATAATTTATTCCCCATCAACGAAGTTAATGAGTTTTCTATAGCATTTCATTTTCAGCTCACACCACTTCTTCGATATATCTCTAAGTATTCATGAATGTGTTAGTCTTTCAAAATATAAAATAGAATATTCATGGGTTGATTGTTTTTATTTATCCGTATAAATTAGCTTATAATTAGCAAGCATTTTGATTTATTTCTCGTCCTCGATTATTTGCGTGAATATCGCGCTACGTGGGCTTTACAGACACGGTAATTGCGAAATCTCAGGAGAAACTGGCGTGAAAAATTGCGTGCAATATTTATCCGAAAATTAGAAAGGCGTATTCGCTTGCTCGATCACCCAGAAAGTAATGAGTCGTGCCTCGTGAAAAATAGCCAACTGCTTTAAAAATCGCGCCTGTTTCTCATTACACCAATATTATTTTCCACTAGTGGGGGGAGTTGGAAACTGGCTTTATTATTAGCTACGGTGAAAAATTACTTGTAAAAAATCGGGCAATTTTATTACTAAGCTCGCGTTTTCTCTTTCTCTCTCTTTGATGTGGTGTGCGCTTATAACACACATATAATGATGTGATTAATCAGAGAGCGGACTAAAGAACGAGAATTTTGTTGCTGGAGAATACGTGCGCGAGTGTGTGATACGACTGGTTGTATGCCAGCCAGCTCGGCAGAGATCTCTTGTTTCTGCAGCTTCTTATGAGTCGCGCCCACGCTTTTCGCGTCTATATAATTTTCGCGGCCGCAGACCGATTTTTCATCTTTTTTTCGCAAAGATTGCAGCTTTTGAAAACCAAGACGCAAAGCAGCCAGAAGATTACTCAAGACGATTCAGCGGAAACATTGGTGTTTATTTTTTGCAACTCACGATAAATTAATTTGAGAATTGCGTTTCCAAACTGCTATTTCAGCTCGACCCTGGTGCAAAATCCAATTAAGAATCAAACGGCATTTAATGCCGCGCGCCCGAGGAACTCGACTAACACGAGACCGATTAGTCTTAGTCACCCTGCAAGAAGAATTACGCCAACTTGCATGAACGCAGGCCGGATTGCCTCACAATCGGTAGAAAATATTCTGAATAGGCCTCACTCTTCGGCACAATAAAAAAGGAAACACATGCACCGCGCACCGACACTGAATGGATTCTATTTCAAGCTCTTCTCGCTTGCAGCAGGCCAATGATATAAGAAGTCGAGAGTATTTAGTGACGTCTCTCAACTACTTGACGAATGAACCTTTTATTTTTGAGGAAAGAAAAAATAACTTTTACGAGCTGCGGGTGTTCCCGCGCGCCCGGCAGCCGCGGCTGTTTCTTGTGGAAGACTGCGAGCATGAAAAATATTAAATGCTAATTTACATCTATTAGTTTTGTGTAATAGCACTCGAGTCACGGGCCTTTCCCTTTTTTCTTCGTGATGTGGACGGAAATATTCTCGTATGTAAGTGTGTGGGGAGTAGAAACCGAGAAAAATAGACGAGAAAAATGCCGGGTCGTTTGGGATAATTTTTATCCCGCCGGTAACAGTTGTGAGATTTAATGTTTTGCCATTTATTTCCAGTCGCTGCCGCTTTTTGTTTTTTGGAACTTGTGTTAGTGCCGCGCGCTTCACCTGCGAGCGCGTGTTTGGAGAGAAAAGACCACCTTGTAGATGGAAATCAATGTAAATTAATATTATTTGCTGCTTGTCTGCCCGTTCCACTTCTTACATAAAAGGCAAAGCGGCCTTCTGATTCTCAGAGTAATTTGTTTACAAAGGCATGTCCAGATTTTCAGTAGCGACTACCGCTGCTCCCTGTTCTAGAATTCTACGTTTTTATCAACTTGAAAAAGAGTAAATATTCAGCCTTGCGCCGAATATTTTTGCTGTTTCATCTTAAATTAGAAGGAATGCTGACGTTTACAAAAAACTCTTCCCCTAGAACAGTTTAACTATGCAGAACACAGGCAAAAAGTCCCATTAATTCAGAAGCTAGAAGGAGGGAGGTTGGAGAATTACAGTGCTGACCTCACTTCAAAGCAAATCGGTGACCCTTAGTTAGTCAAGTGCCGTCATCTCCGCCGCAAAGCAACCATAGCAAATGCGCAGACGTGTATACAAGAAAATCCAACCAAGCCCTTCAGCAAAAAGCATTGGAGCTCTTGATTCAATACTTGAGGAAAAACATTCATTTTCTGGCACGATTTAAATAAAAATGAAAAAATATACTGCTAGTCTCGTTTATATTTTATACGGCATATAATTTATAAATTTTAAATTGACCATTTTTACTGTGACAAAATTTTAATCAAATTAAATTATTGATGATTTGACGGTCAGTTTTTTTCACGGTCTTTTGCACATCCGTGATGTTAACAAGCTGGTCCAAGTATGAATAGATTTATTTTACGCAAACGCAGACGTACCATATGTAATATGTGCGATTTGATATATGAAATTTGATACACATGACTGATGGTGGTGCTTTTCATTTAAATATTACGTCATTTCTTTCATTAGCTGAAGAGAAAAGCAGCAGCATCCGTCGTCTCGAGACGCTTGACTAGCAAAAATTCTATACCATTCATGAAATTAATGACGGCTATTCATTAAAAAAGATGATCCGAAATTAACTCGCAGCACTCAGAGAGCGAGACGTGAGCAGGGAGATCTCAGAGTTATTCCCGCCAACGCTTAAATTTCGAAACTGATTTTCGGAATTTTCTCGCGAGTAAATCAATTCCATGTTGCCGCGACTCAAAGAATTTATCCCGCTTGACTTGATGCTAATTGCCCGTTAAATTAAAAAATATTGTTTAATTAAGTTACAATATTTTTAGCCAGCGTTAGGTGTCGCAGAGGGCCGCGCGCCTCTCTAAAAAAGCATGTGATCTAAATTTGTCTGCGGAGAGTGTGAGTTGAATAAAATAGCATTTTCTCTTGATTCTTTCAACGAACGAACGAACGAACGACACCCCTGAGTCTGTTGCTCGTGCGCGAGAGAAGTATTAAGAGACAGAAGAGGTGATACAACAATGAAACACGACCTCAACAGCTGCTCCTCTTTTAATATCGGAACACAAACGCCGCTCTGACAAACTTAGTTAACTCTTCGCGCCACCAGTTCTTCGTCGCGCGTCTCTGATGATCTGAACGCCAAGCCTCGCACTTCAACAGTTATCGACTACCTCATTTCATATTCACGAGACACCTACGAGCTATCCACATCCGGTTTCCCCTTACTGCATATTAACATTTGGCAATATAAATATTTCTACAAATCGTCTGACATTTTACATTTTTTTAAATTCGTAACAAAATTTATTGAACAAGAGAAGCACTATAATTCAAATTTTTTTCCACAGGTACTCAATTAGTGGGTGAATAGTTTTAAGACTTGGAGGCGTAGGTTTGAAAGCTCGCAGCGAAGGGAAATGAGCTGAAACAAAACTCTCGGCTTTTCACCAGCAGACGTGTACGCTCTCGGGAGTTGTTGTTGTTGCAAAAATAAAGTTTCAAGCACGTCACTGGCTGCCGCTGTCTTTCTTTCACTCTAATATTCAGGCGCGGAATGTGGTCCAGCGGAGTATGTGTGAGTTGTGTAGAGGCGAGACGGCCCAAAGAAAGCTTTCGGCGGGGACAAAACGAAGCGATGCAAAAAGCGCGTGTCATCAGCGGCACCAAACACAATCGCTCAAACGCAAGGAGGCCTCATTTTAATGTCGTTTTCCGCAAGGCGTGTTTCGAAAATAGCAGAGAAGAGTATAATAAGGCCGGCGGGGCTCATTTTTCGAGATCGGCCGGTCTTTTTCAGGACCCGTCCCACCGCAAGTTTTGCGTGTGATAAATTGTCGTCGTGGCCTCTCATCCCTTCTCGCACTCCCAAAGACACATACTGCTTTTCAGTCGTCAACGCCACCAAACGAAGCTGCTGCATTTCAGAGAGACGGATTTCGATGAGTGTCTCTCGTCTCTGCATCATAAGAAGCCAGCAACAGCAGCAGTTCTTTTATAGATTACATATCTCGTCGGAAAACAAAAACGAGAAGCAACTTTTCTTGCTACTCACACCCGTGTCAGCGGCTCTCTGCTCAAAATTTTATCTAAACGCCATTTCTCAACAATTTCTTCTTTTATTCATCGTGTCAGCGTGTCTGAAAGCACCCATTATTTATGGTCCGCGACTTGGGCGAACAGGAATGTAAATTCTAAATCATGTATGTGCGCACAAACGATTTAACATCTCACGTTCATTATAATGTTTGCAATTACTTTTGTTCAAGAAAAATGAATTAATATTCTTTATTTGCAAATTAAAATAGCCATTGAAACCAATTGAAATATAAATGCTAGATCTTAAATCTAAATTAAATTTATGAGGTGATAAGAATAATGTCTCGGTGTTTGCAAATAATTTTCATGAGTGTTCCCTCTCTTGTCTATCTTTTTTTTTGTTCACAGCTCATCGGTTCATAAAAAATGCACATTTGAAATTAAATTATAATTTAAAGTTAAAAACTGAGATGAAGTTTATTCAGCAGCTGTGACACTTCCAGTGCGAAATATTTGCTTCAGCCGCGTGACAGGATGTGATAGATCATTCTTAATGTTCTGATTTTATAATTCCCCCAATTCAGTTTCCCAACAGCCGCCGTGCTATATGCATGTGGGTATGATCTAAACAGGTCGGCACAATATAAAGCGCGCGCACTGCCAGCCAGCAGCGCAGCCTCCGCTAAAAGGGTCAAAACGAGAGATTTCCTCTCTCGCCGCCGCCGTCGCCGCTCATTTAAATATACACACACGCACCACATGCAATTTATTATTTAAAAATGTTTTATGTATTTTTTATCGGCGCGGCAGCGGCGGCGACATCACTTGTAGGATCGCGTTGTGGGAATATCTGCATTTTGGGCCCTAAAGATCTTCTGACTCCCCCTTCGGCTTTTATGCTTATTTCCCATGTCGCGCGATCGCGTACACCCCCTTCTTGGAGCATTATCGCGCAGAAGAAAGGCTAGAAAAAGTGTTCGTCTGTACGTGGAGCGTGTCGCGCTGTACGGAAGGAAGCCGCTCTGAAAGCCACTTAAAAGACCATCCCGAAACTTTCCTCCCAACTTTGACACTTCTTAAAATAACTCATTCAACTCTTTTTTACTCATTCGAGACTGACTGGCGGAAATAATCGCAGTCTAGACTCCCTTTGACGTGTAAATTTTAAATCTATCCAGCTTGTCCCAACGCTTGTGCGAAATTAGCGGCGAGATTATGGAGATTTTTCATGATTAGAAACTCTCAGGAAGTAATGAGAAGGGGAGTCATTATAATCAATCTGTTTTTTTGGTTTAATTAATCTCTCGTAGTTACAGAAATTGTTAACGTGTGAACCTATTTGTTGCCTGTTTTGTAACAAAAGTGAGTGAACTAGAAATGTAGATCGAGCGCTCTGAATAAGGTGGGAAAGGGAATATTTTTGAAGCCTTTGTCTTTCCTAATAATACTTATCGTCCGCGATGAAATGCTCCCCGTTAATTTTATTTTCATCCTGAACACGTTCAATCATCATTATATTTCTCTCTCATAACCTCAAAAAACGTTATTATTAGATATTCTCGAAAGAATAATCGAGTTCGTGTGAGAAAAGGAGAGGAAATTAACACCACGCAGCAGCGCTGATTGCGTACAAATTAATTCGATGGAATTTTAACAGAATTTTTGACGCCTCTCGCGGCTCAGCCGCAAATTAATGCGCATTCGCGAGCATCTTGATGCGTGCTGCCGCGTTGTAAATTACACTCAAGGAACTGTGAAATTGTGAATGAATGGGAAAATTGTTTCGCACTCATGTCGGAGCTTAATTCGTTTACAACACCATGTTACACGATGCGCGCAGCTCTCGCGCATTTGTGCTCGGCTGATTCTTATCGCGAGATGATAGAAATTTGCTATGTGTTATTTATTTCTAGTAAACTGCTAAATGCGCTAACGCCTGCTAGGGAGTACAAATTAGAAATTTTGGAAGAGGGGTTTTTATTGGCACCTCATCATAAAGTACGAATGACAGCCAAATTAGCATGGGAAGAACTAGAACAGTTCCTCTTAACTCACCATAAATTTCAGACGGATTCTGTTTATTTTTTAATAAAATATTAAAGCCCTTTCATAGTAGCCTTTGGGAAATCAATTTTATGTGTCGATTTAAAATACGAGGTTAGGGAAAGCCCCTTTAAGAAAATTAACCTAAAAACCCGCTGATTTGTGTACGCAGCTGTATAGCTTCCACGCAATTGAAAAACTTCTAGTTTTCTTGACCAAACATGTCCATTTTTGCTTATACAACTTTCACAGAATGCTGCTGTGTACGGTCGTTCGCAGTTTTTGCGCTGGTCATTAAACTCTCTTTTTTGGGGCGCAGGTAAAAAATTACTGTCACCATAGCCAGGAGGTTAAAACAACATTTCTCTCATGCCACAGTATAAAAAAACAGACGGTCGGTAGTATAAATTGAAACATAAGGTGCTTCCATAAATTTAGTTTCACACGCGGGCGACTTTCAGCCTGAAAGTGTCTCAGTACACAAATTATACTCGCGAGAGTGTGTTTGCCGAGGGGCGCGCGTCGCGTTGCCGCACGTCTTGACGACAATCTGGAAACGGATGAGCCGCCTTCGCTTTATGATTATTCGAGTCACAAACGTGGCCAAGAGCAACAAACTCACTCGCAGTGTGGTCCACCTCAAGCAAGCGACGCACCTGACAAAGAGCTATTAATAAATAGGCAGGCAGGCCGACCGGCACGCCGTGCACCAAGCAAGACGTCTTTTGATCATTTTGGCACTCACGAATTATGGGAATAATGCGCGGCTGATTGATAGCCGTGACCAAATTGCCACGTTTGCCACCCTGTTCGCGACGACGCCGGCGACATTTTTCGCATATTTCACTCTCGCGGCACCGCTCGTCACCCTGGCCTTTTTCACTTCTTGCTGGCACCTTGCACACCAACTCCTCAATATTGCCGGCACGTCGCTCACTAAATAATGAAACGGTTCTTGGAAAGCTTTTATTCGCTAATAAAAATCGCATATTTAATGGTACCATATCTATCACTATCGTCATAGACTGAAGCATTCGTCCTTAAATAAAGCTTATTCACTTATTCAGTGAGCTCTGAATCAGCTGCATTCTTGAAAGGAGAATCGTTGTGACTCATACGAAGGACAATTGTTGCCAAATGAGCACTGGCCGATAATTCTACTGAATTAGCCATATCTGCAAACTAATAAATATAAAAATTATACCGCCCTACAAATTAAATCCATACTTTCAAGGCAAAAAACAGAAATTAAAATAAAATACGTGTCAGAAAATCTACAAACAACAATTTTTCTGGGCTAGCAATAATTGTTGGCACATCAAACGAGTTATTTGTTAGAAATACTAAGAACCAGAACAGTCTTAAAAGCCACGTACCCGCGCTCTAAATTTGCATAAAATACGTGCAAACAATAGCAACAGTTAATAAAAGGAACTTAAACGTCTCGTCTTGAAAACTCAACAACTGTTTTGCCAGTAATTTAGGCTAAAAATAAATTAATTGCTAATTTACAGACCGAACTAGTCTTCTTCAAGTCAAACAATCAGTTTCATTGCAATTTTAAACCTATGTCTACTAATAAAAGGGAGTTTCATTTAAGCTCGGCGCAAGAAACACCGTCTCAATTTAAAAATAAAATCATGAAAAAGAAAAAAAAATCAATTCACTGGCCTAATTTTGTGATACGCTTACGTCAAAATTTAATGAAGGGAAAAAATACATTATGCTTTCAGGATTCAACATAATTTATAAGTACCAAATACGAAAAAAGATTTCTTGTTAAAATATATAGATTTATGATGTGTTCAGGGCAAATTGCACAAATTATCTTCTATTAATATTAGTATGAAGATTCTAAAATTCATATTCACAAACGATACAGTACAACAAAAGATCTGCTGTCTAAATCAAGAGAGAAGATGTTTCCATAAAAAAGTCAAAATGTTGTTAAGTGACTAAAAACAACAGAAATTATAATTTTCGCAACTCTCTAGAAACAATAGTTTTTTGTTCCATCGGATAATCTTAATGCAAACTGTCTGAAGATATAGTGCTCTCATATTTTGTCAATGCCGAGATAATATCATTAACCAAAATTCCGTGAGAACTCAAGCGCGTACACCTGATTGCGAGTCAGACAAAATCTGTTCCCTGCAGCCTCGCAGGAGGGAACCGCGGTTTCCAGCGCATTTTGGCGCATTTTTCGCGCGTTGGCGGACACGCATTATGACCCACGAACGTGTGTGCCGTGCGTGGAGAGAAGAGTTGTGCACACACGGCATCGCGGCAGGTGGCCACCAAAAGTTGAGTGGCAAAGGCAGGCCGTCTGTGCAGCGTGGCGCAGTTTGAAAAAGCAGCGTGTAGGAAATGTTGCCCACGGCAACGATACCATCTATCGCCGCCTTATAATGTGCTGCCAGACGCGCCGGATTGGTTTATTGAAATGGGCCGCTGGCGCTTTAAACCATTACACTTTTATTCCAAATTACATTGACCAGACGAACGGTTGACGAGGCTCAAATTTACAGTCAGCGACGAGAGTTTGTTCACGAGCGTAAAAAATCCTCACTATATCTCTTCCTATAATACTTGGACATGTTGTTTTAATGTGCAATTTCGAAATATGCGTTAAATTTGTTCGGATTCGGAGTTTACAACTAGGAAAGCAGTAAAATTTAATTATTAATGTATTATGTTTTGAACGTCGTCATAAATAACTCATTCAAGCCTTGTGGTGATCAAAATAAACCATTTGGGATTGATAGACTCGAATAAAGGGTATTTACGATGCTTAAAGTGGGTTTATTAATCCAGGACCAGTTTATAGTGACAGTTGGAATTTTGAAAAAGGAACAAAATTCTTTGAGTCAGCTTTGTTTTGATTAAGAAGGCATATTTCATTATTATTATTTTTTTTTTTTGAAAATAGGCTCGTCTCGCTTACACATAAAATAATGGAGAACAGAGCAAAAAGTCGGTTGCTCGTAGACACGGCAGAAGCTGTTCAGCCGGCTGCTTTGTTTGCCGGTTTTGGTGTTGATTAATAATAGCGGCCAGATTGAATAATGAAATCCAAGAAGCCATGGGATATGAAAAAGCACCGCAGCACCCCGCTGGTGTGTTTCTGCCGCCGCGAGAAAAAGCAGATCGAAGCTGTGCTCCCGTGCAACAATAGGAAAGAGTAAAATTGGAAGAAAAATACGGCCAAGATGTGCTGCGGGACGAAAAAAATATCGCTGCTCGAAGTGATGATGAGCAGCTCGGCGTACAATAAAAGCATCAGCAGCCACTCTCGCCTTGGCCTTCTCGCAACAACAATAATATAAAATGCGTATGGGCGTACAGCGTTCATGCTGAGAAAATTAATTTACCACTTCTCCTCCTTTATATTCATAACGACGGAAATTTCTGAGAAAAAGCGCGGGTAGCGTTGCTCCTAATGAACTGTGCTGCACTGAGAGCGTTTCAGCTTTCAGGAATGGATTTTTACGCCAATTTTAACTCATAAATCTGGCGCCACAAGGATATGAGATTTGACTTTTGTCGGGGCACTTCAATAGCTGCTTTTGTACAAATTCACAACGTGATGTCATTCAGTGTTGAATGGCAATTTCTAAAAAAACTGACCCCTCTATTGAATGTAGCGTATTTTTATTTCCGTTTTTCATTTTTTGTAATTTTTTAAAAGATGTTCCGCTTTAGTTTTATGATTTTTATAGAGCAATCCACAAGATTATTGATTTTTCTATGCCTTATAATAATAAATAATTTTGTACCTTCCTGGTATAAAATAATAATGACCGCTAATCACGAGTGATAAAAAATTTTGTTGCTTCAACAATATCTTGAAAGTGAGACAAGATTGTTTTTTTCGGTTGCAGGTGAAACTTTCCAAGCTAAAAGTAAAAAAATATAGAACAATGATTTAAAAACCGTTACAATTGACTATGTCATTAATATTAGAGGTTTCTCGTATATAAGGTCCCTTAATCATGCAGATTTATTATTATATATAGCTTTCTGTTGAAGTAATGTCTTCAATTTATCCTCCGTTTCTGATCACCTCTCATTTTTATTCTAAGTTTTCGTGAAAGTGTGATAATTTAAATTTCTTGGACAGACTGATTTCCGTGATCGTGAAATATGGTGAAGGTGACTTAATTAACCATGATATGCGTCGATCACTTTGACAAAAGCTTCAATTATTTCAAGTGAATTAATGACTGTTTGGTGTAAAAAAATTTAAAATGTCTGGCTCTTCTTTTAAAGATATGCTGACCTCTCAGTGTATGTGGAGCAGCTGTCACACTTTCCGCAAAATTGATGCTTCCACTGGATGCATAAAAGCAAACTGAGCATCTAAAAATAACCAACACACCGGTTGAGTCGTTAATTGAGACTGGTTTTTGTGCGGAAAGGAAGCGTTTCGCGCTCATTTGCATTGAAGCTGTTCGGCGAGTTACGAGCACTGGCGATTTTTTTCAACTTGTGGCCCACATTTTTTTATTTTGCTCGTAAAATTGATGTTTGATCAGATAGGCACACAGCGCAGAGGAGTGCTGCGCGCGGACCGAACGAAATCAAGCCAAATGTTGATAGCAATTGAGTTCTCCGGCTGACACGATCCATATTTTTAGGTGAATTAATTTGTCGAGCGCAAATCCAAGCCGGCCGCCTCGCATGTGCCGCTCTCGCTCATTATCTCTGCTCTCTCACACTCTCTTATTATTGCAAATATGAGCAGGTCGTTAGTGCCGAGCCGAAATAATGCGCGCGCCCTGGTAATATAAAAACACTTTAAAGGTTGTACACACACACACACACACACACACACACACACACACACACACACACACACACACACACACACACACACACACACACACACACACACACACACACACACACACACACACACACACACACACACACACACACACACACACACACACAGCGCGCGGCATCGAACCGCCGTTACCTCTGAACGCATTTAGCAATTTTTCCCCGGCTCCTCTTGATTAGCCTCACAGCAGCATTGCCATCCTTTTTGCGCCGCGCCAACAAAGGGAATCTCGCCTCTAATGCATGTAATGAATATTAAATAAGCGCTCATTAAAAGTGAACTGTAAAATCCTATTTTTTGATCGCGCATTGTGCTGTATTATGATTATGCACGTAATTTGCGACGCAAAAAGAGCAGTGCTGTACGTGTGAACGAAAACCATCCGCGATCATCTTCTATAATTAGAGAGCTAGCTCTTTCTTTACCCGAAAGCCAATAAACTTTTCCGTTCTCACATAAATTAAATTTGCACTACACGAAAACTGGATCCGTCAATTATCCGTTTTCACTGCTCATCGTTACACTGAGAGGCCTTCTTTTCCTGCATTTTTAATCAAGCAAGGGGTCTTCAAAGAGAGCCTGAAAGATCGAAAAGGAGTGTCTGATTGTCGATAAATCTTAAAATAAATGCGGTGAAAATTCAACGATGCGGATGCAAAGCAAGCGTATGCATGACACGACAGAAAAATTGATGGAGCACGCCAAATTAGATTAATACAATATTATTTTTTATTCGCGCACATTTGCCGATCGTGTGTGTGCGTGCACATGTAACTGTAAAACGGAACCTTTTGGCACACTCGAAATCGAGAACTCGCGCGAGCCGCGCGCCTCCGTCTATTTTTTATTATTTTTATGTGCACCTTGTTTCGGGAACAATGGAGAGAGAGGCGTGTCGGGCAGAATGCGAAAATTTTCTCCTATGACAAATTTATGACCATATTGAGGAGCGTCTCTCTTGTCGCTATCGCGTCGGCTGATCGCTTTTTTCCTGTATTGCTTTCCGACGTGTGTTTATGAGTTGAATGCATATTATAAGTGTGTGCTGTGTGTTATACTGTCTGCCAATATAAATGCGCAGATGCAGCTCCGCACCGGTATGTCCTGAAGCGAGAATGCTAATGCTCAATGGTATAGCTTTCAAGCGTTAATTTAATGGGATCCAATTGGTTTGCAATTTATACTAACTCTGGAGCTCAGGAACGAACTGACACCAAATACTAAGAGTATAACCATAGAGATATATTAAAGCGGGCAACAAAAGCCATATGTGCCACCTTTTGCGAGTAGAGCTATAGGGTATTCGCACACTGTTATGATTTAAGATTGTGTTTTTAGTTTTGATAAGCAATTGTATCTCGAAAGTGGATTAAATAATCAAAGAATACAAAATTCATTTATGACATTTAAAATAAAGACACTACAATAAAGATCGGCCATCCCGTGGACATTCTTCATAATAGTGTAAAAGCAATAACAGATATTTTTTAAAATTTCTGGGCTGCCCTATGTCAGAGGTGGCAAAATTTGGTTATATATAGTTTAAAGGACTAGAAATGCTCTAATTAGCTCAACCCAAAGTAGCGCCGAACCGCCACTTGCTGGGTTTTCGCATCTTTCCAGCAGCTTTAGAGACACACGTCTGGCGTTTCAATGAAAGACCGGGAGGCGAAAAGATAGCCTGCACATTGGGCCCAAGCTCCTCTGCGGCCACTTGGGCCCCATAATTATGTTATCCGCTTGGCGGTGCGTTATTGGGATGAACTCAGTGCCCACGGATTGTGCTTAGCAGACGAAGTTAAAAAATTATGATTTTTAATTTTATTTATTTATTTATCAACATAAATATCATGAGCATATAAACAACATATTACTGTTAAATACCAAAGTATAAAATACAAAAACAAATGAGAGAGGACCCTTAATTATTAATGCCATACAATATTTTACACACAAACTCAATTTATTTAGCAATAGCAGCTATAGTGAATTCTAATTACGCTCTACCTCATTAGGGTCACATTCATGTTAACATCAAACTCGGCATCAGCAAGCAAAATCGAAGCCCAAAACGCCATTCCCCCACTTGCACACTGTTCACATCTCGCATTTTTCACCGCGATTGTGACAGGCTGCATGAAAAGATGATTTTCCGCTGATACGCCCGCGCGAACAGCCGATGAAAAGCGCATGTGGTGAAGCCGGCCACAATATATTTATAATTACATATCGGTATCATCAATCTTTAATAGAATTAATTACCCAAAAAGGCGCAGCGCGCGTACGTTTCATTCGTTGGCGCGGCTTTTTGCGCCAACAGACGCAGGCAGAGATGACTGTGCGAAATGGAACCTGCTTTTCGGCCCGCAAAATAAGTGTCGATCTTTTTGCCAGCAGCGAGTGTAAGTGAGTATTGCGGTGTGTGTGCTGCATGCGGGATGATGATTATTCAAGGTGCTCGCTGGCACACCTTTGTAGCACGTGGCCTTTCTCATTTCGGTCGGCGCCAGCTCCGCCTTCGGCCCCGCCTCCCCGCGGTGCCATTGGACGCGCCTTTCTGGGTAGGAATGAGCGAGAAACGCACCACTTTTATATCAAACCCGCGATTCTGGGGCACCGATTCCGCGAAAATAACCTCCTCCTCGCGTGCCGGGGTGCCGTTGGACGACAGACACTCGCTCACTGGGCGCCACTGCCTGCCAAAAACCACCCCTCGCGGCTGATGCAGCCTCCGGTGCGCGGAACCGGTTTGCCAGCGCTGACCCCGGCTAGCAGTGCGAATTGTGTACCGAGCGTGCCTGGCTCCGAGCAATAATTAAATTTGTACACTAGAATTGGGCGTATTGACTTCCAAAGAAATTACTTTTGAGCAAATGATACTAATTAATAGCGAAACGAGCAAATTTTAGTAATTTTATTATCCTCCTCCAATAAATTTACACATTTAACTTCACTTTTTAAAATTAAAATGTTCCCGTTGTGGGGTTGCCGCTTTTCACTTTATTAACTTAACAATAAAAATGATCGAAAAACTGTGCATTTTCTGTAAAAGTAATATGGATTTTTTTAATATTCTCAGCTGGGATGAAGTATGTTATAATTGGCTTATATTTCATGCTCGCAGAAGGCTTAAGCTCAATTGAGCTAGTTTCAAGAAACAAATCTGCACAATATTTGATTAAACGCGAATGACTGATGATTCAATTTAAAACAAATCATAAGCCAAGATCAGTTGAATGGTATAAAATACCATTTGATACAGACCATTGTATTCTGGTTATAAACTTGTTTTACATTATTTAGCGAAAGACCCAGGAAACGATAGATCACATATTAAAAATTTAATGTTCACGTCACAAATATCAAATTATAGAGAAAAAGATTTTTGAAGTGATATAGTGAGCAAGTCACTAAAAACTCATGGTTAGAATATAATATTGAAAATTGCTGCTCCCGACCACTCGCTACAATAACAGTCTTCATTAAAAGATCACCTATCAGAAAAAATTATTTTTTTTCTAACATAAAGCCAACAATAAATGAAATTCTCAAACAAACAACAATCGAAAGTAGCTATATAATATAAGATCTAAAATAATTAACTAAATTCTTTGACATACCATCCTCTTATTACTACTAGCAGTTTATTAATCAAGTTCACCAATGTATTTAGTTGAACCACTATTTTTGAACGAAATAGTAGTACAAGTTAGCATTGCGTACTAAAAATTTATTTATTTATTTTTCATCTTGATTTGGAGTAAAACACAATTAATTTTTAACGGAAAAAAACAAGTTGCTCCAATTAGTTTAAAATATTAAGAGAATAAATTCATTATATTTTCCCGAATTATTACTTTGTACTGCAAAATTGAATCAGCTCTATTATATGAATTTTTTAAACAAATTACCAAAACTTCAAGTACATATTAACTAAATTTGGTTGTTCAGCATTATTAATAGATTATTCTTCCTGGAAGTCCTACACAGTTTAAAAAAATGCGTGGTAAACAGAAAAAAGTATACTAGTTTTAAGCGCTAAATGTGCCAAAACTAATAATAGAAATCAATGCAATGGGCTAGTCTAATCTCAACTGTGTCCATTAGATGTCGCAGTGTTGAGCAGGTTGCATATCCATCACCACATGGCGAGTTAACGAATTGCAAAGCGCTTCTTAACGCGGAAAGAAAGGGACTGTGCTTTGCCAAACTAGTGAAACCCCCCGAGATCAATCAGCTATATTTTTTCCTGTAAAAGGTTTGTGTTACAAACATACCGTGCGCATGATATTTTTTTGCCGATATCTATGAGTAATCAGTTGGTTTTCTTTCGACAAGCCAGATGTGGACCAAGCTCATTTGCGTGTCTGCTCCGTGACATAATCTCTCCAATCATAATTAACCTCAATAAGTCGCTCATTAACATGACAGGATACACATGATTTCATGCTAAATATTAACTGCTCACCGCAGCAATATATTTGTGCAATCGATCAGAAAAAGGGTCGTAATGTTTTTGCATGATTTGTTCAATGAGACTCCGGCATTTAAAGCGATGAGTGAGTATACGTAATACATTGACATTTAAAAGTCGTTTCATAACCAATCAACGATAGACCGCTAATGGAGTGAACTCTGTCACATAATCCCCATGATTATTACGACTACTCGCTGACGGCGCGAGTGAAAAAGCAGCAATTGCGCGTGAGAGGTGCATTTTTCCTACGCTTGCCGGTGTAAATTTAAGTGCATTTGGAGAGATGCGTGCATACGTTTTGTATTATGTGCAGCCAAGTAGGCTGCAATAAAAGAAAGGACAGTCAGCCAAGCAGCAGCGCAGCAGTCAGTTGTGCGAGAGCAATTTAACAACACAACGATAAAATGTATACATATATACACACACACGGTGGTGGAGGAAAACTGCCTCTCTTTTATGGCTTTATAATAATATTCATACATTACCCCGCCGGCTTTATCGTTATTTTTTCTTCTTTTTCTCACCACCACAAGAGTGAAACGGGGTGAACGCAATATTTGAGGGTAATTATATTACCGAGGCATTCAAATACAGCTTATACTGCCCAGAGCAAACAACGGGAGCAGAAATTTGAATATTATCATAAAAGGAGAGAGATAGAGAATCGGGACGTATTGCGTTCACCTTGTACTTTCAACAATTCATCGCTATCTTCTGATTGGTTCTGCTTGTTTCAAATGTGCATGATGATAATATTTGGGAAGAAAATGTGGACTGGTTTAATGATTTCTCGTGGACGAGTTATTTTTCAATATTATTTCAAGACTTCATGCAAATCAAATATAATGCCCCATTGTGAGAAATCTCAGTTTTAATAACTGTATTCACGATAGGCGCATATAAAATATACATGTGGTGCATAATACAGTTAAATGGAAAGGCGTTATTCTGCAATAAAATGAGTAAAAATCTGTTTATTAATAGATAGGAATAAACAATGAATAATAAATCACAAAAATCAATGCTACATTATAAAGGTGTCTGAGCTAATTTATTGCTCCAGTTAAAATATGACTTATTAGCTCCTTTGTTTATTGAATTTTTTTATCAGTTTAATTAATATTCAAGAGTGACTGATGGAAAACAAAGTGGTCCTTGAATACCAAATTTTTCAACGAAAGCTTAAGTTTTAGGTACCTGGCTTGTGAAAAGCATTATGCTCAAGTTGACAGTCAATTTTTCACTGCCCCACGGCACGCTGAGTTCAAAT
The DNA here is from genome assembly GCF_949628265.1 of Cloeon dipterum. Taxonomy (NCBI): domain Eukaryota; kingdom Metazoa; phylum Arthropoda; class Insecta; order Ephemeroptera; family Baetidae; genus Cloeon; species Cloeon dipterum. The sequence continues at coordinate 7,006,848 of NC_088790.1, read as the reverse complement.
TCCGACCCCTTCAATATTGGAGGAGACCGCGCTCTGCGCGCCAGTCTGAGCAGCTCTATTGTCTGCTTGGAAAAAGAAACAAGGAAAACTTGTGTTGGACTTTTATTGTTCAGAAATGATAACCGAGAGCGAAAAGAATAATACCAAAGTAAGAAAGTAGTTTTCCTGCTGCTGCAGGTTTTATCTGCTACAAGGAACGGCCCTTTACTTGTGTGTTTACTTTAAGTCGGTAAATTTATGCACCGAGTTGGCATAGCGCATATGCATTTCAGCTTGCAGTCCATTGTGTCCGGGCGATTTATTTATGAAAATGGGTATTAAAGGTGTCGAGTTTTATTACAGTTTCGCGCATGAATATTTTATCTCGATGGCCCGGTTTTTTGATATGCATAATAATTGATTGAGACGTGAAACAGGCAAATACGAAAATATTCTCGCGGAGACTGAAGAAAAATCGTGTGTCTGCTGAACATCTGCTCTCGCGAGAGCTGCGTAAAATGAGCTGCGAGAGATGCGAGATGTGTGTGTGTGTGTGTGTGTGTGTGTGTGTGTGTGTGTGTGTGTGTGTGTGTGTGTGTGTGTGTGTGTGTGTGTGTGTGTGTGTGTGTGTGCGCGCGCGCTTTTAGCTCGCTTTCTGTCTCTATTTTTAATGCATGCACATCTCGTTATATGCAAAAATCGCGTCGGTCCATCCATCGCGCAGGGGCTGAAAATATTTTCTCACATGATGTAAATGAGCGGCGTCGCGGCGTCGGGTAAAATAATAAGCAATTGCCCTCGCCGATGCGAAAGGGCAGATGTTTCGCAGCGAAAAGTACCAAATTGATGCGCGCACAATAAATCATCTCGATATAAAGGAATCCATTTGATTGCATTACGTGCCAACTTGATCGCAGCAGCTTTTCAGAGAGGCTGCACGAGAAAAGGAGAAGGAGAAGAAGAAGTTTGCAATAATATAATTTCGTGCCAACGAGTTTGGCGAAAACAGGCAGCGCAAGTTTTTGTGTGTGCCAGCATACATTATTTTCGCCCCTTTTCATCTGCAATTTTATTTCGCAGAGAGCCGGAAATCTCGTCGTTTATGCAAAGCGAGTGAGTGAACGCGAGCATTAAATAACACAAGCAGCAGCAGCAGCAGCAGCCCGGTGTGTGGAGCTGCTTTTTATGCACATTTCATAAATAATGAGCCGCAAAACTTTTTGTGTGAGCGCCAATCTTGCACGGCAGTTGCAGAAAACGAGCTTTTTCAAAGGGATGCTGTGAGAGCTTCACGATTTCTTGAAAGGGTGGTTTTAACTCCCTTTTGAAATAACGGTTCCTCTTCCAAATGAAGCAGAGCCGGTCAATGAACTGATCCACTCTCAAATTCTCTTTTACGAATTTACCATCCTGGAAGGTATTTTGTCTTTTGAAAGATGATATTTTCGGTCTAGACGTGTGGCAAGGAGATTGAAATAAAAACTAGGAATTGTTAATTTCGGAATTTTTCTAATAACTCTTTAAATTGACAGTCTCTCTGTTAGAAATGTAAAAATGAGATAACCGGAATTTAGGTGAGGTAAAATTTCTCTAAATGTGGCAAGCATGAACTTTATTCAAGTAAATAAAGACAAGAGCTTAATTCATTTTTAACCTGTTTTCAACGAGGCTGGCGTAACACACAGTTTGGGCGTTGTTTCACATGAAAAGTACCGTGCGCACAGAAAAATTTAACTCGATTTTTGAGTTGTCATGCCTAGGCAGCGAGGCGGCAAGCAACGGTGTGCCAGTGCGAAGCGCGCGCAAGCAACTCTCGTAAATAAGCCCCTATAAAGATAAACATTGTAATTTAGCGGCAAGAAAGGATTTTTACCTGTAAAATGATGAGCACAGTGGGACTGAAGTGGCGCGTTTTGCTGCCGTGCATTTAAATTACACTCAAAGGAAGGATGGCTATTAAGATAATGGACGTCTGTGACAGTTGAGAGAAGTAGTGTATTAAAATGATGTGTTGCTTTCTGCTTCCCAATTTAGGCAGAAACTGCTGACTCTTTCCAAGAAGTCGACGGAAATTTTTCGTGAATCTTCACTCCGCCAACAACAATAACCGTAAAATTTTATTATTTGTATTCTTTCTCCTGCTTTTTTAACGCCACAGCACGTTGTTTGTTGAGTGCTGTGGCGAGAGATGGTCTGCCGGCAGATTCTATGTCAGGCAAAATTTCTGTTTATTTTCGGGATGACATCATCCTTCACTCAGCGAGCAGCAGATGAGAGGGTATTAAGTAATTTCTTTCTTTACGAGAATTTTTGTGCCACGCTATTTTAATTATGTATTAAACGAAACTATATTCAAGATGAAAAAACGTGCTTGCGTCTCTGAACGTTGGGGATCTCTCAGATGCGGCTTGAATGGATCATGTTACACTCATTCCAGGGTTTTGCTCTGCCTGCGCATCGCAGTCTACCAGAAAAATGAGCTTTATAAAACTGGATGTTATTTTAAAATTACATTTCCCTTGGTTGACATTAAGTACAAATCCAAATTATTTTTAATTAAATATAATTAACGTGTAGGGATACACATATACATTATTTCAAAATATGACAATCATCACAATGTTTGACAAAAAAATATAAACGGACACGAGAAAATTAAAAATTATCAGAATTCATGTAGCCAACGAGATGACTGGACCAGCCTATAAGGATAGTATAGAGATTAGGATCCGACAATAGGCCAAAAAGCTGTTACCCCACCACAAGAATTGGCATTGTGGGGTAAAAGGATATTGGCCTGTTGTCGTATCCTAATCTTTAGTACATCCTTTTAGACCAGCCCCACTGGAGGAGGCCGTAAGAAGACAGCAATAAGCGACGATGTGCCTGTAAAACGTCCGTGGCCATTGAGAGAGACGAAGAGGTTATACCATCCCCGATGACGGTAACCACACTTCTGCTGGCGCATGGCCCTCACCAATCAAGTCACTGTTAATTCGTACTCGCTCGGGCGTTCCAACATGGAACGTTGCTGATGCGTCTGGAACTGCTGCACTCAGCTTTCCCGTCCATGAGATGTGCCGGACAGAGATCACGTATTTACGTGCCGAGTTCTTGTCCCGTCCATCCGGTCCGTAAGAATGAAACTTCTGCACGTCACACATTCAGCCAAGCAGCAGCCAATTAACAGCCAGTCGTCCTTCAATCCAAGTCGCAGCTCCACACACGCAGCCAACAACTTGTAATAAAATTCATATAGTTAATTTTCGGCATCTCAATTTAAACCTATAAAGGCAAGGCTAAAATTTGAATTATTTTTGTAGCTCAATAATTATTGCTGAGTGAAATATACTCAAATAATTTCTACTCCTCTCTATACTGAATCGTCTCTTTGTCTTGTCTAAAATCAACTGCAGAGTGTCCCAGGCGCAAAGAGGAAATGAGCAATCACACCCGCGGAACCCCCTTTTGAGTTGCAATGCAGAAATGAGCAGCATCTGATGAATTTCCCCCGCCATGCGGGGCTCGCTCGCACACGGCCTTTTATTTTATCCTTTTACTGGTGAATGAAAAACAAATTATAATAACAGTTGGAGAAGCAATTTCTCTTTTTATGGCGAGCAGGCGAGACAGATGCAAGACGACGACGCAATCCATTATTTTGTCAAATGATACTCTCTTTTATATTAGAGAGCGCATAGCGGCGGCGGCAGAGACGACGAGATGCAAAAAGTAGGCGTAAATCTTGAATATTAAAGCAGCTGCGTGTATTTATTTTCATTTCGAAGCAAGCGGCGGCGGCGGTCGCGTCGCACGGTATGTAAAACGCGCGTATAATAATACAAATCCGTACACCATGCCACGGCCCCAGCGCGCTTTTCTATGCTCTCTCACACACATTTACATGCCCTCAGAGCCAAAGAAAGAGCGCGAAAGCAGGATATGGCTTAAAATCTTTTTTACGTCTTCTTTTACCCTTTTCCAACACTCGCATACACATCACATATGGTCCTCACGTGATCTGCGCTAATGCGCAGCGATCCATTAAAAAGAGGCAACTTTCGGGGGAATAACGCCTCCCGTCATTCATCAGACAAGTTTATTTGTTTTAGAGTTAGTTTAATTGTTTCAAAATACTCAAAATAAGCATATAACAAATCACATGCAATATAATGATCAGTGTGAAGATACAAATAAAAACGATTGACTAGCGTTTTATCATACAGCAATTGCGACATCTATCGGAGAAATACAAACTTGAATCGGAACGGCTAAAATGCTGATGTCTAAATTAGAGACTATTAAAAATATCCATCCAATTTCAATTCTTGTTGATAATTTTTTTGGGGAGAGTCACTTATTATTCCGATTTTGATTTAGGCTATTGAGTGAGATTGAGTCGATCGTTTTCAACGGCTTGTCGTATATAATCTCTTGCAGTTCATTCTTTGGGGTTGGATTTTTTGTTTTTCAGGCAAAGTACTACTAATCGAGCCTGAAGGACTAACTTATGTCCAATACGGAAGCGTGTGAAAAAATTTTCCTATTCATTTTTCAACTTTTTCCGGCCACCCTTAATTTAACATGCGGAGAATTTTTAAACTTAATTTTACCCTTTGTAGCTCAAGGAAAGATTCAATTGGTTACGCATTCTGCTAACGGTCCACAGTTTATTTCCGAACTGCGTAATGGATGTTGCAAGACGGTATTCCTTCCTCTCTTACGCAAATACAGTGCATTGTTCGATAAAATATTCGGTATATCGAATTGAATTTACATACGAGCCTCCTGCAGGGGAAATTGAATATAAAAGAAAAGTTAAATAAGCCAGGCGACCGGCAGTGCTATTTTGCATACGCTTTTACCAATCGAGCGGCCTCCGCTTCTCTAATATCATTTAATAATTTCCCGGCAGCGTTTATATGTAACAATCAACAAATGTGTGCATTTTGGATTTTTGTGGCAGCACAAATTTATCGCTTGGCCTGCATGGTATTAGCCATGTGTGCTGCCTTCATTGTATTAGTCTCGCAGCACGTTTAAAGGGTTGCAGTTGTGACGCTTCTCCCGCATTCGAAACGGCCAAGGGAGCTTTATTTCCACTATTCAAAAGCAGATGCATGCGAAATTTCGCCACCGGGGAAAGTAAAATTTTGTTTGTGGAGCTCAGCATCTGTTTTACAACCGTAAAAGTGTGCTCTAATGTTTTACGATCGAAGCATAAAAAATTAGCGTTTGTTTTTTAATTGGCAGCTGATTGCTGACGTTAGAATAAGAAACTTCAATGCACACATTAAAAAATTTGATAGTTTGATATATTCTTTGGTTATACAATAAATCGAGTGTGATATTCGGACATTCAGTTAACTTGTTCCATTTCTGCGAACCGTCAAAAAATGTCCCAACATATGTACGGTGTGTGAGGAGTGTTTGTATTCAAAACTAAGTAAAGTTTGCAAAGTCCTGGTTTCAAAATAACAAAATGAAATTGCTCGTCTCCATCATACTTGTTTATTTCCTTTGCAAGCCTTTCAGCAAGAGTGACAGTGCCGGAGCAAGCAAAATATACAAGACAGCGCGAAATTCTACACAATTCGCGGCGTGGAGCGCGCAAAAGGAAGCAGCCAGCTTGCCGAGAAAAAGCAAACCTCTGCGGGATATGTGTTGTGAGACGAAAAATGTGTGTCCCTCTCATGGGCCGGGGCGCGCCCACTCGCTGATTTTGGGCATTTGCATGAATAAAAAAGCCGCAAATTATTAAGCCGGCGTAAAATATTCGCAAATGTCCCATAATTGTTGGGGCCATTCATTAAAAAGGACCTAGGCGGCACAGCTGAAATGTGAGCTAATATGAGAGGACAAGCATCACCCAGGGAGAGGTTCCCGCGCATGTAATTTGTGGCTGTTGTAGCTGGAGATTCGGTACTGACATTAATTTTTTTGTGCTAAAATTATTCCTCCACTCTAAATCATCTCGACGCAAGGCGAGAGAATTTTAATATTATGCGAACACACACCCAAAAATGTTTTGGCTTGTAACATTCTAGAAATAAAAACAAAACGCTAGTCGCAGCAGCAAATGAATAGCATAATATGCCAAACGAAATATCTGGACGCAATGTCAGAAAATTTAAACTCGTATATAAGGGCACTTATTCAAATCAAACACAGAAAGCAGCGAGCGCGGCGAAAGAGCGTGTATTTTAGTATCCACCGCGCAGCGTGTAAAAACGCCAACGAGGGATGTGCTGAACGCGAAACTTTGTCCTTTCGACTTGTACTAATTTGCAACTTTTTCTAATTTATCCTGGGCAATGGCAAAAGATTGTTTTCAAAGTGTAGTTTTATGCTTCAACTGCCTTGTTACATCGGGTGGAGCTAGCAATTAATTATCTCGCAGTTTTTCACAAAAAGAGATGTCGCCTTTTTGTTTGCAAGACCTCATCGGCCTCATGCAAATTGAAACCCACTTGATCCCTGATTCCAAGAAATATTTTTGCATACTTTGGAAATGTCTGCTCGCCTCGAGAGCGAGTCTAATACATTATTAATCTATAGCTTTGCATAAACATCTCATGATATTACAAGAATTAATAAAATACATGTCTTAAAAATTGAACAACTTCAAGAAATTTTAATATATATGTGCTAATTACAGGAGCAAACAAAAAGAGACAACCATAAAAAATGTAATCCGTTCCAAGACGTTGATGAATTACAGTTAAAATTCTATTAAAGTGGCAATTTTCCCCAGAAAACATGCCGCATCAGAAGTGAATTTTGGTTGACCTCACAGCATGTGTGTATAATTATAATTTGACTAAAAAATGCTCGCCCCAGACGGAGAGAGCAGAGGGTTTTGTAAAAACCTATAATTAGGAAATAAGCTATTATTTTATGTCTGAAAGCACTTCTTTTTCGCAAACGTGAAGAAAAACGTCAGGGCCGAGAGTGCTATAATATTCACGACATGGGTGCGCGAGATGAATTGAAAAGAGGTTAATACCTCTCTCGAAGCGGTGGGCACGGAGCTTTTTAATTAGAATCCGCGTGCACAAAGTGCGCAGATTTCCATCGAACAATACACAAGCGCGCACGTTTTGGATTCACGCAGCCGGCGAGCGCAGAGACGAGACTTAATTTTTTAGATATCTCCTCTCCTGTTGTGCGCTGAAAAACTCCGCGTGTGCGTTATTGAAGGAGAAATGTGCAAAATCACCTCAATAGGGGAGCGCGTAAAATAAGTGTTTTATGATTATACAAGAACCGGTTCCGCGAGCGCGAGATATCTGAAGAAAAGAATCAGCGCAAAAATCGGCTTGACAGCGACAGCAGTTCTGCCGCTTTTCTCTTTTCAATGCAAAATTTTATGTTTTAGCGGTTCCTGCTGCTTGCCAGAGAGCAAAAAACTGCTCATACAGCGCGTGAGCTTTTTAGCATAAGTTCTGATTAAAACTAGAGCTGCCCGCGTGAGATTCTTGCAAGACGGAAAACGGCTTTATTCAATTCTCCAGATCAGCGTTTCTCCTTGTTTGTGCGCATTTGAGTTCATGATTTGATTATATTTTAGCACGAGAACAACCCATGGAGAGTAGATGAAAGTGAACAACGCTGTTCCTTAATGAAACACGTTTTCAGTGTATTTACCATATTTTGAAACTGCAAAGTAAATATTGAAAATGTTTATTTGAGTACTATATTCCCCCCCCCCCAAATGATGCAATTCCCAAGTTCCCAGGACATAGAAGTGCGTAATGACAAGAAGTTTTGAAATTTCTTCGGAAAGGAAACCATATACCTTGTATATTTATTAGATAGCACACTGCATTTATACGATTTCATATTTTTTTTAGATTTAATTATATTCATGATTTTAAACTTAGTGCAAGCATAACCTTTCCGGGACATAGTCATTATTATTATTTTTAGATTAACCGAATCAGAGGAGTTTAAGTTCCAATACTTTCTTGAAAATATAAAGAACTGTTACCAAAAGCGGAAAAAATAAATAAATACTTAACATTTAATTAAGTTACGCAGCTTGAGGCTCGATTAGACAATTTATGGAAGGTGGCCACACATAAAACGCTCTCCTTTGGCAGTTCCCTATTTAAGGAAACGCGCGCGGGAAGTGCGTGAGCAAGTGTGTTTGTTTTTATTGTTCTCTAAAGATAAATAGCACCTGCCGCAGGCCCGCTTCTTTTCGGCTCTTTTAAACTAAATTGTCTATAATTCAGGTTGAGTTATGCCCGTCGTAGCGTGACTCGAAAACACTCGACTTGAGCGCATGTGATGGCACACAGGAAAGGTGTGAAAATTCCGTACGCCTGTCACCCGCTTATTTATATCAAATTAAGTTATCAAGCGATATGTGAGGGGAAACGGAAGTTTTTGTGTAAAACTTTGATTTCTTGGAATGCGTTCTGGTTGCTGAATGCATTGTTCCGATTCCCTTTAAACTCAATTGATGAGGAAACGAGCTTTTTAAAAGGCAAGGAAAACATAAAGGAATTTGTTTCATTCTAGTGGGACTGGCTGTGGCATACTCATGAAATAGAGCGGATTGGATTCGCCAAAATTAATAATAACACGAATAACTTTGAAATCAACGAGAATGAAGTATTGTTATTTACTTCCCTCTCAAGGATTTTGTTTGATTTCAACAAATTCCAGCATTCATTAAATCAGTAGAATATAATCTCCTCAACAGTCCAAAGTTTTGCGAGTAAATTGGCGCGGAAATTAATCATTTTCACAATCCAGACTTTCGCACAAAAGGCCAAACTTCCAACGGCAAGTTGCCGAGGAAAAAAAATGCGACACTTTCATTCATCGTGTTTAGTCGAGTGTCAGCAGGGCTTTATTGTCTCTTGACAGCAATCGCATGGCGGGCTCGCATATTTTAGCATATTACTCCACAGCGCAGAGCAGGCAGCAAGCGGAAAGGGGCAAATTTCTTCCCATAATATATCTGAACTGACAATAAAGTTGCAACCAACAATTCATCTGTGTCAAAGACACGCCAGTCGGCACGCTTGACACTCCCTTTTCGTGTAGTAATTATTTCTCAGAGACATCACACCCTCGAGGGATGCTGCTGCGGATCGAGCTGCTGATGTGGTTGACCCAGACAGAGCGCAGCGCAGCCAGGCAAATTGTGTGCGCGGCTGATGATGTTAATGGTGGGCGAGGAGACATGATAAGCAATCCTGTTAGACAAGAGCTCTCAACCACCACCACACACCGGCTAATTATTAATAATATGAATGTAAAAGCGGCCGGCGTGTGGTCATTATTAACAATTTCACGAGTCGACCTGCCAATTGCATTCGACGCGGCGTGCTATTATTGTAACTTTGGTGACAAAGCCAGCGCACTCCAATGCCAGCTGCTTGTAAATTCCTGAAAAGTTTGAATTGGCCAAAATTGCACCCTCTGCCGTCAGGAGAGATTGTTGAGCTTTCAACATTATATAACTGAAATAATGTGTCAGCTGTTTCTGGAGAGTAGGTAAAATTTCAAAATATTAGACTGCAGTAAAATTGAGAAAAAAAATCCCAGACTATCGAGATCTCATTGCTGCTAGATCTCAGCTGGTCCATTGGCGCCAAAAGTGTGGGCGCGGCCTCTCCTGGGAACTAGGGAGAATCCCGTGGGACGCAAAGATGCTTGTGTTTTGTGAATTTTGCGCTAAAATTTTCGTTGGCAACACTCACTCGATGGCTTTCATCCGTCGTAAAATTTCATTCAAAATCTTTGGGCGAGTACGGCGTGACGGACTCCTGAAAAGCCCTACTCGGGATCTCACAAGGTAACTTGAAATTCGATCTTCCCCTAATTTATTTACATTTGTCTCTGCGGGTTTCTGATAAATTGTAAAGCAAATTTGCTCTTTAGCATGTGCACACTTTAAAATATCACTCGAGCTGGGGAATTAGCCGAGTTCATCTCATTTGCTGATTCACACACTCGCCGCTGAGTATTTACAAGACACGGTGATATTGACCTTAAAAGAGTTCGTCCGCTGGTAATCAAGATCATGCTCTGCCAAGCTCTGGTATAGATATATGCGCACTTGAATTATCGTCTCTGCTCATCAGATGGAGAACAACAGTTAAATAAATAATTGATTGATTCTAAATGAGATTCGCTCGCTTCGTGTGCATTATTAGCTTTTAAACGCAAAGTTAAAAGCATCACGAAGCACCACTTTTCCCGCAGTCGATCACGACGCTCGACCGTTTCTCCAACTTGCGCGCAGTGATCGCTTTTATTGGAAAGAAACGCCAGATAAAAAAATGCATGATTGCCGGTTTGCATGCAAAATAACTGAAATTAGATTCTGACGAAGTGAAAATAACGTGTTCCCGCACATAATGATATACATTTAGTTGAGCGGCTTCCTTTTCAAGGCTGAAAAATGCATCCCTTTCGCGCGGAAATATTAAAGAGCGCAGCCTCCGGGGGTTGAAGGTTAAGTGCCGCTCGTAATGAGCTGCTCTTCGCCCCCTGCTAATGCACCCCGATGACGGCGATAATAAAATGAAAGCGGTCGCGGCCTGCTGATGGAGAAGCCGGAGGACAGGTGGACTGACGACTGACTTCTCACTTGCGACGCCGAAATAAAGAAATCTCCATTTGTGCGATTGTGTTACTCTTTTAACCCCGCGTGACACGTGCTGCCTTTCGAAGAAAACATCCCCAATAAACAAAACCACAGACGTGTAAACCATTAGTGAGAGTCAACTCGGCTATAAATAAACGTCAGTCTAAACTTTAAAATTTAATTGCACAGTTGAAAAAAATGGAAATAAGATTTTTCGTGGCACATCAGCTAGACATTTTACAATATCAATAAATTGCGAATTTATCTTATATAATTCATCCACAATCAGTAGAAATCAAACCGACAGATCCAAATTGAAACCTTTTTACTTCAAATAATTAAAATTTAAAAGCAACTTATTGTTTGACGCAACTTGAACTATTCAAATTTAAATATTTATATTGGTTGCAAAAAGCAACTTTAATATCCTAAAAATGGCTATGATTGGCATCAAAGTGAAAAAATGATTCTCTTGCCATTAACACGAATTAAACAGTTTTCATTGGAAGGCATCCAGAAGCCTTTCGAGAGATGTCAAGTGGTTGATTTAATTAATTGGCCGGTGCTGTCAAGAGCGAAAAGATTATGTCGGGTTCGAAAAACGGTTTGCTTTCCATCAGCAATCAGCAATAAAATATCGGCGGCTCACATTTCTCTGTGTCTTGGCAATAAAATAAAACGTAAATAGCAGATAAAGGACCTCCTGCAGTGCTGGTTTGATAGATGGTCATATCGGCAACAAGGGTATCAACAACCGAAATCTCATCACCGCACACAGCAGCAGCCACGGCGAGATACGAAATTAATGCAATTTCTGGAATCACCTGGCAAAAATAATGTCAATTTTTTATTAATTCTCGAGTATTCCCCTTTCCCGTTGAATAGTTCAATTTCTGGGGGAGCAGCTTTACACAATAGCCAGAGGAGCTGCTGATAATAAATCAAAGAGGGAAGTTCACGACTGCCTCGAGAGGGGTGTCTGATTTTTTTCCCAATCCTAATTTCCACTTTAATAGAATGTTAGACTCGAGTAAAGGCAATCGTGGAGGATTCCATCCTTTTCGAGATAAAAATAAATTGCTAGGTCGTGAAGCGTTTATTAATATTTCATTCTCTTTTAAACGAATGCATCTGGCAGGGAAAATCTCGGGTGAAAATTATTAGATTGTAATCAGTTTAGCAAACAAATATTTGCCAGACACTTCAAAACTAGAGAAAAAAGCACAGCCAAGTTTGGCCAAAACCTATCAGGCGTGGTCTGTAACAGCGTTTCATCCGGGTGTGCTTATTACTAGAATAAAACGGAATGAAAAATTATAATACACGGGAGCAGGGAAACGTATGGTATAGATATTAAATTATGTTTGTATTTTATCGCTCTCGAATCTGAAATGAAAATAAATGCGGCTCGCCGCGAATGAGTGAGCACGAGCAAAATCATTTATCAAGTTTACATTAAGTATTAAGAGATTTTGTGCGTAGATTACAAACCGCTGGAGATCTGTTGTGTTTTTCAGGAAAAAATTTCACCAGGTGGCTTTCATAAATTTTAGCGAGTGTTCCCAGCCAACTAATTAAAAAGAAGGAGCTATCCACGGCGAGAGGAGTTAATTTAACGTTCCTCGCCGAGCCAAGGCGCCGCTACATTATTTTTTATTAATCGTCTTTTTAGGTCGAAAATGTTTTGCGCGCCTTTTTACGTCTCGTGGCTCAGACCATTAATTATACTTACTTACTTACTTACACCGCGCTTGGAAAATTATCACACTTTCACTTTCCTTAAGAAGGCACAGCAATTGAAAGACAACAATGACTATGGAGCTAGAAGAATTGCGAACTTTTACTAGCATGCTATATTTTTTTAAATAAAACGAAAAATCGGGCACCTCATTTGATTGCAGACATCCTTTAAAAAAAATAAGCTGCTGGTATTGGACGCAAAATCCCACAAATAGCGATTATTATTTATATTTTTTTTTAATTCCAAAAATCCAGTAATTAATGCTGAATTGCATCTTCTACCCTATTTCGCAGAAGAGCTGTTAAAAATAAAGGTTACTTATATAAAACTAGCGCAAGTGGCCAGGAAACATATTTTTGTGTACAACACTCAGCATAAATCAACGGTATTCTTGATTCTTTCTCTGAGGGAACCTTGAAGCGTAAAAAGAGCGAATAAATAAATCATCTGCCTCTGATTTCCTATATAGCCATTGAAATCTAGTGATCCAGCCGTGCACAAAAGTAATCAACACGCGCGAAATACAGAGCAGCGCAGAAACAAAACGCTCGGCGGTCGACGACAAAAAACCGCGCGCGGTGCGGCGTCCAACAGCTCACCTGATTGGACAAACAATGGGCTCATTAATTAACGGCGAGTAGAAGTGTCGTGCACGGGACGTTTGCGTATTTTTAAAGAAATCATTTGAACGAAATAAATTATCATCACATGCATGCGTTCTTCATTAACACTCATTCTCGCGGCCGCAGCTTGAATTCCGAAGGTGAATAATACAAGTAATTAAAAGCAGGTCTCCCTCCAACTCTCTCGAGATGTTATAATATATATTATGCGTTTTATCCTGGCAATATTTGCAACACGCTCGGTGCACGTCTCCAGGCAGTATATTAAATGCGTCCATTGTTTAGCACTCGCTGCCTCGCCACATTATTCAAATTTGGAGTTGTAATTATGCTCGGTGTGCGTAATTGCAATAACGATATTACCTTTTTTGCGTCTTGAGTCTCGCTCTTGTGTAATTTTGCGCATCTCATGTTGCTCACGTTGCTACAATTTTCTAATTAACTTTTCCGCGTCAAACATTAAATAAATTATTAGAGGACATCAACACTAAAACTTTGCCTGACTGAAACTTAGTTAAGAGCACTGGAGGCTTTTAGCTACACAAAATGTCCATGGTTTTCAATGAAGTCCCCAATTTCATTTGGAGTTATATTAACTATTTATTCATTTTATTTTTATATATATCTGCGGGGCAAAATGACTTGAAATTGCTGGAATGTAGATGAATTGGCCCACAAAAAATGCGCGAGACTGTTGTTCATTCCGAATCGATCTAACACAATTTTCAATGTCTGTGGAGGTGAAATCTGTCAAGAGAGCCAAGGCGATATATTATCTCTCTGCTTGCGAGGAGAGGAATGCCGCTTGTGCGCGTCCTGCTGTCATCCTTCTTTACCCTCTCTTCATATATTTTCATAATAAGCCGAGCTGTTATTATCCTATTGTTTCAGGCGCCTCTCAATCATCATTCAAAACACTTGCTCCGGCTTATAAAAGCGCGTGTTACTTTTTCACGTGCGCACATCTCGTCAAGCATCATCGTTAAAGCTTTTTTACCTTTGCGTGCTGCGTGCCCTTTTCAAATCAAACGTATAGGCGTGCGCGGGGTGGGTCTGCGACCAGTCGTCTTTTTTCTTGGCTTTCTTGAGAGATTTCGGTGATGGATTATCGGGAATTTATCTTCGCGTCCTTTTGAGCCGGTATGCCACACAGCGCGTTCGTCTGTCTGGCAGCCGAGAAAAGCGTAAAACGAGAGCAGCATAGGCGGAGATGTGCCTCTGTCTGATTGTGAGTGGTGTGTATGATGAGGTTGTGTGTGCACCACGCTGGTCTGGCTTAACTGCGAACAGATGCGCGGACACGTCACCTCTGTTCGAAGGGACATAAATTAAAATAATCCCAAACCAGGGGAATCATAATGCTGAATTGTGGAAAATAAATTTCCGTTGAGTATACTCTCACTACAAATAACCTAAAATTATATATTAAATAGTTTGCGTTATTCCTCCCCAGAAAAAGATCTTAAGATAAACTATACGGAAAATATTTAATTAAATACTCTCCCGTCTATTAAAAGATTTTGGAATAGCTCCTCCCATTTTCTTATAAATTAAATCACCCCGTATGATTTCTTTCCTTTTTCATTTAGGAATACAATCTTTCAAGCTTAACATCATGACCAATCACCAGTTTTATTAATGTGATAAAAATCTCATACGTGCTTCTTACGCAAACTGCTACCTTTAACAATAATTGTAAACTATTGTCTCAATATTTGAACTCTTTTAGTGCTTAATTAATAAATTTATATCAGCATGGTAATACATTCAGGTCAATTTTTTAATATCCATATGGAATCAATTTTGCTTAATTTACGCTTCTTTCCTTGCCAAAGACAACATTTACACCACGTTCTCAGCGCCACAGTCTGAAACAAGGAAAAAGCACAAAAAATCAACACGCGCAGAATCAAGTGCGGCTGTGATCTCAACCAAATAATCGCCTTTCCAGGTGGCCCCCGTGAGCAGGAGCACCATCAATTACCGTTTGACAGCGACAAGAGGCTAGAAATGTAAGTAAATTTCCACATTTTACACCCAACTTGCCGTTTTGAACGCAGGCCTCGTTTTATCTGTTACAACGGATCTTTCCCAGAATCTCTATAAACTTATTTTTTGGTGAAATCAAGGAATAAGAAAGAAATGCGAAGATTGTCCTAAAAACTTCACGTCCGCTCTCACTTTTGACATTGGTTTCCATGTATTCGCATTCGCGGGTTCGCATAAATAGCGCGGTTAATGAGGTTCTGGAAGGGTTGACCTAACTCAACAAGCGGCACGAGGGAGTCGAGCGAAAGAAACGCTGCACAGTCGACACCTACTAATTTGCTAATTTGGGCTAAAACGTGAATAAACTTAATTACTTTACGATCGGCCGGCAGAAAAATGCGAGCCGCGGCTGCTGGTCGAAGCTGCTGCTGCTGCTCAAATATGCTGTTGACCCTGTGACCTTATAAAATATACTTTGCTGTTAGTTTTATGAGCTCTTTAGTCTACCGAAGCAGTAGTTGCTTGAACCCGTGCGAGTGAGTGAGCGAGCAGTGCATGAAAAATCATTGCTTGCCGCGCAGAATGACGGCTTATTACTTTTAACGCAGGGCGTAAATAAATTTCACGTTTACCGCGCGCCTTGTTTTTTGGTGGGTGTGCGCGCACCAGCCAGCCAGCGAGCCAACTTTTCGCGGTGCTCATGCACAGTGAGCGAAACTAGCGGAACCTGAAAGGCCCCTGAACCTTTTTGCCTCGAGAAATCGGGATTACGTTCTCTATTTTTATCGTACGCGCTCTGGCTCGAAATTGACGATGATTTATGAATAAAGATGAGGACGTCGCTGCTAATGGCTTGCATTTCTCGTGTCAAAAAGCCTTGGATGACGATTGGCTTTTGGCTCTTGGTGTTGCCTATAATTATAACGAGTTTCTTCTTCAAATGTTGTTTATCTGAGAAGGATATCTTAAATATTTCACGCAAGAATCTGGCTGTGAATATCAACGTTTGAAATTCGCGGCGGCTTTATTTTCTTGCAGAACGAATTTCAGCTGAAGTTTTACAAATTCAAGTGTCATCAGTATTCATGAATTATTTACCGTTTCAAAATCCACATCCTTGGCTCGCCGATTTGGGTTTCCGTTCGCATCGCGTACGGCAATGATATTATGTCAATACGCCCCTTTTTATGAATTCATGCTCCAAGTCACTCAGTCAGTCGGGTCATGACTAATGCAAATAACGCTAAAAAGCACCGAGAGCGGGGCTCTCTACGCCTATATTCAGCTCTCTCGCGGGCGAGCAAAGCGCTCAATCAGATAAGTCGCCTTTTAAGCGCAAAACTCGCCTGAAAGGGTCAAATTCTACAAAAGGAAACTTTTATGCTAATGCGAAAATTCGTCTGCCATAAAGAGACTCATGCCCGGGCTTTACACAACAGGCAGAGTATAAAACTAAAAGAATTCGATTAAATGGGTTAAACAAGGCGTTTTATCTTTATGGACGTCTGCTGGCAGGCTGATCGGTTTCGTTTTTAGCGTAAAAGCGGCTTGCTCGATGTGGGAAATATCTCCCATTGAAATCTCCCAAAATATTTTTATGAGTCGAGTGTGTCGCACTCGCGGGCACGCTCAACTCTCGAAATTGTTATTTTTCTGCCGAAACGCAAAAGGAATTTATTTATTATCGTTTCTGGCTTTTGTTTTCAAAACTCGCCTGCTGCTTGGCCTGGCTTATGAAAGCCATAACATCGTTTTCCTGCGAATTCAAACGCAGCTTGGCTTTTCGCAATCGATTGTAAAAGTCACTGCGCCATCGACGTTTCAACTGGAATTGTTTCCCTCTTTGAATATCCATGCCCACGGACGAGCGAGGAAATAAATTTGGCGTGGTGAATAATACGCTAGGTGCGCGGAATAAATAATCCTATTTGGAACTGCAGGAGGTCTCGCGAAAGAAGAATAATTCTACTTTGACGTTCTTTTTCATCACACCTAAACACACCATAGGAGAATTTTGTCATTCACTGCTCAAAAGACGGCATCCCACAGTCTGCGGTATAAAAAAGCACAGCCCAGGCAGTCGTACGGAATGCGAAAGAAAAAAAACATTCGAGTATTATTCGGCCGACTGCGAAACGAAAAAAAGTGCCCTAGATTCTGGTCGTCGTTAAATGGTTGCTTGATTTTTCGCCTAACCGCTTATTTATTTTGTATTTTCCTTGACACACCACGCCCTCCAGCTGCCTGTGAAATAATAAAAAAAAAATCAAAAAGTCGTGTCGTCGCTACAAGAAGAATGATTCGATGATCTTGAACGGGAGTTCAGTTTCCTGATTTTATCGACGGCTTGAAACAAATTTTGAGAGCGTCTAAAAGCTTCTTATTATTATGAGGTGTATCCTATTCATCCGTGCTTTTGTTATAATTCGTTCTCCGAAAGCGGCTCCAGTCCATTGACTCTTGAGCGGCGGCTTGTTCTCCAGCTCGCTCAGCAGTCAGCCCGTCCGTCAAAAGGTGCTGCGGTTTTTAATTTACGTTTCCACTAATGTTCTGATGTAATATTTCGATAACATCAACAACAACTGCGTGGCTTAGATGGTGAAATAAAAATTGCCAAATCAGCCAAAATGCTGAGTGCTTTTGCGATTGGCATTTCAAATGAATAAAGTGCCCTTCAAACGTGATAAATTCGCTCTATCAAAAGATCCGTCTATTTTCATACCGCCACAAATTTATTCACAAATATTTAAAATTTAAATCATTCTTCGATGGAAGTAAGTAATGCTACAACCTATTTTGGGACATCTTTTACACACTGATCGTAAAATTATTCAGCTGAGAGTGCCAATTATTCAATTACAGTGAACGGCTTATGAGCAACGAGTTCTAAGATTAATTAAATTAACACTTGAACCACGCTCAAAAGACATAATTTTACGCTGTACGTCATAGGAGCCGCTTATTTCATTTCTCAATGTCGACGATTTTGTAGGCAAAGCCATCACATTCGGCTCTTGCGAACATAAATTCAACGGAGAAAACTTTGCCCTGACAACCTGTAGTGAAACGGATATTTTTGCTGGAACACTGGGCCCAGTCAATTCGGTTTTAGTGGCCGATCAATCAAGCAATTTGCGTGGCACGGTCGGCAGCAGGTTTCCTGAATTCTGCAAGACCTTGGCTGGCTGGATCATATTTCATGTAAATTGCGAGTATGCTAAATAGCAGCAAAATCCCTGCTTTCGGACACACACATTCGCATAATGGAATGATAATCCCTTCAGAACGACGTATACATATTTGCAAGAGCTGAAATTTCCATAAAGGAAAAAAAGAAAAAGTAGGGTCTATAGTTGAATGTGTACTTTGCATGTGTGGTGCAATGTGTTCCAACAAAGGTCAACGCTTTTTGAGGAGTTGGTAATATGACCCAGTATTATACTTTTTATATAAAAGACCCATTCTTTTGTGTACAGATTCAGGATTTGTAAATACATAATAATGTTTAAGTCCGTCTTACTTTTAAATTCCAAATGACATATGAACGATCATTCTCTCTTTTGTCATGTTTAAATCAAAGAACAATGCAAATTGTTCCGCTCTCTAAATCCTTTCTAATGAGGAATTAAAACTGAAGTGCCCAATTCATTTGGTTTTATAAATAGGAAAACTGCTATAAAGGGTTTATTATTTGCCTGCTTAAAAATCATATCTTGTGCTTTAATTTTGTTTAATCGGAAGCCAATAACAAGCACCTATTTTAAAAATTTACTCTCTACAAAATGAGGTGGTTATTTATTTCCAATCACGATCATAAATTAAAGTGCGGAATCACACAGGTTAAAATATGAGTGAATTTATCAGGTGATTGAAAACGTTTAACTGGTTGCAGTGGACTTTTAACGATGCCCATTACCTCGGCTATTTATTAATAACGCCTAATTTAATTACGGCAAAGTGGCTGCGAAGATGGCTAAGCCGAACGTATAGGTCGACGGAGTTTTTATTTTCACTTTATGACCTACATGCGCGCGAGCCCAGGCAGTTTGTGTGTGGGGAAAACAGACTGAAATGCCGCACGTACACGTAATATATCATTATTTATGACCGACGCACCGGAGTAATTGAATGCACCATAAGCCCGCGATGAGACTCATTATGCGCGTCTGCATATATAAATTTTCGGATATAGAAGTCAGCGCCGTAAATGTAAAAGCGTTGAGGATATAGTCAGTTTTATGACGTTGCCTCAAACGCATTGCAATCATTGATAAGCGGTCTGTTGGCAGTTAAAATAATGCACAGAATAACTTTGATTCAAGCTTGCCGCAAACCACTCTCAGGATGCATTTAATATTTAAACAAGATTTTATCTAGTAAAAGCTCTGATTTTTAAAAATAAAGACAGCATACTTATTTCCAAGTCAATGCAATCTTTGCTTTTAAGAGCAAATTCAATAAATATTGATTTTCTTTTTAATTTAATACAAGAATATAGAATCATAATGAAATAAATTTACAACAAAACAGCATTTCATCTGTCTTACTATGAAAATATACCGTTTGAAAAATTTATGTCGTTTTAACGCATTTGTTTGCTTTGGATTTCACGCATTACTTCATTATTTTCTGGTGGGAAACCGACGCTGAACGCAAGCAATTTAACAGCAAAATATTTTACAAAAGGGCTGTGTAATTTGACATAATAATTTCCGTTAAGTGTTTGCACAAAGAAAGCGCGAGAAGGCAGCGGAGACGACGCGTTGCCGTAAAAAAGCGCTCATCTCTTTTGTCGTCGTTTTTTCGACTCAACTGCTAGCAGAGAGAGAGAGAGAAAGAGAGAGACTCGGCTGCTGTAAATTTATACTTCTTTTCCGATAAAAAACACTCCCTGACAAAGAGATGGTTAAGTGGGTACATCCATCTTAAAACGCACCCTTCTGACAAATAGATCTCGAAACTGAAATTCCGCAAAAAGTGAATCGAGTGTGAGAGGGGTGCCTTTGAGTCGAAGCAAGGGATGCGCGCCAATTCGGAAAGTCTCGATTTCCCCCCAAAAGATGCAGTAGGGTGGCTTTGTTCGCGCGGGCAGAAAAGTGAATCTGGCAATTTGATTCTCTGCGTCTGCGGCGGCGTTTCATAAAGCCGTGGCAGCGCTCCCTCGGCGACGCGAGCACAAAAGACGGGCCGCGCCGAATTAAGCTATATTAGCACCTCGCGGGTCAATGCCGCTTTTGCAACCTTGCTTTATGATGCTCGACCCCGCGCGTGAATATATTTTTATTTCCCCGTGTGCGGCACTCGAGCTGAGAAACTAGGGCGCTTCCCCGAACGAGAGCATATACAATAGAAGTGAAGCGGAATGAGTTTTGCAATGCGTATATGCAGTTTAATGTGGGCTAATAAGGGTGGTTTTCGTGAAAAGAAAAAGGGATTGCGCAAAAAAACTATATTATTAACATGAGAAAAATGATAACTTAAATTTGATGTCTCAATTTTTTCCTTGAGTGAGCAAATATTCTCATTTTATCATCTATTAGTTTTAATCCTGACTTGAAGTTGGAACTTAAATTGAAGTGAAATTGTTCAAGATTCTTGATTTTACTATAAGCAGAGGGAACGACGAAGAATAATAATATGAGAGTAAATAGTTATTTTCAATTTTGCTTCATCTCTTAGTATTCATTGCAATTTATAAAATCAGATTTTAATTTGTAAATAACTTGATCATTCTATCGAAAACATAAATTTGAAATATACTTTCGAAAATTAGTTGAGTATGCTTAACTTTTTTACTCTTCACGGTGCAGATTTAATATAGCATTAAATTAAACTATATAGATGTTAATTAGATAGAATCGCTTTTTAAACTCTAAATTCAGTTTTGAATAGCTAACTGCTAAGTAATATTTATTAACGTTCAAAGCATGTATGTGGTGTCGTTAGAGCAGAGCAGTAAAATCTCTGCTCAACTAATCTGCATAAGGAGAGCGAGGATGTTTGTGCGCGTCGCAAAAAATGCAGCTAAGCGAGGATGATTTCTGGCCGGCTGCTGCTGGTGATGCCAGAAAACGTTAAATGCTCTCTCTCGGCACTGCTGCTGGTTCGTTCATTTCCAAAGATGATTTTTCACCCTTGTCTGTCCGTCTCGTCTTGAATGCTTGCAAGGTCTTGTTTTTATTGCGAGAACAAAAGCGTTAAAAAACTTTTTTAATAGTTAATGGCCTCCGCCACTCTGCGTCTTTTTCGAACGGACGTGTACACACTTTTATAAAGGAGCATTAAAAAGGCTGCTGTTTATAAGCCTCAAACTTTCCTCGGTACTGGCTAAAAAAATTACTTATAATGACGTAATGTATAAAAAATGATGAATTTTAAGAGCTGCCGCGAGAATAAGTGTGAGAGCGCAGAGGTTAGCATTGAAAATGCTTTGTCTTCGGCAATGGTAACTTTAATCATTAGAGATCTGCAAGAGATAGAGCTTTTTGTTGGATCGCTCATGGCATATCCGTTAAGTTTTTAGGAAAGAAATTGAAATTACAATGCAATCAAAAATCTTTTACGTATTCGTAAAGCTTATATAATTTTTTTTAATTAGTATTGTTTTTACAGTACAAATTAATCTTGTCTCTACATCAATTCAAAGTCACTTAAGCTTTCAACCAAATAGACTAAAAATTAGGATTAAACGATGAAACTGTGGAATCCCCTACGCCCTCCCTGAAAACCTGCCCGAGTTCCCAATTTTCAAAGCTGCTATACTGCTGTAAAATTGATTTGATTTAAAAAAAACTGTAGTATGGCAGGAGGTCAGGGTAATTGCAATTTTTGATATTATCTTGGCCATGAGTTTCATTGACTTTCTCACTAACACTACAAAAGCCGATTTCTCCATAATGTGATACTTTTGACATCTCTGTTAAAATTTAAAAATGTAGCTTAACTTGATGACGTAGATATATAAAAGAATTAAAAATTCCCGATAAAAATTTCCACTTGAGGTTAGTTACATTCATAAAAAAATGTGAAATCAATAAGGTTAAAGTCTGTTATTTATTTTACTGCCATGAATCGAAATTTTTTGTTGTTTTAAGCATTGAAAGTGGTGCCAGATAATCAGGTGCTTGCAGACCTCTAATAGACTCTAACTGCAAATTTTCATATCTCTGCGTTTGCCAGCGTCTGATGTTAGTAACTAGCAGGGAATTAGTATACAAGGATAGGATGCTGCTGTCGCTGATGTGCCTGCTGTTCGCCCGTTGTTTTTTGCTCGGCCCGGCGCAACTTGAGCGGAATCTGCTGCAGAAGATTAACAGCGTCCTTTTAATAATAATTATAGCCATTATGCCGAAAGTAGCCTCATGATGTCTGTCAAGGCAAAAATATTATCTCACTGCCGAGATTTCCCTGCTGCCGGGGCAGACCAAGCCTCTCTCCTCTTGAATAGGCCGTTTTTGCCAGAGAAATTATTGGCTCGCTAATGAACTTTGATATTCGGCGCGTTAAATGCTGTGAGTGATTATTAATTTATTCGGAATAACAAGGAGCGTTGCTGCTTGCAAGAAGTGGCGGCTAATGGCTGTCTTGTAACGCCGTGAATTATAATTTTTTGGCACTGACGGAAACCAAATAAGGGGCCGTTCGCTGACCAGGAGCAAATACACACATACAACACGCATTTTCGCAACTTCCAGCAACGGTCTTTTTCCGCCGCCAACAGAAATGTAAAGATTTTACGAGTGGATCGTAAAAAAAACTTTTCAAGCATTCGCTGATGCTGAATGTGCATTTGTGCCATGATACATAAATTAATTTTATTAAACTGGTCCTGAGTCTGAGACAAAGGCTTGAAAAAGTGTCATGTGCGCGAGAAATAATAACGAGAAGCAAATGAAAGACCAGTGGAGATCGCATTTTATTATATGGTGTCATTCTGTTGCCAACTGGAATTTTTAAGTCTCGCTTTTTGCTTCTAGCCGGGCATAAATTTCGGACGGAGAGGGTCTGTCACTTAAATGCGAGTATTAAATTAATTAAATTATCATTTTTCATTATTAAAATGTAATAGTTACACTTAAGATAAGGCAACCTGGTTTTGGGGACTGACCAATCTGAACTGCTCTTACCTTATGAATTTCGCAAACATACAGCACAACTTATTATACAGAAAAAGAAATGAAAAAATTGGAGGTAGTAACCAATCCCACGCCTTTCACAGTGTGAATTCCAATTTCAATCGCTACATCAATAAATAGCTCGCTTTCACGAACCAAAAACTAATTTGACTATTGATCTATCAATTGATTACAGCTTCGCGAGCAAAGTCAATTCCATTGTAAAGACAAGCATACAAGGTTGTAAAAAAATAAGTCTGCAGGCGTATAGTGGATGTTAAATTAAAGTTAACACCAGGGCTCCGCAGTGACAAATGCTTTAATTGCCTTGTCCTCAGGCAGGAAAAATGGTTTTCAATTCTTGGTCATCAGTGCTTGTTATCTCTCAATAAAGGACCTCCCCGGTTCAAATCGCACGACTTTCGCCTCGTTCGTATTTGCACACGTGACGTGACCTATATTGACTGGAGAGCTTTTAAGACAGAGGCATGTCACTGAGCCATCAGGTCTCATTATTTTCTGCCGGATATTTGCAATCCATAATAAATGCGGCTTGCAAGTTTAAAATCGCCGCTGCGAGCTGCGTGCCGATTTGCAAAGTACACATGCACAGTGTACTTATTCCGTAGTGTTCAATATATGAGGGGAAGAGTATTGCATGCGCATGCAATGGATAGTTGATTGAGGAGTGAAATTAATAATGTGTCAATCTGCTGTCATTCTAGATGATGTGAGCGCGTTTTGCTCGAGAAACTTTGATAATTGTCGGTTGGGGACTTAACACGCATGATTAATTAATTGATGCATGTTCGATATCGCGACGGCTGCTCGTAGACATTAAGTCAAACAAGTGAAATGTGCAATTACTCTATTCCGCCAACGCAAGGAAAGTTTTGCTGTTGGAGTTTTTTCTGACCGCCGCAGCCGTTGATTAAAGACCCCTCGCATGAATCGGGCACATTGCTGAATTTATGGTGTTTGTGCTAACAAGCCGCAAAAAAATAAATTGACGGAGGCGGCGCTCGTCTCTCATTCAATTCGGAAAAAAATCAGCCGCGCGATGACACCCGACAACGATGTATAGGGAAATCTCATTACGCGTCTATTAATTACGCTCTCTTCTCCGCGCTGAGCACAATGAAATAATTGCATTTTCAAATAATAAATTCACGATTCCGAGAAGCCAGAGCTGTGCCGTGGTGCAGTATTAAATCCATCTCTCGGCTGCTCGGGCCTGGCGAGCCAGCGAGCGTTGTTCACCGTGTGCACGGCGGCTTCTCGCATTTCTCAGGAATCGTAATGACATTGAATAATTTTAATTGTTGGGAGTTAGTGCTGTTTGCTCATTAAGCCCGTGCGCTGCGGTGGTAATGGATATGTGTACCTGATGGGTCTCATGATGCCCCAAGCAGCGCAGGAGGCGAGGCGAGCGAGAAGCCAATGGTGTCTGCGCTGCATGAAAATTTTATTAGCCAATTTAATTTAATTTTCACTCCTTTAAAGAGGCTAACTCGTTGCTCATTGAAAGATGAAATGCAAACATTGCAGGATATTTTTTTCTAGGTGCAATAACGAGCTAGCGTGAAAGGTAATTTTGGATCCTGCGAGAGTCTCAAAAGTGTTTTATTCATTTAATACCTAATCGGCTCTTTAATTTCTCTGAAATTGACGTAGACCCTGCTTTGATGAACCAAAAGTGGAAGGAAGCCTTCTTTGCCAACAGGCACATTATCACGAGATTTGCTTGTCACGGGTTTCAACATTTAATCAGGAAAAAGTTACCTCTCACTCCTTTGCGAGTGAAGTTTCGTTTTCATGTATTGCTGAGATAAACAAACCGATTTCTACCACTTCGTCAACTGTGATAAAAACAATCCTTTTGGAAGCTGTAGAAGTCAACTCACGCAGTGAAAAGTTTATTCACCGATACTCCCCGTTGTATGAATCTATGCTGGAGATTTATTTTGCATTTTAGACTTCAGGAGAACGATATATTGCTGAATTTTTCTATATAGGATCTTAATGCTAATGAATATTGTTTAAAAATCAAAATCATTTTCGATTGGAGTTTAAATGCACTGCTTCTTTTAGAAATTCGATCTTATTGAATCCGACCGCCATTGGTGACACAATGCAATTGGAATGCTATTGGAGCCTCATTCTTCTGCCCTCCGCTTTTCCACCTTTTAAGACAGCTTTTTGCCAAAGACTTTTTTATAATTTATTGCACACTCGAGTGCATGATTCAACAATTATTGCGGCCCGAGAGAAAGGGAGCTGCAGTGGGAAGAGGAATGAAACATGCACTGACTGCGGTGGCCGGCAACATGCCCCGAGACACCTCACCTGAGCAAAGCACCTCGAGGACAACTGGCACGGTCTCTTCCTTCGAGAGGCGCAAATCCAATTAAAGCTAAGACAATGGGAGCGGGTATGGGACATGCCAATACTGATAGATAAATGGCGCTCGGCTCGCGAACAACAATGCTCGCCACCTCCTCTCGCTGCATGTTTCACTCCTCTCGTGCCGGGGACAATTGCATTTTCTGTGGGAAATGTGTAACATTTTGCCTTTTCTGCCATCGCACACGGTGAATTATCGCCGCCGCGCCGCCCAACTTCGGCTGCTTGTAGATCTGTCACGGCCGATACCTTGTTTTGCGGATTGTTGTGTGCACTGCGGCGAACAAGTAAAGAGTAAACACGTACAGATATTGGATTTGCTTTCTTTAATTAACGACGGTTTACCTCTTTTTCTGCTCTCTCGAAATAAAAGTCACGATACCTTGCTTGGATTTAAGTGCCTCTAAAAGTGTGCATTTTGAGAGTTTAGAAATATATTGAAAGATTAGTTTTCCGTTTTCTACGAATCAGATTTCTTTTTATTACAAGACCGTTGACATAGTTCAAGGAAAAACAAATAAACTCAGCCTCAGCTACGGACATCATGAATCACGCACTTCAGGCTAATAATTGGATAGATTGCAATTGGCGGGGGAAATTAAAATTAGCTCCGTTTTTTGTCTGGTCGTGAATGGCCCTTGTGGGTATTGAGCAAAATCTGATATGTCCGCGCGGCGCAGTTGGCACACTCTGCTCTTTCATCACTTCCCAGAAAGCATCAAAGCCGATCGCGGGCAAAAAATTATATTCGCAAAGATTACATTTTTAATTTACACACGTTTGATGCGTATTCAAATGGAAAGAGAGTCATGGGCACGCCGAGCCGGCCAAACTGCTTTTCTTGCGCCGCGCCGTGCTGTCCACTTTTCCGCACAGTCATCCTCTATTATCATGCAAAAAATAATTAATTTCGCCTCGAGTAAAATGCGGCACGCTGATCAATTTATTTTGTGCCGCTCGTCGTACTATTTATTATTATTGATGAAGGCGATGAATTTCTCTTTTGGCAATAAGAGTTTTGAAAAATAAAACGGCAATGATAACACACACACACA
This sequence comes from Cloeon dipterum, assembly GCF_949628265.1. Taxonomy (NCBI): domain Eukaryota; kingdom Metazoa; phylum Arthropoda; class Insecta; order Ephemeroptera; family Baetidae; genus Cloeon; species Cloeon dipterum. The sequence goes on along the minus strand of NC_088790.1, from coordinate 6,980,338 downwards.
CATGTACTGAAGGGGGGAGAAAACATTTTCCTAATCATCCATCATATTGCGCGCGTCAGAATTTTAATTTTTCAATTTTGCGAATCACGGTGTGCCGCCGAACGATCGCTAATCGCGCGCGCGGCTCCACCAACCTGCGAACGATTACCATTGTGTGTGCCAGGCCGAACAAACAAAATCCTCTATTCTTCGGCAGCACAGCACTTGGAAAGCTCGATTGCAGGCCGGCAGGGCGTGTCTCTGGACACATTATTCGGCTGCTGCTGTCAGGTGACTGACCCTTTTTGCAAACACACACATATCAGCCGCTGTTTTAGTGCTTCATTTGCGTTGCTGCGCCGTCGGTAGCAAGCGATATTTTAAGCCACTCGGTCAAACTGCAATCTTTCGCCAACTGTGCTTTGAGAAGTATATTCCTTATTTAACTCACCTGATTTAATTATAGCAACAATTTTTTAGTAATGAGCAAAAGTTATCAGAAATGAGAAAATAAAACGATATTTTACTATGTCACATATTATGAATTCATTTTTCCAATAAATATAAAATTGGATGAAATACGCAGATTTTGTTTTTGTTTTGGATCGTTAGAATCCTCATTCTTGTTGTAAATCCCACTTAGTCTTGCCTTTTGCAACTTAGTTATAATAAAATTGCAAAAGGCTTGTTTTGAGATTCGAGCGGGAGATTGCGCGTATATCTTTGCATTAAAAAATCCAGGCACACTCATTCAGTCAGGTCAGCAGAAGTATTTCAAAAGGGCCACACCTTTGCAGCGGCGTATTGATGAATGGTGAGCAACCCGCGGTGATTGAAGTCGGTGTTATTGTCGGCCATAAAACATTGCCCGTGGATGGATGGTTAAAAATCACGATGGAAACATTTTACGCAAATCCATCTTTTTCTCCCCCGGCTGGCCGCCGACAATGGCGTGTGCTGCAACTGCAAACACGTCTGATTGAGTAATTATTTGCACGCGGCATTGTCGGGGGCCGGAGGATCGAGTCGGTTGTTGTCGGAGCTGCCTTGTGGACCACGTCGCTCTCCACTCCAGACAAGGTTGACATATAATTATGTTCCTTCTGCATCACTGGCCTTTCGAATGAGGTGGTTTTGCATGGAAATCATGCATGTGTACGTTTATGCACCATAGCACTGCATCAAACCAGTGATCAATAAACGGGCACACACACAGCATGCACCGAGCATAAACCAGGGGTAAATACAAGAGCATATATACGATATATATTATGCTGCTCTCTCGTCATAACAACAGTTTTTGCTGCATTATTTTAAAGCCCAACCGCACAGGTCTGCAGCCGGGTTTTAAGTCTCTTCTGCTTCCCTCTGGTATAAAGAGTCTGCAATTATTCATGCGGCCCCAAACATCTCATTGAGAAAAATTCTGATAGTTAACGTTTGTTCACTCCGATAGTAAAATTATTTAATTTTTTAACTCAAAAGTCTTATTTATAATTTCCTAGTATTTTAGTTTGCAGTGAAAAAGCATGCAATGTTCTTATTACGACCTTTATATATGTTACAATTTGTAAGGTGGTTCAAAAAATGGGTAGAGGTTAGCACCCCCAATCTTTCAGTGCACCAGAGGAAGTCAATACAATTCAAACGGTATGTGGTTTGTTTATATGACGCTAAGATGTTGAGTTTAGGTGCTCAAACTAAATGCTAAAATTTTAAATATTCGAATCACTCAAATTTTAAAGTTGAGAGTATCTTAGTCATTTTGAAATTTTGACAGAAGATCATACCATGCCTCAGGAAAATTTTATTAAGGTGGTTAACGTACTGTAGATATTTAAAGTAAAACTAATTATTTTTCCAGGCCATCGATTAAAGGCCGTTTTATGTTGCTATAGATGAACTTCACCTCTCATTACTGGAATGACTATTCATAAATAGGTGCTACAACATTATTTTAAATGCAATTGGTTATCAACCCCGCGTTGACCTTACCCACTAAACACACACTTTTATTTAAGAAGTGTGTTCACTCGCTAGTATATTCCATTTGCTCGGATCTTGTTTGAAGCATCAGTTGGCTCAGCAAATTGCATAATAATACGCTTCGGATTCAGCGTGCAGATGATTTATGGAGATGCAGTAGCTGGCGAGATGAATCGGGAGAGGCGCATATTAGTTGCACCCAGACCTCTGCGCTGTGTTGTTTACGTAATTCCTTTATGGTTGCAGGCAATCATGGCTTTGTGCACACACACACACACAGGTAGTGATGCTGTTCGAATACCTATAGGTAGCAGCGGCAATAATAATGCACATCCAGACCCCTCGCATCATCATTTGATTTATGTGTGTGGATGTGTGCGAGCGAGATAGAGATAGAGGAGAGCAGAGAACGCCGCCCTAATTCCGTAATGTACAGAGAGAGAGAGAGCAACGCTTAAATTATTTAGCAGCCCTGCTGTCATTGCATCGCATCCCGTAATTGCTTTAGCAGCCGATGGCGTCTGCCTGTGTATGCAAATCTCTATGCAATGATTCGAATTTGCAAATTGATCATGCTTAGCTATTCCTGATCTCGAATTTATTGTGCAGCTGTAGTTCAGAACATAATCGTGTTCCTTTCCATTGATCGAGTTTACTCTGAAAACTCAAAACTTCTTCACATTTGCCAACTCTCGAGTGAATTAATGAAAATGATTAATGTCCAAGATTGGAGCGGCTGAATTACATTTAAGTGACCAATAAATTTGGGGTGATTCCAAACCTGTATCTTTAAAACACTTATTTTGCATACTGGTAGCGATGAATAAATCAAATCAACACCAATGCATGCAAACTCTGGAAGCGCTGGTAATTACACGAAAGTGCTGATTATTGACAACGGAACTGAATCGAGAAGTTCTAAATTCTGTCTTGTTAGAGATAAATGGCCGACTTATCTTTCGAATCGTTCGGCTTCGGCTTATCTGGAAGTAGCAATCTGAAGTGCGTGTAACTCGGTGTTGGTTAGCCTCGCATTTGGAAAGTTTGCCGTGACACAGGTGCTCTCTCAGCGTCTGCAAAAGTTACCCCGGCACGGGCAAAGGCAGGCAGGCAGCTATAGCTAGCTTGCTTATTATTCATTTGCGGCAGTCTTGATTTATCGATTTTCTGCGGCTGGGTAATGCAGGACCAATTAGTTTCGCAGGCCTTTGTGCATTAATGATTGACCCTCCGGCGTTCCTCTGAAGTATTTGTTACATTCGTTTACGCCGACTGACAGAGCACATATTCCGCGTCAGGGAAGCACGAAGAAAGCCCCGCACTCCTCTCTATAATAAACAGACGCACGCTCGCAACACGAGGCGGCGCGTAATGTAATTTGCATCTTTTTATAATTGACTCTCGCGCTGTAAAAAATCACTGAAAATGAAATTTAAATTAACCCAGAACATTAATTACGGCAATACACGTCACCTCGAAATATTGCGTGTCAGATTTCGCTATTAGCAATTTGTTATATCCGATTTACGGACCGTGTATTGAGCCTGAGTTGCACTTTGCCCTCAATGCTCGCAAGTGGGATGTACACAAATTTCAACTTAATTTTATACACAAAAAGAAAATATAACAGGAAAGACATCTTACCGCTTTAATTTTCCCGGAAGACTGCATGGAACATATTTATATAAAATAGTGAAATCGTGTGTACTATTTTCTATAAATAAATAGAGTTAAGTTTCAAAACAAATCAGAATTTTAAAACCTAAATTACTGAATTTTAGTTAAGTAATTATTATATTTTGGAATTCTTTACTTTTCTGCTCAGAATTTTAGCTGGTTCTTTTCTGGACTGGGCTTCCTCAATGAGTCCCGTGCGCCTATGTTATACGTTCGGGATGGGACACGGAGTTTTCGAAAGTTGTTCCTTATCAGGGGATCACCCATCTAAATATTAAAGAACTGAACAAAAGAAAAAACCTTTAACAACTTAAATAAGTATTTTAAGAGCATAAGGCTTAATTTTTTATATTTCAAATACAGAAACAACATCAATATTCTTGGTAGGAAATTTGATAGCAACAATGCATCTTAGATTTGAAGATGAGACATTTGTACAAAAAAAGATACTTCAACTCAATTCATTTGGGTGACAGCATCATCAGCATCATCAAGCATCTCCTTTGAACCCGCGAGAATCGGCGATAGAAAATTATTCTGAACAAAAACGCACGCAGGATAAATAAATAATTCAAGAGTGGTGGTGCATCGGTTGTTATCTGACTCTCCTGCGTAAACGTAAAATATTTTTTTTAAGTCTGCGCGTTGCTGGATGGAAAAATTCTTTTCTCTGCTAAGGCGGAACATACACACAGCTGCGTACAATGCACGGCATCATTTTTCTCCGCGTTGACGAATTAGCAGTGAATAGACGTAAAATTTTGTATACCAGCAGCACGCAGATAGATATTGGAATCGTAGAAAAGGAAGGGTTACCCAGCATACCTGGAGCAGACACAAAAAATTGCGTCACCGGAGAGAGATTTTTGTTTGGACTAGCCGCGAAATCTCATCTTTCACCTTTTGTCCCCGTACTGCTTCACGTCCCCTCGCGCCGCAGCCCCCATCCGTCCCTGATGCTGCGGGAGATGCTGCCAAGGACCCGTTTTTTGTACTTTTCGTCTGTAAAACCCTTTTTTCTTTCATTTTTGCGCAAATCGCGAGACGCAGTAGAGATTTCCTCATTTTTATATCGCCCCGAGAGCATCTCCCTTTGTTGCCGTGCTCGTGAAGGGTTGTGGGAAATACCGTTACACCCCAATTCACTTAGGGTGGATGCTCCTCAAAATTCAACCCCTGCGGCGCCTCTTCACTCGCTCTCCCTTATTTGGCACCCGCGGGGTCAGCTGGATTCAACTCTTTACTTTGACAAAAATGAATAATAGTGGTTTCCAGAAGATGAGGAAATCGAGAAATTTAACACAGAAAGAATGATTCAATCCCTTTTGTTAATCAGGATGGGTGGGGTAGAAAAGAAATGCAGCGTGGAATTGGTTTTGCAGGTAAAATGTGCTGCTAACGAGGTACAGTACAAGAAGCCGAAAAAGCTGCTCTCTAATGCGAGGCATATTTTCTATTTAAAATATTATTCATTCTAGAATTTATTCTTTTAACTAAAGAACAAGAGTCTTTGTGACGTTATTGGCTGTTCCCAGTACCGCAGCCTTTTGCATCTACTCCAGGTGTGTCGTTGTCAGCGGCCAGGTCTTTATCAACTTCTCCCAGTCTTTTAGCACAACCACAGGAACCTCGTAGATCTTCCTCAGGTTGCAAATTTCCTTCAGCTCCAAAGCAAGTGGATCGTACACTTCCTCTTCTTCTCGACAACGGGACCTTTGGGACGTTGGCATCCAAAGGTACGGCGATATCGATGATCAGGCCCTCCTTCCTCTGGTCAATGATGACTATGTCTGGCCTGTTGGCTTTTCCACTGCTCGGTCAGTCACTATTTCTGAATCCCAAAGCAGTCGCACTCCTCCAGCTTCCATGACCTGCGTTGACTTGCAACTGTAATATAGGGCTGCTCATCCTCATAAAAATTTAGGTGTTTAGCAAGCGCTTGATTTCTATTGTTATTCAAAGTGTGAAATGAGGGTATTGATAATATAAAACGATATGTTTATGCATAATTTAGGTTGTGCAAGAATTTGAATACATATTTTTTTTAAAGAAAATATTAAAAACATGTTCAACAGGTGATTTGGTTTTATAAGTTTTTTCTTACTAAATAATTATAAAATTAAAACTGGCTGTTAGAGACGTAATCAAATATTTGTTTAGTTCTTGAAAATTATTCCTCTTTGCTATAAGCCCACCAAATCCCCTCATATATTTGTCAGAATCTTTGCGCAATTTGCAAAATATTTTACATTCAAAACCATGAGAAATGCTGCAATACCAAAGCCTATTACAATTTATATCACATTGTGGTTGCCTAATTTTCGTAAAATGCCCCACAAAATTGCAGTTTTCTTCCACGCGCAATTACATCTTCTCTCATAATATGCATCGTAGCCGGCCTTCACTTTTCGTTAAAGGGCACACAACAGACCGGCATTATGTTTTATTGAAATGTATTCAAATGAGGTTAACATATATGAAAATTATGGGCAAGCGGCGCGGCACATGTTTCGCTCTTCAGAGCCAAATACGTAGAGAGCTATGGATGGCCTTTTCATTTATTTCTTTGTTTCAGGATAACAATGCAGCTTACGTACTCTGCACATACACATACACACACATCCTCTATGCTTTATATTTTCAATGAAAACCAACAGTATTCTGCGTGCTTTATAAAATAAAATGAATGTCCGGGCAGCAGCAACGTTGGCGGTAAATGGGGAATATAAGAGGCGGCAAGTTGTGCGGCCGTGTCTTGCAAATGCGGAGAAAAGTTGCATTAATTTAATCGCAGAAGGACGACATTTTTCATGTGCGCAGAGTAATATTTCAAGAAGGAGTAAATCATCTCCCTCTCGCGCGCGCACTCACTCGCCGCGCGCGGCATATTTTCCTCCGCAAATGAGCTCTTTGTGCCAAATATGGCGAGTCGGCAATTTTAGCTCTATTTAGGATTTGGGCCAGCCGAATAAATCAAATTTGCCACCGCCGTTCCAAACGCGAACGGCTCTCTCGTGTTCTCGCAGCCGCGGCGAGAGAATGAACAAAAAAATCAAGCGTGTGTTTAATAAACGCGTTATGGTAAAGACTGGTTCGTGACTTTTCGAAACAGGAGCGCAATTTATAAAAGCTGCTTCGGAATCAATCCATCTCGGCCGTGTTCGCGCAGACCAAATGTGCTTGTGCACACACATAAACTGCCATTGCACATTCGTGGATGCTGCCGCGTGAGTTTCTGAGATTTAACTGCATCACTTAAAGAGCATCGCTTACACGTAATGTCCGGACAAAATATCTCTCCTTTTGAAGCATCTGATTATTTTAAATATGCAGAGGGCAAAAAAG